>NW_026061874.1:1321163-1651453 GCF_023897955.1 Schistocerca gregaria | reverse complement strand
GAGGACTTAAAGGTGCTGCTCCACTTGCTCTGTCCGCTCGTCATAGCTCTCCAGGAAATGAATCGATCAAATTGCCTTGGCACACTATATCCTGTGCGTTTTGACCTACCCACTGCTGCAGGTATTTTAGCTCATGGAGTGGTTATGTTGCTGGTCCAGGATGATATTTACTACGATCCCATCACATTGAACACGGGCCTGCAGGCAGTTGCCGTCCGAATTACTCTCCCCACTTTCACTTTTTCCGTTTGTACCGTTTACACTCCTTCGTCATCTGCTGCTACTGGGGCAGACATGATGCAAATTATTGCTCAGCTACCTGCACCATTTTTGTTAAATGGAGACTTCAATGCTCACCATCCTCTTCGGGGCTCTCCAGCATCCTGTCCGAGGGGCTCTCTTTTAGCAGACGTTTTCAACCAGCTCAATCTTGTCAGCCTCAATACTGCCGCCCCTACTTTTCTTTTGGACACAACTCACACCTATGCCCATTTATTCCTCTATATGTACTACCCAACTTGCACGCTGTTTTGAGTGGTATGCACTTTCTGCTACATATTAGAGTGACCACTTCCCTTGTGTTATCCATCTCCTGCATCATACCCCATCTACATGCTCAACTAGTTGGCACATCTCCAAAGCAGACTGGGGGCTCTTCTCTTCCAGGGCGACCTTCCAGGATGAAACCTTCGCAAGCTGCGATAGTCAGGTCGCACACCTCACGGAAGTCATTCTCACTGCTGCTGTATATTCCATTCCTCACACTGCTTCTTCTCCAAGTCGCGCACCGGTCCATTGGTGGACCACAGCAGGTAGATACGCTATACGTGCTCGTCGACATGCTTTACGCACCTTTAAACGCCACCATACGATGGCGAATTGTATTAATTATAAACTATTACGTGCACAGTGTCGTCGTGTTATTAAAGAAAGCAAGAAAGACAGCTGGGCTGCTTTCACAAGCTCTTTACAGTTTTACTTCTTCTGTTGTCTGGGGTAGCCTGCGCCGGCTATCTAGCACTAAGGTCCACTCACCAGCATCTCGCTTGACGGTCGCGAATGACGTCCTTGTGGCCCCTAAGGATGTCGGCAATGCCTTCGGCCGATTTATTGCAGAGGTTTCGAGCACTGCTCATTACCACCCTGCCTTCCTCCCCCGAAAACAGGCAGAGGAGCCTAGGCCACCTAACTTCTGCTCCTCGAATCTTGAAAGTTACAATGACACATTCACCATGCGGGAACTCGAAAATGCACTTGCCCGGTCACGGTCCTCCGCTCCAAGACCTGATTCTATTCATATTCCGATGCTGAAGAACCTTTCTCTTGTGGGTAAAGGTTTCCTTCTTCGTACTTATAATCCCATCTGGATTGAGGGTGGTGTTCCCACATGCTGGGGCGAATCTATTGCCACGATTCCTACGCCTGGAACGGACAAGCACTTGCCTTCCAGTTATCGACCCATCTCGCTTACCAGCTGTGTCTGTAAGGTGATGAAGCGAATGGATAACTCTCGTTTGGTTTGGCTGCTCGAATCTCGACACCTACTTACCAATGTATAATGTGTATTTCGTAGGCGCCGCTCTGCTGTTGACCATCTGGTTACCTTGTCGCACTTCGTTATGAATAACCTCTTGCGCAAGCGCCTGACCGCGGATGAGTTCTTTGATTTGGAGAAAGCTTACGACACCTGTTGGAGGGCGGGCATTCTCCGCACCATATTTTATTCATACATTTTTAATCGATGGACAGTTCAGGGTACGTGTGGGTTCTGTCATGTCCGTCGCCTTTCGCTAGGAGAATGGGGTGCCACAGGGCTCAGTTTTGAGCGTCGGTCTCTTCGCCATAGCGATCAATCCAATAATGGATTGCCTCCCAGCTGATGTATCAGGCTCCCTTTTCGTGGACGATTTTACCATTTACTGCAGCTCGCCGCTTACATGTTTCCTGGACCACTGTCTTTAGCGTTCTCTTGACCGTCTTTACTCCTGGAGTGTCGCCGAGAAGACGGTCTGTATTAACTTCTGGCGCTACAAAGAGTTTCTCCCACCATCCTTACGAGTCGGTAGCATTGCTCTCCCATTTGTGGAGACAACAAAATTTTTAGGTGTTACATTTGACAGGAAACTCCTCCGTGTTCTCAGTGCTATGTCGTAGGGAGCGGATCGAACCGTCCAACTTCGCATATATCGGTCGATCGACCGCTCCAAGCTGGATTATTGGGAGCTTCGGATACTCCTCTGCACGGCCGTCTATCTTACGCCGCCTCAATTCCATACAACATCGGTGTTGACGTCTTGCGATAGGAACGTTTTATACTAGTCCCATCGAGAGTCTCATGCTGAAGCCAGTGAATTGTCACTAACCTACCTGCGCGATTTGTCGTTATGCCTGTCGGCTACTGTCAATGCTGGACCGCCCGTCTTATAGGTCCTTATTTTGACGACACTCTCGACCGTCTATACGGGTTGTATGTCTCTGCCCTGATACCCCCTGGAGTACGCTTTCGTTGCCTCCTTCAGCAACTTAAATATACACTCCCTGCAACCTTTAGAGTGGGCGAGAGCCAAACGCCACCTTGGCTCCAGACTCAGGTTCGCGTTCACCTTGGCCTCAGCTCGTTCCCAAAGGAGGTATCCCCAGCTTCGGTATACCGCTCCCGTTTTTTCGAACTTCGTTCGAAGTTCTTTAATATGACCTTCATTTATACAGATGGCTCTAAGACCAATGACGGTATCGGGTGTTCTTTTATTGTCAGGGCACAAAGTTTCAAATACCGGCTCCATAGCCATTGTTCGCTCTTAGCAACTGAGCTATTTCATCTCTACCAGGCTGTTCTTTACATCTGCCGCCACCGACAATCTGCTTATGTCATCTGCTCCGATTCCCTGAGCGCTATCCACAGCCTCAGTGATCCATATCCGGTTTACCTTTTTGTGCACCGGGTCCAACGCTCTCTTCAGTAGCTGGTGGACGACGGTTCTCCGGTTAGCTTTGTGGGTTCCTGGCCATGTCGGTATCCCTGGGAACGAAGCTGCAGATGCCGTGGCCAAGGCTGTGGTCCTCCAGCCTCAGACAGCTTCTTGTTGTGTCCCTTCATCAGATTGTAGCAGGGTCATTTGACAGCGCATTTTGTCACTGTGTCATGCCGATTGGGCTGTACTTAGGGACAACAAGCTTCCGCCCTTGAAACCTCTTGCCGCGGATTGGACGTCCTCTTCATGCCCTTCTCGGTGGGAAGAGGTCGTTTTGGCCTGGTTACGAATTGGACACTGCCTCTTCAGCCATCGCCATCTGCTGACGGTCCGCCACATATTAAAGTTCGGTCCAAATTTTAATACACTGCGTGTTGATCTTCGCCTGCCATGTACTCTGGATGCCATTTTAGCGGATGACCCAGGAGCAGGTGCTCACGTTCTTCGTTTTGTCAACTTGACAAACCTGTCTGACATTTGATTATGCAGTTTTTTTTAATCCTCTGCCTGTCCGTCTTGTATAGTATTGTCCCTTTTAGTTGCTGTTTTAACCTTGTGCCTCGCGGAGCATTCCTAACTTAGTCTGGGCGCTAATTACAATTACAGTTGTGCCCCCTAAAACCCCCCAAAAAAATCCCTCTTGAAGCTGTGGCTGTCAGAATATGGGCTACGCAGGAAATAACTGTGTGCAATGTATATCTTCCTCCAGATGGTGCAGTACACCTGATTGTATTAGGTGCACTGATTGATCAACTCCCTAAGCCTTTCCTACTTGTGGGAGATTTGAACGCCCATAACCCCTTGAGGTGGCAGTGTGCTTACTGGCAGAGTCAGAGACATCGAAACATTACTGTCTCAGTTCGACCTCTACCTCTTAAACACTGGGGCCGCTACACAATTCAATGTGGCTCGATGTAGTTACTCGGCCATTGATTTATCAATTTGCAGCCCAGGACCTCTCCCATCTATCCACTGGTGATCACTTAACGACAGAGTGAGGTGGCGCAGTGGCTAGCACACTGGACTGGCATTCGGGAGGACGAAGTCTCAATCCCACGTCAGTCCATCCTGATTTAGGTTTTCCGTGATTTCCCTAAATCGCTCTAGGCAAATGCCGGGATGGATTCTTTGAAAGGCACTGCCGACTTCCTTCCCCGTCCTTCTGTAATCCGATGCTGAGAGAACATAACGGCCTGTATATTAGTGACCACATCCCCAACTTCCTGTCACTGCCCCAGCATCAGGCATACAGACGCCTGCCCACATGGGCTTTAAACAAGGCAGACTGGGAAATTTTAACCTCTGATGTTACCGTTGACTCTCCCCCACATGGTAACACAGATCTTATGGTTGAGCAGGTGACAAAATTGTTTCTCTGCAGAAAAACGCGGTCCCTCGCTCTTCAGGGTGCCAGAGGTGTGAGGCAGTCCCTTGGTGGTCGCCAGAACTCTGTAAAGCAGTTAAGGAGCGTCGGCGAGCTCTACAGTGGCATAAGCAGCATCCTTCCTGGAGCACCTCATTGCCTTTACAACAGCTCTGTGCCCTTGTTCGTCAACTTACCAAGTGATGGAAGCAGGAGTGTTTGGAGAGAGAAATCTCGACCACTGGGTGCCATGTGTCACCTTCGCAAGTCTGGGCAAATATCAAGCGTCTTTTCGGGTACCAGACCCTAACAGGTGTTCAGTGTTAGGATAAATGGCGTATTGTTTACCGACGCAAACGCGATTGCCGAGCATTTTGCTCAAGTCTCTGTGTCGGAGGCCCACTCTTCCAGCCAAGCAAATCGCTGCGGCAGATTTAGAGATTAGCAGAGCTTCTTCTCTGAAATCGGATCACAACTGGTCAACCACCGGGAAGAACACTTTCTTTTTCATGACTCACCACTCTCACACAGTTAGTGAAAGGAAGTCACATCGCCTTTTTAATTCATGTCACTAACCCTGAATTTTTATCTGGTTTGATCCTAGTTCTAAAGAACTTAAAAATAGTAAAAATTGTTACTGCCCTATTAATGGTGAGATATTAAAGTTTTAAACATCGTCTGCTGTAAAAGTTACAAATGTTGCAAAATAATACTAAATGTTTATCAAGTGATACTTCTTATATCTTGCTACCTCAATTGGAAAAGTACAGTATACAAATTACAACTGTAATTAGTGTGTCTGCTTTCATTTAGTCAGTATTACCATATGTGTATTCAAAAAGGAATTTATAAATAAAATCTGACCCTCTTCAGTCGATGTCTCTCCTCAGTGGATATTTGTCGTGCTTTTAAAAATATTCGTTAACAGGGCACTGATGTTGCTCCGATGCATAACGCTTTTGGAACAAATTGATACAGCGTCGGCCATTGTAATTTTCTTGTTTCTCACCAGTTTACGGGATCGCTGTTTCTAGGCAAATATCCCTCCGCTAAATATTTATCCGAGTCTACAATTGCCGCATTTTGCACGTGGTGCCTTTCTTGGTTTCACCAAACTCATTCCAGGTTGCTCTGGCATTACAGTGGTAAATAGTTCAGGAATGAGCTGTGTTCTTGTTGAACAACCAACGCTTACTTCTCTGAAATAGCCTTCATGCTGAAAATCCTTGTTTGTATCGGAGGTCCAGTAACGTAACTTTGCCTGACCAGTTCGTTCCTGGAGATAACGCCAAAGCACTCAGATAACCCTTTAAGGAAATTATAAACCAGTGACTCGTTCTTGAGGACATTCTTTCTGTCCTTCAGATTGCAATTGTCGTTCCATTAATCTTGGCAAGATTCTCGTTTTTGAATGTGACAGTTTTGAAGACATCTCTTTGGTCACCTGACTGAAACTTTCAAAATCAGTAAAGGCTGTTGCATTATCTCCCAGGATGTATCTTATAAGTTTAAGATGGTAGATTTTTGACCGAAAACAGCGAGGCAAGAAACTGAATCACAAATTGTCAATTTTCGTTTTTTTCACTGAATAGTCATTTAAGAGTGTCGCGTATCGTTTGGTGTTGAAATGAAACTAGTCATACTTCTACAAATGGCAGAACAAGTAGTGCATTTTACGCTGTATGTTGGTGAAACCAAATAAGTCACTGACTTTTTTCGTTTCAACAGATGCTGCTCGCTCCTGCGTACAGCCTGTTTTCCTTCAATAGTTGACATCCAATTCCTTTGTTGTGGCACTAATAGTCGCTGTTAATGCTCATTGCGCGACAGTTGGTTGTACTACCATGGCTCCAAAAGAAGAATAGTACTGCAAATTATGGAGGAAATAAGGTAAAGGCAATCTCTGTAATTGCTTTTGTACGAGCTATGTTCGAGGGAAAACAGTTAGAGAATCTTGCAGGTAAATATCACTCGTCCTTGTAACAACCGTAGGAAACTATAGATGTAAATGTCAATATTACCAGAAATATCATTCTTGTATTATTAATTTCCTTCCATCTGCAGAATTCAATGTAATGCCTCAATTGACGTAATTCAACGTAATATTTTGACGAAATTCCTTGATCTTTCTCTTTCACAAGTAATTGTTGTAAACCACTGACAACTCTTAATATCTATTAGAGTTGTTCACAGTCAACAAAGAGATGTAAATTAGAATAATGTTACTACGTAGCCAGTGTTTCATGCACCGGATCTGAGGACGGCCACGTTTGCTCGTTCTAACGCCATTAGCTTGCTGTGTCGCCTGGACGAAAACACTGTCATTTGCTATAAGACAAAAGCACATTCTGCGTAATGGTACTTTTTAGTACTGTACTGTTACTTAGTAATGAGTTTATTTATGATAAAAATAAAAAATGTAAATTATTTCAGATACATAACAAACATCAAACACACATGTTAATGTGGCAGGGGGGATGTTAAGGAGTGGTAATCTAATGGAAGTAAAGGAAACCAAGGAGAGATTTAGGTGACAGATATCGTCCAGTAGAGTGTTTCTTTACAATTGTGATTCTAAGATGTTGTACACATTCAAATTGTCCACAAGATGCACCAGGCACCCATTTTAATCTGAAGTTTAGTTGTCATTATGGCTGGAATGAAATATGAGCTACCAGATCCACTTGGAGGTTACAAACTGCCGTCGGGCCTGCCTGGTGAATGGCAGAGGAGAACAAAAAACAAGTTACTTTTTGTGGCCAGACATGAATAGTCAAGGTGAGACTACCTTCAGAAAGTATCAGACTTGGTTGTGAAGTTCTTATGTCGGATAATTTTGTTTGACAAGTAGTTCCTCAGGTGTGTTCCATACAATATTACCTTTTTTTCATGGTTCATTTGACTCTCTACTTGTGTATAGTATGAAATGTATTATGATACAGGAGTATACCAGATACAGGAAGTATGCATACAAGTAAAGCTGGGATTGCAGACCTAGTTATGTAGAATTGGGACAGACAAGGAAGCATGGTCTGTTGCCCAGTCTACATTAATGTACATTAAAATACGTATCACTTAATGAATCGTGAATCAGGTCGTAAGTATGACATCCATGTAAATGTATAATCTAACCTGCAGCCCAGTAATTCCATCAATTCTAAAAATTTAGAGCAGCCAACTAAACGTCGGACACCAGAGAAACTGCATAACGCAAAAAGAAAAAAAAACATCCATTTGCAAAGTGAAGGTACGTAAAAATGCGGTAGGTTCACTACTTAGAAAACAAGAATCGGTGACATTCATCTGTAGGTTAAATTTTCTGTATCAGCCTAGTTACACACCAGGTTAATTACAGAAATAGGGAAAAGACGTGATGAATACTTTAAACACACAGGGGCATATACTGTAAAATGTTGGCCAGACAGAGCACCTTTAGAATATGATAAAAGTAATATGTGGAGAGTACCGAAGTCAGTCTAGTTTAAGGAACCTATCTTGAAGGCCTTCACCACATTAATGGAGGCATGCAGAACATTTTACAGAGCTCTAGGAGGTAGGGAGAGGTCCAATTTTAAATATATATAGTTACTGACAAACATGACACGCTACTTAGAGAATAGGACAAATATATTGCAGTGAAGAAAAATAAGTAGGCATTAAAGAGCTATTTCGAAAACTAGCCACATAAAGAATGACATATACGTAACACACAAGATGGACATATTTTGCTCCATGTGTTTTATTGAGCTCAAATGACCCATCTTCTCACAGATGGTTGTCGGACCTTGGCTTTTCTGTACAGACTGTTTTATACGGACAATTGAGCAGTCGGCAGGTGATGTTTAAAGTGAGCGTCGTATCAAAAATCTAGATGCCAGTCATTGAATACTGGCCCCTATTGTGACTGGGCCAGAGGTGGGAAAACTTCAAACACATTGGGCGTGGGGCCTGAAGACAGCATAATATATCACCAAAACTGTTTCCTCAATAACAAAGCAATTTGGAAATGTAGATGGTTAAAAGGTGTTTGGTTTGACTTTTGTACATGGAGAGAAACGTTGTTCATAAATTGTATGGATGCCACACAGCAGTTAAGTGCTGAAAGACGCATAAGGGGAATAGTGTTAAGGTAGGGAGAGAGGGCTGGAGCTTACCAACAATGCTATTCAGTCGGTACATTGAACAAAGAAGTTAAAAAAGATGAAAGGAAAACCTTGGCTATGAAATTGTCAGATGACACATGACTTGGAAGAGCAGTTGAACACAGTGGATAGTGTCTTTGAGAGATCATAAGATGAGCAAGAAAAGTGTAATCTAATGTAGTCTAATTAAATGAAGTGACTATGAGAGAATTACACATAAGGCAATATATTGTATAATAGGATGCCATATATATGTGGTATTCTCCCGTGATCGTATTTTAGACAGCTGAATAAGATTTTAGGTATTCAACCTAAAAATTTACAGTAAAAGTTTTCTCTTATAAGATTTGTTGTACATGATCCAGAACAGTTCATGAGAAATACTGATGTTTTAGCAGTCTCCTGACTGGTTTGATTTGGCGTACTGTGAACTCCTCTATCCCAACTACATAACCTCACAGTATAACACCCAGTTATTTTCTGGACATATTCCAATCTCTGCCATCTACTGAAATTATTACCTCTGTAGCTCCCCAAAGTATGATGAAAGTTAATTGTTAGTGTCTTAACGCATGCCCTTTCAGTTTGTCCCTTCTTGCCACTGTTCCTGTGGTGAAACTCTTCATTTCTTACCACAGTAGTTCACTGAATTTTAGTCATTCCTCTGTAGAACCAGAGGCCAAATACTTAGAATTATATGAAAGTCAATTACACATTGTGATAAACCAGAAAAATAAATTTGTGTTCCAAAAGTAAAATTCCCCTCCCCAACTGCTTCACTCCCTCCTCCACTAGGAGTTTTAGGACCTCGTGTGCCTCCAGCATTATTGGATTGCAGGTCTCCCAATAATTTATTCAACTCCTAATTTTCATTGCATCACCTATGTGTTCAAACTCTTCTTCTGTCATGTCATCAAACAGATCCTACCACACATAGAAGCCTTAATGCACTCTTACCACATGCCAGCTTAGTCCTCCGAGTTCAACAGTGGAATTACTTTCGCGTCATTTAACTTTGCCTCCTTTGCTTTCCTGTTTCAAACAAGTGACTTACTTCGCTGTGTTTCTGTGATATATTGCACATTTTTGTAGTTCCTTACTTTACGAATCAATTTCAGTATTTATTCTGTAACAAGAGTTCTTTTACAGTTACCTCGTGCATACATAAATTTGTCTGTCCAACTTCTGTGACTGCCGTTTTCAGATAAATCCTTCCCTCTTCAACTGATCTGCGTGTTGCAGTATTCATTACCACACTATTTATTGCTTCAGATAACTTTAAACACACACCATTCTTCTCAGTACCCCACTTACTTCACCACTAACAGTTATGGACTATTCTCTTACGCCTCGGTCTGCTCTTGGTCATTACTAACTTGTGACATGAATGTATATCTGTTCCTGAGTATACCCTGCTATCCAATATCAGATTTTACAAAATGTCTCAATGATGTAATCCAGATAGAATCTCCTCATGTCCCTCAGACTTTTTCCAAATATACCTCTTCCTCCAGTACCTTTAAAATAGCATATTCATAATTAATAACAGACTTATAGAGAAATGGAACTTTTTTACTCATCACTTCTATTATCAAGCTCATTCTCCTAAACTCTGCCATGTATTACATTGCCTTTTACAGCATTCCAGTCACTCATGATTATTAGATTTACATCCTCATTACATACACATTTTGCATATACTTCTCCCTCTTCGTCAGATTGTGACACTGGCAGATATACCTGAAACATAACCATTAGCTTTTTGGTGCAAATTTTGATGAGAATATTCTTATTACTGAACTGGCCACTGTACTGACCCACACATACACTCCCAAAATCTTTGTAAGCAGTTTGCAGTGTGTACCGTGCAAGTCAGATGGAGATGGTGCTTGTGGATGTACACAGCCTCTCATCCATGCACTCTGCTTTCCAGCTGACATCTTTTGGGTATAGGATGAGCAACCTCTAGCTCAGTCATGTTTACCTTGACATGCATGTTACCTCATTGTTATTGTGCACGTCTCTGTACCTGGTATAATTTCTGTTTTAGATTTAGTTTGTTGTGTCCATCATTATATTGTGTTCTCTTGCAGGATTAGAACATTCAATGACTCAACCTCTACCCTACATTTCTGCTCGTGAGAAATCCATCTTACCAGAAATGATATTCTTCCTATATCGTTTCACTGACTGCCACTACATCCAGAGTGAACATTAAAATTTCCTCTTCAGATTTTCTAGCGTCTTTACCATATTGAACTTCTACAGATTTGTGAGTCAAAGCATGGAATGTCAGTAGTCACTGGACATTCATGTTTTGCAAGTTCATTTTATCAGGGGGATCTTCAGAGCCGAGATATATCTTTAATGAAGAAATGTGTCCCGTACTCGAATCACACAGCATCCGTATGAGTATGCCTTATTTGGTAATTTTTGATGGATTGTAAAATTTAGCTGTCCACACCATGGTTTCATTCCTTCATCAGTTGAGATATTTTGACTTAGATTAAACATTTCTTTATACTTTTTGGAAAAATAATCAACTGCAAATTGCACTTCAAAAAGCCGGTCGGCATTATCTGGTTTATTGTTGTGAGAAAAATGTAAAAATGATAATACTTGTCTGAATATCTTGTGGACATCGCTTTGCGAAATATGTGTCTATCAATGGATTTGTTGATCAGTAATCATGGATCCTTGCGTTTCCAAAATTCCCATAAGGATACTAAGCCCAAACTATTTTATAAAAACGGATCCCATAATGCTGACAAATATGACATTTTTAATCCAGTTTCCTTCTATTGCAATGTTGACTGTAATACTCATGGGTTTCATTGCTAATGTACTCAAACAGATCTTTCCCAATATATAATTCTGAAATATCCATGACGCTCTGTGAATCTTTGGGAAATGTGTGTGGACCCGGAGATTCTTCAAATTTGTTATTGGTCCTCAGTAAATCATAGTCTGTCTTTGTCTGATTCATCTGAGAGCTGGTATCTGATAAAGCTGTTTTCACAGTTTTCACTTGTAGCCTTTCCTCTAATAGGTTGGGATAATCCTGTGTCAGACCTAGAAACATGGTTTTGGTGAATTGGACAGGCTATGCACCTTGTTCTCGAATGGAGATAATACCCCTATGGAGAGGTGATGGGGGATAGGAGTGTCAAAGGGGTGATTAGAATCCTTCGGAGGTTGTGCAGGCGTGGAAGACTACTTCAGGAGAGGTGGGAAGGATATGTTAGGATATCTCTTATTTCAGGTTACATGCTGCTATGTCAACTATTTCAACACTGTGCCTGACCAGCTCACCTCACAAACACAACTGCTGTTATGTAAGGCATAACGTAAGTGTTCACCAGTGGCAGGCTCAGTTGTGATCTACTTCTTACTTCGCGTGTTTTAGAAGACAGTATATGATTACTGTGCTACAGTGCCCTCCTCCTAGACAAGACCTGGCCTTCTGGATCATGACTTAGAACATCATTGCACTAAAACGACTGATCCTGTTGGCTGCCACAAATGGCTCCAGTCAGCTTTTTAAGGATTTCTTTCAGCATCATGTTACCTTACTCACAACTCATATCAAGTCTTGTTTCCTGATTGTTTATTGCTACACCTCTCCCTCTGCTGCTTCCTAGTCTCTCGGAATCGAGTCCACAAGAGATCGAACATTGGCTGGATCCAAGCTTTGTCTAGGGATCCACTTCCAGCATGTGTAAACAAGAACTATAGTTGGTAGTGTCACAGCATTAACTATTATTACATTGGTCAATGCTATTTCCCTCTGGTTCTGACTCTCCCTGTGCTGACTCCATGTCTCCATGGCGATGGGCCCAGCCTTACAGAGAATGAATTTGTCTGTGGACTATATAATCTCAGGCCCCAAAGTTCTATTTAACATAGTCAAATTAGTGGCTGGTAGCACTTCCATGTGTTCCCCTGCCCAATATAATCTGTGGGTTGTGCCTGAAACTGTGGCAGGTGGAGCAAAAATAAATATTGTTTTACATGGTGTCCTGTTCATTTATAATTTCCCCAGTCTTCCTTCAATATTAACTGCGTGGGATTTCTGACCGTCTCCACCTAGTCTGTTTGGACAAACCATAATGGCACTACTGTAATACTACGGTAACTTCTAGTTCCATATAGACAATCTGTGTTTGTCTTCCATAACCAATGATTTATTCCTTTACTCCAAGAAAGTTCTTCAGCATCTCACACTTATGAGGATACATGTGAACTGCATGATGTAGGTATTATGCATACTTGCTGCTTCTGGAAAGGAAATTGAAATCCATACTTTCCCCTTCTACTCATTTCCTCTGCTGTGGCTTGGTTAAAATGAAAAGGTTAGGTGCTACGATGATGCTAAAGGACAAACACTCTCTGGTATAGCTCCTTTTGCACTTGACGTTGCACCTCCAGGCATTGTCTGGTGATCGGAATTCCGCTCCTAGCTGGCTTCTCACTTGCTCCATAGATTCATGTAATTCTCTCTCTCTCTCTCTCTCTCTCTCTCTCTCTCTCTCTCTCTCTCTCTCTCTCCCTCCCCATCTCACTCTCTCTCTATCTCCCTCCGTCTCTCTCTCTCCCTCCCCATCTCACTCTCTCTCTCTCTCCCCCTCTGTCTCTCTCTCTCCCTCCCCATCTCTCTCTCTCTCTCTCTCTCTCTCTCTCTCTCTCTCTCTCTCTCTCTCTCTCTCTCTCTCTCTCCCTCCCTCTCTCCCCCCCGCCCTCCCCCCCGCCCTCCCCTCTCTCCCCCTCTCTCACACCCCCTTCTCTCTCTCTCTCTCTCACCCCCTCTCTCTCTCACACCCCCCTCTCTCTCTCACACCCCCCTCTCTCTCACACCCCCTCTATCTCTCTCACCCCCTCTATCTCATCCCCCCTCAGTCCCCCCTCTCTCTCCCCCCTCTCCCCATGCTGTCTTCCAAAGACAGTAGCAACTAAATTATTAGTTCTTTATCCCATTTTCTGCTTCATTTAGCAACATCTCAGTTAAGATTCACCATTTCTTCTGCTGTTTTGTGTAATAAACACTTCCAATTCAGCTGGTGCGTTAAGAGCGTATCCTTCTGCAAACACGAGTTTTTGTGCTGTAGCACTCACTTATTGCCTTCCTTATTCTACCCGTAGTTTTATTACTTCTACTATATCACTCACTCTGTCAACCTCATCAGCTGTCCCACTGTTTCCACATGTCATCCTAACACAGTGATCCAACCTCTACTTCTGGTATGTGGTATATTCCCCAAAGCCTAAGTCACCTCTTCCCCCAAATCCTCCCATGTTTCCTCCTACACACCCTGGAAACTCCTTCAAACATTCTGTGATCACATACCATCAGTTTAAAATTACCGAGGGCTTCTTCTAAACATGTTACCTCATTCTATGTCTACCATTCATTAAATAACACTTGTATCCCCCATTGATAAGCACATTTGTTGATGTGCTTGGTGAACAGTTCTCACTGTCAACGTGGTCGTTCTGCAATGCTGCCACTGCAATGACAAGCCATAGTCCTCTTAAGACTGGGTTTATCTTCTCTCCTGGCATAGCTCATCTGAGGACAGTGCATGTGTCTCATGCAAAAATCCACTGCTCCTGCACAGCAGGTAATCTTCCTTGTATCAAACATACAAAGAAAACTCCCTTACATCCTAGGTCTTCCCGTGTAGACCTACTATAGCTGTTTCACTTAAAACTTCTTGCTTGCTACTCATCACTTGTTTCCCACTTTCTTTCTGGCTCAGCCCTCCAATTCTTTGGTTAATCTAAGGACTTGTCACATGTTTCATATTTCCACATGCAGAATTCTCGTAGACAACTGCATTTTGAAAGTCACTGGTGACAGTTTAACAATCTGATATTGGCCATGACACTGCATAAAAAGTAGTGTCTTACTATTTGTAGTATGTGAATTCGATAGATATCACATTGGCCATTTTTGTCTTGGTGTGATCTTTCCCTGTGAGTCACTGCTCCCTCTTGTTTATACAGTGCCAGTCTATTTACCTTAACCAACCTTTTCAATTCTTCTCTTGCCACCCTCACAAATGCGTTAACATGCATTCAATTATTGAAATAGGAAAACAAAAAGAGAAAGACAATAGGTTTTGACCATATTCCACCTCATATGGCTAAAATTCTGTAGTTTTTGCTGTTTTGATTTGTACACAGACAAAGATAACTTGAACAGACATCACAATTGGTATGTGTGTGCTATATGGTATTATAGCATGCTCTCTATTGCTTCATGCACGCTTAACATGGTCCTACTAGCCTGACGATGTAGATGACTTGTCCTCAATTTCTTCCCACATTACAGCTTAAATTCCTTCTATAAATCCAAGATACGGATGACCTCCTTGATTTGTTATTTCTGGTACAATTAAGTTCCCTATTGTTAATTACTGCTTGTACCAATGTTGCTGCCTGTTCATTTGGCACTGCGACCTTTTAGACAGGTTATGAAAAATGATTCATAATAACAAAACATCAATCCCAAAAAATTCAACCTCCTAAATCGCTCGTCACTTTTCAATGAGTTTGGGCTTGGCTACCATCGGACCTCTGCCATTGTAGCACCTTTGCACTTCCATGCTGCATGTCTATCCTCCCTTTGGAACATGTCATGGACACGTTTTGTGAATGATGTTGAGGTGCTAGAGCTTCAGCACACAGACTACAGTTTCTTCTTTCGTAATCTATCGTTCTCCATTTTGGCGTTTGAGGTTTGGCTTTGTTTCCTCTTCATCCCTGTGCAGTTCTGAAGGCCAGCCCAAGTGTACCATGTGACGGGGTAACACGTAATGACCATCCCCAGGTCTGCAGGTATGGTTTCCACATACATGGTACAGGCCAGGTCCAGGGAGGGGTGGTAGTTTGAGCTGTAACCCTCCCAAATTGCCATTTAGTCCCTCTGTCAGAAGTTTGGGAGGTGTGATCCATCGCCTAATTAGTGTGAGCTCCCCTCTGAGAAAGGGTCCCACAGCAGGAAGGAACATGCTATGCCTTTGGAGATGATGGCGGTCTTGGGGATTCTGTCACAATGAGCCAATTCCAATCTGTGTCTACTAAACGTAATGGGAATGAGGTGAAACATTCAGACTCTTCCAGCTTTCACATTGGTTCCTCATACCACATACTGGACATTGTCATTTCTTTGCTACAGGTAATCCACATATTATTCAGAAAGGTGTTGACAAAATTGCCGGCCCTGTGAAATCCTGCTCTCATTTATGTAATTGCACTTTGCTTTTGGAGACCAAGTGTGGTCCTCAAGCCCAACAACTGCTTGCAGCTTCACTCCTCCAAAGCTATCATGTTAGTGGTAAGGCCCATCGAATCGTGAATTCATGTGGTGGTATTTACACCAGGCTGCTCAATGGTCAGAATGAAGGACAAATCGAAATATACCTTTCTGATGAGTGTGTCACTGCAGTCTATTGGTTAATGAAACAGGTTGATGCAACCTTAGTCCGTACATACTCGCACTTTTGGTAGAGTAGTGCCTCTGTCAAACATAGACCAAGTTATGAAGTCATCAAAGTCCAACCAAACATTTGAAGACAGACGAGCTGTTACCACTGCTACTGTAACAACAACACTCCTGTCGCAACACAGCAAAATGTACTTGTGGTAGGGATGCTCATGAGTGATTGCCTGCCTTGTCCTCCCTCCTGCATAAATTTCACTGACGACCATGCAGTCTCATCCTGAGATGAGAAAGTCATGCATCAGATCTGAGTGAAGGCTTGCAAGTTGTTGGCTAGTTGAAAGCCTTGCATTTTACCATCCGGCACTTGCAGTACTGTTCTTGCTACACCTTGCTGCACAAAGGACATATCCAAGCAGACGTGACCTCAAATTCATCACTACAGCTGTAAAATTGCCCAGTGTAACAATAGTGTCACCTTCTCCTCTACCTGTGCAAGCCGCCAAATCTTTGCCTCTGGCAGCGAAATCACGTGCTACATAATAAGCAGGATGGAAAGGACAGAGGAAATGCTTCTGTGGAGGCTTCCTACTTCCTTCAAGCTAACAAACTTCTCAGCTTTCATCTACTGAATGCAAAGCTTGCAAGACACCAAAGGCAAACAGTCTTCTTCTTCACTGACTCACTGGTCCTCCTCAGTAGTCTCACTGAATAATACCCTCACCCACCCAACCTCAATTTTGCCAGTGCACGCTGCTAACCATTTGGATACTCCGGAATCTCCACACTGACTCTGATAGAATGCTGACACACACGTAGCTCACATAGAGCAGGACTCTACAGTGACTGTAGCTGCCAAGTGCCAGCCTTTGAAGATTCATTACTACAGGTGACAGAGGTGACGACCCGTCACTTCTTTACCTCTTCCCATTTCCCCACCGTGACTTCCCTTCAGTGGAACAGTCACAGCACTAGATCCAACAAGGATGGATTATGGCTACTCTTGCAATTGCAGTGTCCACTTGTTTTCTCCCTCCAGGAAACAAAATTGCCCTCACAACTGCTTCAAACCTCTTGGTAACCTTTCCAGTCCTCTTTCACCTTCCAACTGGGGATAGCATTCCATTTGAGGAGTCACACTGCTCATCTGCAATCACATTCATTGTCACTCTGTCTCACTGAACACCAGACTGAAGCTGTTGCAGTCATCACTTCATCTTTCCTGTTTCCATTGTCCACGTCTCTCCATCATTGTGTGTTACCAGTGCAGACATCCTTCAGCTTATTGGGCAACTTCCTCACTTTTTGCACTTCAATGTGCACCATCCCCTTTTGGGCTCTTCTGAATAAGATATTTGTAAAAATAGCAAAACCATGGTGAAGAGATAATAAACTTTTATCCACACTTTGTATTTGCGACTTACTGGCTGATTTTTTAACCTCTTTCTCGACCTTCATGCAGAAATTAGCAGTAGTACCTTCGTCAAAATGGATGGCTCTCACTGGTGTTGGGTCTCTCTTCTTTATTGGTACAGACTTTCCAGCATCAGCTGTCAAAACATTGCTCAGTATTTAGAGCGGTTTTCTTTGTTGTGTATCAGGCCACATAGCGACACAGGCTTTTCAGTCGTATCATCTGCTCTGCCTACACCCTTCAGAGCCTGTGCTGTATGTTGTCCATCCCTTAGTGAAACAGATCCAAGAAATCTTTCACTTGCTGAACCTTTATGGAGCCACTGTGATGTATTTGTGGGTCCCTGGTCACGGCAACCTGAGAGGAAATGAGTGAGCTGATACTGCTGCTGAGGCAGCTGTCCTCTTACCTTGGCCTGCTAGTTCTTCCATTCCCTCTGATCTTTGTGTTGCTGTCTGTCAGCAAATGGTGTCTCTTTGTGATTAATACAGGTCTTCCCTTCATGGAACCAGCTCCAGGGAATTAAACCTCTTAGTGGCTTGGCCAACTTCTTCCTCTTACCTTAAAGAAATGTCTTGGAATGTACACGCTGAGCTACAGAATTAGTCCTTTGCCAGCCACAAATGACACCATATTACTCCATAAGGAAGTTTAATAATCCCAAGCAATCTTGCCCTCAATTCCAATTGTAAGAAGTCTTGCCATGCAACTAAGAACATCATTCCGGATAAGCACTGGTATATCAGCAAAATGAAGGCTGTGCCATTCACTCAAAACAAGGAAGCACTGCTCATACACTGCAGACATTGTCCTGCTGAACTGGCTTCCATCACTTGATTCCACATTGCTCTCCTTTGATTCCCATGACGCCAGCAGTACAGCTCAAGTTGGCAATAATTCACTGATGTGCCACATGTCCTCATAACAGATATTCCTTTGGAATACTGCTGCCATCTGTAAACATGGTAAATTTGGTAAATTTGTACTAAACGCCATTCACAATAGCTGGCAGATAATTATCAGATATCAGAGGACAGACACAGGACAGAAGGCCTTTTTCCCCCCAAACCCTATCCCATTGCTATTACTAAAAGACTAACTTCATGGCCTGCAGTACCAGTTTCATATTGCTTATCTGACAGTGTCCTGGGTCAACAGAAATATTCCTTTTTAAAATGCAGGTAGTAATTACAAAAATACTGAAAATGGAACTGTTGTCAGAATGTAGTCAGTAAGAAGTATGATCTTGAATCAGCGGTTAAACATAAGAAGAACAGTATTCAGAAATGGCGTGCATGTCTTCAGCCAGTAGAGATAAAGATGTACAAAAAACACACACTATATTAATCCAGTGTTTCTTAATGAGAGCACTTAGCTGCTTCCAACAAAAACATTGATTATAAATTCAAACCTTCTCAAAATTCGTAATAGCAGACATTTAAAACACCATTTGCAAAGTAACAAAAGTTCAAAGAAACTGCAGTGTGTAAAACAACTCCAGATAATTTGAAGCTCAGTTATTAGAAGCAATAATAGCAATTAGAAACCCAATAGCAAACGATTTCCCTTAGTTTTTTTGTGGCCTTCCATAACATTTTCAAGGTTTGGCTGAGCTACAATAAATCCAGGTTTATGAAAACTATATTATCAGTGTCAGTTTGCTACACTTCACTTTCCTTTGAATTCTGTCACATGCTTTTGAAATTAAGACTTAAAGCAACATATGTATTACATTCCTGCTTTGTGTCCTTTAGCCTTTTCACTATCCAAGGTTTTTATTGCATACTGTGCGCATTGAGAACATAGAAATAACTGTAATCCGATATGACTCTCGTTCCTGTCATGCTATTAAATAGGTTATATTAAGTACATGAAGATCAGAGCATATTTTTCTACTACGTATGTATGTCTACAAACTACTATTCCATGTGCAGCTACACAAGAATGTATTGTTTCTCCTGTGCTTTTTAGTCTCTCTCTAGGAGAGCTTACATCACAAAGTTATAGGCTTTTTATGATACATTTTCCTGAAAATATATATTTGTGCACACTACTGCCATTCAGTTGTAAATTGTTTTCTTTGAAGCGAACAACTGTGCATATAGAAATATTACACGCTTGTAATATGATCTGAAATGCTGAGTGCCTGTTACTGTTGACATCCCACCTCTTGTCCTAAGCAGACTAATAAAAAGGTTGATGTATTGTTACATTACAAAGCAGTTAATTGTATGTGTTGTCTGGCAGTTTATTGTGATCGTGTATAAGCTTAGGGGTGGCCACTTGTTTAAGATTGATCGACCCACAGATTGCCACCTCTTCATAATATTAGACGTCATAAATAAGACATAGTAATACATTTATGTTCCTTGACATGATGTAATTATAATGGAACTAGCTATAGTGAGTGAGCTGCTTATGACATTGCAGTTTTGTGTGTTTACACAAGTTAGGGTTGGTACACTGCGTTTCTCGTTATGGCATATATATACGTAAAGAATATGTGCACCCTTTTTATTCAGTTTTCTTCAGTCTTTTTTTTTTTACACAATACTGGTACTGTGAGGATGGGAAATGACTGAAAACAGTTGTAATAAAGTAACCTCTCACTACTCTCACCTGTCTGAGGAAAGAATTATTAGCTCAAGAAGCCATAGTTTCCTCATTTAAACATTTCTATTGACATTTTCACTGTTTTGATATGACTTGTTCACACTCGATTACAGTTGTATGATATTTATTCAAAAGTTTGCGTAAAATACAATAGATTTCATGTAAGTTTACATTCTGATAACTAGAATTAGTAGTATAAATTTGCATTTGTCAAAGTAGTTACTGAAATCAGAATTTCTGTGCTTGGAGTCTCTTATCCAGAAGCACTCTTCAAAATATTTTGTGTTCCAAAAATGTATCATTATTCACATTTGTAACTGTTAGTTGTTTAAATTTGGTCCCTTTGAAAGGAAGCATAAGTATTTCATATTGCAATTACTGAAGCTTCTACATTACTGTCGTTTCTTGCAATCATTGTAAAATGTCTGTGTCATTTAATTGAACTTCATGAAGCTCCCATTATTGCTAATATTTGCACCAATGTCATATTTTGTACTTCCAACATAGACATTACAGTATTTGGAGATTTACGAACTACAGGAAATAGTAAAGCACTGATGTGGAAACTGTATTCTATCCCTAATGTAACATCCAGTATTTAGGTTGCATGTTCCATAATATGAAAATTATTAAAATGATATTCCTCAGTCATTAGAAACTCTTACCCAGCTAGATGACATTCTTTGTTTGCATTTAGGATGTATATTATACCGTCAGCCACAGGGTCATATATTATAGATAGTCTTGTATGTTGTCTTTGTATCTTTGGCAGAAGTTAAAACAGCTAACTGGAACTTGACAAAATAATCTACTAGTAACATCAACATACAGAGTCATATGTTGTTCGTCTGTCTGTCCGTTCTCAAGAATGGCTATTCTATGGTAAACGATCCCTTTGCGATGTAAATAATTTAAGGTTCTAAGTCAATGTAGTCAAAAGATACGGCCACATATGTCACATATTTCGTTACTTGCAAACTCACTCGTCAAATCCTATTGATGAAATCAGAGCTCGACCCTGGGGCCTGGCGCTGTGCACGTATAGCGCAGAAACCGAGAGGTCGTTATCGTTTCTCGATCGGACCACCAATTTCTCATTCATCGTTTTAACCTAGTCTTCACATCTCAACGATGTGAGGAATCGTGAGGAACAACACGTGGTTCAGATTCCGCGTAAAAATATAGGTTGCCTTTACCCGGTTCGATAACGTAAGCAGGTTAGGGACACGGTAGTCGCTCTGGTGGCGTTGAATACGAAGACTTGTTTCACGCCTCTGAGCCACACTAAATTATTATTATTATTATTATTATTATTATTATTATTATTATTATCTATAAAAATAAGTAATTTGTACAGAAACCTCAGAGCGCCGTCATCCTCCCAGTTGTACTGTCGTTTTTGGCAAATTTTGCCCAGGTGGATTACATAGGTCAGTCCTCCTCAAATAATGTGCTGCATTACAAAAGGTCACAACGCCCTTACCTACTCAGTTATATGACACGAAATTTGGTTTAAAAACATAGGGTGAGAGTGTACTTGAGATCTGGTTTTTGCGTTTACACTCTGTCATTTTTGAATAGACCATGAACACATACATCAACACAGAATCACAGACGGAAAGTAACACTTCCAGCAAAAATTTCCGCATACTACCGTGTTGACAGTATGTGCAACTGATAGTTATGTGATTTCATTTCAAAGATTATAGACTCAAGTCAAATGCAAGTTTTGGTTGTCAATGCAAATAAAATGGGCTCTAAGCACTATAAGAGTTAACATCTGAGGTCATCAGTCCCCTAGAACTTAGAACTACTTTAACCTAACTAACGTAAAGACATGACACACCTCCATGCCCGAGACAGGATTCGAACCTGCGACCGTAGCAGCAGCGCGGTTCCGGACTGAAGCGCCTAGAACCGCTCGGCCACAATGCCGGTGGTTGTCAATGCAGATAATGAATATCGATGTGGACGAACAAGGTAATGAATGTGTCGAACAAGTAGCAATAAACCTACAGGGAATCAGAATTCTCTTTCAACGTGGAGCACACTTACTTACGACGCAAACTGGAACAAATGCTTGGTGTTTTGTATGAACATTCTCTGTGTGCTTAAGGTCTGGGTGGGATTCACACATCAGGCAACCATTTTTAACAAGTAAAAGACCCACTTCACCTGTGGTAAGGCCGGCTGAGCTGTGCCGTGTTGCACCGTGTTTCCATATCCACGTTAAACGCGACGACCGGTCGCTACATACTGGTGGAGTTGGATTGGGTTGTTTCGGGGAGAAGACCAGACAGCAAGGTCACCGATCTCATCGGATTAGGGAAGGATGGGGAAGGAAGTCGGCCGTGTCTTTTGACAGGAACCGTCCCAGCATTTGCCTGGAGCGATTTTGGAAAATCAAGAAAAATTAAATCAGGGTGGTCGGACGCAGGACTGAACCGTCGACCTCCCGAAAGCGAGTCCACTTTGCTGACCACTGCGCCATCTCGCTCCGTCTACTGGTGGAGAGTCGCTAATTGTTGGAGACGTAATAGAGGCTGATGTCACGCTACATAGCGATTCTGTTATCAGTAAGTTTCCTTATACGAGAGTTATTATAATTAATGAACGAATCGTCATGTAAGGTCGCAGGACGCTTATTTCTTACGGTGTTTGAACCCGAGATGTTGAAAATATTTGTCTGGGACTGAGATTCGAACTCTCATCCTTCTCTTCGCCAGGCTTCACCCCTTTCAGATGATTTAGTTCCAACGATTCAATGTTTCCCCTGGATTTCTGAGTTCTCAAAGTCTCTCCGAAAGGCGCATATCTGGGTTCGACAACTGGTCTGGCAAAAAGTTTCCATCACGACGTTTCAAGCTGCAGTACGCGCACACCAGCCTGCAGGTGACAATTATAGTTTTCAACGTCTCTCCGTGCCTTTCAACATTATTGATTGGTGCCGGTTTCGACTCGCAATCAGAACGATTCGTCATATTAATTTCATATACAATCATCGTCGCTTAGTTTGGTGAAAAAGTATTTCATAGTCAATGCCTCTTCGTGTGTAGTCGAAACGAAGACATTTGCAGGGCTCGACTTCCAATCAGCACACAGCTTTACGTCATGTTATTTCCAGTTCAAATACCTGTACATCTCACAACTGGTGAAATAAAATGTTTTTTAACATGTGTTCATGACTGTATAACACTAAAAGGTGTACTGGTTTCGAATCCCGGTAAATCAAAAGTTTTTCACCTCGGTATTTCAGTTTTAGTCGTCTTGCTAGTGTTGAAAAGATTTCAGATCTAATATTTGATTGTGCTCGATTAACAATTCAGTATCAACTGGGTTCGAATCCCAATCCCCCACAAACTTTATGCCATGTCATTTCAAATTCAATCCTGCACACACTTGTTACTTTTGACCTGAACCATGTTTAAAATTTTTCGTTGTTACTTAACATGAAGAAGAATTGCTGGATTGGAGACTTCAGTCCCATTCCAGTACAAAAATGTCCGTAATATAATTTCAAGTTGAATTTTGCTTTTTGAAATGTTATTTACTGTAATAAATTTGAGTTTGCAAGCATAATGGCCGTGTCATGTCTAATAACGTGTTTTCTGTATTAATTTGTATGTGGATTGATACCCATTAAGGGCAGTTATTTTTTGAGGCCTCTTGTAATAACCATTTTAGTTAGTCAAACAACTGTATCCAAAAGACCACAGAGGGTATGCAAGACAGTTGCGTTATGGGGATTGCATATAAATCAGGCGAAACGCGATTTATGTCGTTCGGGTACTTTTGAGCATGACAGTACCACAATCCTTAATAAAGCACTTGTGTTTAAAAAGGTATATAATGTTTCTGATATTTATGTCTTGATATAGTCAGATATTAAGCTCTTTAAACTATTTTGGACTTCTTCTGGCATAATGTCTACTGCGTTTCATACGTGGCATGTCTAATTTTCGTGCATGCACATTCGCAGAGTCGCTTCGCGTTAGAATAACTTACTATACAAACTGATTGTTTAGGTCACGATATTTATTTTGCCGTTAATCTGAAAATTCTGTTGTGATTATTTCCCTCGCAGAAAAATGTAGCACGTTCTTTTGCGAACGAAGTTCACCTACACGGTTTCCCATCGTTAGCGAACTATGAAATAGTTCAAGGTAGAGTTACTTGTTACATGGCACAAATCTGAAATACGTATGTTGCTAAATCTTGCAGTGAGAAAAATATGGGAATGTAGAGCATCAATTTCTCAGTTCAGATAAGTTTTGACTTCCAATTCTCTTACTGAGTTTCTACTGCACAAAGGGAAAATCTAATCTCATTACATAATTACTTGTTTACTATATATAGATCCTCCATTGGGATATTTCGAATCGATTATGAGGAATTTCGAATCCTTATTATGCTGTCTGCCAGACAGCAGAAAGCCGTTAACGGTCTGCGGTGACTTCAACATGGACTTACTAAGGGGTTCTGATAAAACATACACTCCTGGAAATTGAAATAAGAACACCGTGAATTCATTGTCCCAGGAAGGGGAAACTTTATTGACACATTCCTGGGGTCAGATACATCACATGATCACACTGACAGAACCACAGGCACATAGACACAAGCAACAGAGCATGCACAATGTCGGCACTAGTACAGTGTATATCCACCTTTCGCAGCAATGCAGGCTGCTATTCTCCCATGGAGACGATCGTAGAGATGCCGGATGTAGTCATGTGGAACGGCTTGCCATGCCATTTCCACCTGGCGCCTCAGTTGGACCAGCGTTGCTCCTGGGGTATCGGCGAGGACCATTCGCAACCGTCTCCATGAAGCTGGGCTACGGACCCGTACACCGTTAGGCCGTCTTCCGCTCACGCCCCAACATCGTGCTGCCCGCCTCCAGTGGTGTCGCGACAGGCGTGAATGGAGGGACGAATGGAGACGTGTCGTCTACAGCGATGTGAGTCGCTTCTGCCTTGGTGCCAATGATGGTCGTATGCGTGTTTGGCACCGTGCAGGTGAGCTCCACAATCAGGACTGCATACGACTCAGGCACACAGGGCCAACACCTGGCATCATGGTGTGGGGAGCGATCTCCTATACTGGCCATACACCTCTGGTGATCGTCGAGGGGACACTGAATAGTGCACGGTACATCCAAACCGTCATCGAATCCATCGTTCTACCATTCCTAGACCGGCAAGGGAACTTGCTGTTCCAACAGGACAATGCACGTCCGCATGTATCCCGTGCCACCAAACATGCTCTAGAAGGTGTAAGTCAACTACCCTGGCCAGCAAGATCTCCGGATCTGTCCCCCATTGAGCATGTTTGGGACTGGATGAAGCGTCGTCTCACGTGTTGCACGTCCAGCACGAACGCTGGTCCAAGTGAGGCGCCAGGTGGAAATGGCTTGGCAAGCCGTTCCACAGGATTACATCCAGCATCTCTACGATCGTCTCCATGGGAGAATAGCAGCCTGCATTGCTGCGAAAGGTGGATATACACTGTACTAGTGCCGACATTGTGCATGGTCTGTTTCCTGTGTCTATGTGCCTGTGGTTCTGTCAGTGTGATCATGTGATGCATCTGACCCCAGGAGTGTGTCAATAAAGTTTCCCCTTCCTGGGAGAATGCATTCACGGCGTTCTTATTTCAATTTCCAGGAGTGTATGTTGGGAAGAACAAGTAGAGATCCTGCAGTGATTGAACATTACAAAAGTTTTTCATAATAATCACATAGGGAGTCTCCCAATGCTCAATCTTAGGTCTGCTATGATTCCACATATATGTAAACGATTTTTGGTCTAATATACAGCAAGTGGAATTGGTTATTTTTGTGGATGACACTAGTATGGTAATCGTTCCAAGCATACATATCTTAACAAATGAGATGGTAAACAAGATTCTTAAAAGTATAATTGTTTTTCTGCTTACAGGCTTACCCTCTATTATAAAAAGACACATACTCAGTTTTGAACATCTAGGGATACTATATCAATGATCAGGGTAAGGCACATAGTGGGGAAATAATAAGTAGGGTGGAAACTTCAGTATTCTTAGGTGCCGAAACTAAAGTTAATTTAAACTGCAAAAGCACATTTCGTTGCTCCCGAAAAAACTTTGTCCATGTAAACACACTTAGAATCATTGTAAATTTAGGGAGAAACAAAACAGAAAGTTGACATTTACATGTATTTTCATTCAATAACCTCTATGGAATAATGTTCTGGTATAACTCATCATTAAGGAAGCAAGTCTTCATTGCTCAAAAATGTCGTGCAAGAATGATATATAGTGCTCACCCATAATCATCTTGTTGACATCTGTTTAATGAGTTGGGCGTTCGGACTACTTCTTCACAGTATATTTATTACCTCATGAAGTTGACTATAAATAATCCAGTTCAGTTCAAAAGGAACAAATTACAATACCAGAACAAAAATGACATTCATTATTCCACATTAAAGTTTAGTTATCACAAAAAAGGGTGCACAACAATGCAACTAAAATTTTTGGTAACTTACCCAGTGATTTCAAATTTTACTTAGTTGTCTAAGATTATATTACAAACTGAAAAAGTTTCTAGAACGATAGTTTCTCTCCTCAATTATTATGGCCAATTGAGTCAATGATGAAGAGCTGGCAAATATTGTTCACGAAAATGTCCATTAACAACAGGAAATTATTCGTGACACATAACATGATTTGGTGGTATATTATGTCTTGCAGCAATATATCGTTGTCTGAAAGTGTAACATGGACCATAGAAATTCTTCAGATAGTGAGGATGGAAGCATGAAGGAGAATGTTAAAACGTGATGGAACCACAAAATGCAGATGATAATGTATTAGAGTAACTAAGAAGAAATTAGAAGGGCTGCCGTAAGATGACCAGAATTAGAGGGCGGAGGTGTAAAGAGTATATACGAAAATGGACTCTTTGAGGCAGTAATTCAGGATGATGTGCGAAATAGTCACCCACATTAGAACAGGAAGATATGTAAAAGATAACGAAATCAGTTGCTGGACAGTTGTCAGTTGAGTGAAACACACAAGACAACGTATTCTCAGGAGCTCCTCACACTATAAATTTCGCTTTCAGTAATTTTCTATACTGTTTGTTTCTATGAAAATGAGGTTAGCAAACGCAAGAGATGAAATATAAGTTCATTGTAAAATTATGTTGAAGTGAATATTTGAGACTCCTAGTAATTAGAAAAAACTCACGTGTATGCATTTTTTGTGTTAAACGGATAATGACCTTGAGCAGCTGGTGGGCAAATTTCTTATCCTGAACATTGTCAGCTAACAAATTTTCGCACATAATCCGCTCAATGGAATAGTTATGCATCATTGACATCTGACATTCTTATTTATACAGGGTGTTACAAAAGGTACGGTCAAACTTTCAGGAAACATTCATCACACACAAAGAAAGATGATATATTATGTGGACATGTGTCCAGAAACGCTTACCTTTCATGTTAGAGCTCATTTTATTTCTTCTCTCCAACTCACATTAATCGTGGAATAGAAACACACAGCAACAGAACGTACCAGCGTGACTTCAAACACTTTGTTACAGGAAATGTTCAAAATGTCCTCCGTTACCGAGGATACATGCATCCACCCTCCGTCGCATCGAATCCCTGATGCGCTGATGCAATCCTGGAGAATGGCGTATTGTATCACAGCCGTCCACAATACGAGCACGAAGAGTCTCTACGTTTGGTACCGGGGTTGCGTAGACAAGAGCTTCCAAATGTCCCCATAAATGAAAGTCAAGAGGGTTGAGGTCAGGAGAGCGTGGAGGCCATGGAATTGGTCCGCCTCTACCAATGCATCGGTCACCGAATCTGTTGTTGAGAAGCGCACAAACACTTCGACTAAAATGTGCAGGACCCCGTGCGGGTTTGGGGGTTAGAATAGGTCCACGGTATTCCTGCCTGTCCTAAGAGGCGACTAAAAGGAGTCTCAAACTTTTGGGCCTTATATGATGGTCCCCTGTTGGGTTTGACCTCCATCTCTCAAAATTTTCTGAAGAGCGAGCCGATTGGGGAAGGGCGCTTTACTTGGTGCATTGTGTCCATCTTGCGATCAGACCGTTCGCCTGCTTATACACTGTTGAATTGCAGTCCTCTCCACTCTCCATCTCTTGGGCATGACTCTGTTTCTCCGTGCAGATTACACCTTGCACTGTGCAGTGCCTGTTTCTGCACCGACGGCGACCATGGACCACATGTTACCTAACATCCAGCACGGTAGCCAGGCTGTTGTGGTGGGGCCGCCATGTACCCTATTGATTGTAGCCCCCTGACTACACAGGGATCGCTCTAGTGATGCCTGCGCCGTTAACTCCCCACGTATGCCAAGGAGTAGATGCCTATCCTCCTGGGGTATCGGGACTCCCGGCAATAGCCATCCTGCCAGGTGGCTTTTGCCGTGGCTGGGTGGCGCCTGTGGGGAGGGCCCTTGGTCGGAGTAGGTGGCATCAGGACGGATGACCCGCAATGAAGCGTGGTACATCGTCTCTCGCTGGTGGCCAGCCGCCAGCAGTCTCTAAGCGTTCTCGGGCTCAGTTTAACGCTCAGAAGTACGATCCGAAAACGTTTCCCTCCCTGGCCACAGTGTGGGAGAAACGTATGTCTCAGGATGGCAGTAGCAGTTATTCGCCCCGCTTCTTAGTTTGTATGAGGGCTGATGGGGAGTCTTTGCTCTCCACAAAGCCTCAATTCTTCGTCAAGCATTTAGAGGACAAGTTTGGGGAGGTGGAGGGCTTGTCAAAATGCGCTCTGGGTCAGTCCTGATATAAACGGCATCCTCTGCCCAGTCACGATGGTTACTCGCTTGTGAGAAGTTGGGGGATGTTGCCGTTATGTTCACACCCCATAAGAGTTTAAATATGGTCCAGGGAGTTATTTACCATAGGGATCTTCTTTTGCAGTCTGATGAAGAGCTGCGCGCCAATTTAGAGCGCCGAGGTGTACATTTCGTCCGGCACGTTCATCGGGGTCTGAAGGAAAATCAGATTGCTACCGGTGCCTTCATCTTGTCCTTCGAAGGGGATACATTACCGGAAAAGGTCAAGGTGATGGTCTACCGATGTGACGTTAAGCCCTATATCCCTCCCCCGATGCGGTTCTTTAAGTGCTGGAAGTTCGGCCATATGTCTTCTCGCTGCACTTCCAGCCTCACATGTCGAGATTGTGGACGGCCATCACATCCCAATACTCCATGTGCCACGCCTCCCATCTGTGTCAACTGCGGGGAGCACCATTCACCTTGCTCGCCAGACTGCCGAATTTTCCAGAAAGAGCGTAAAATCATGGAATACAAGACCCTGGGCAGACTAACCTATACTGAGGCCAAAAGGAAATACGACCGACTCCATCCTGTGAGAATGACATCTTCCTACACTGCTGCTACAACATCTGTGCTAGCCCTGTCTGTTTCTCCAATTGCGGCCGGATCGACGAGTAGTACAACTCCTCCTGCCCCCTCGCCAGTGGGGGCTCTACCCACCGGGTTGCTCCTGCGCCACCTACCTCAGGAGAAACACCATCCCACCCATCGGGGACGTCCATCCCCACTTCTAAGCCAGAGAAGTGTCCAACTTCTTCGGCTTCTCACGCTTGCAAGGGGTCCCTTGGGGGTCCCTCCCTTTCCAGGTTTCCGCCAGCGAGAAGGCTGACGACTGACAGTGGCGTAAGTGCCCGCAATCCGCTGGTCGTAGGGCTTCACGGTCCTCCTCCGTCCTGGAGACTGAATCGGTGAAGCCCTCCCAGCCGGTGCGACCCAAGGAACGGCGTGAGAAATCCAAGAAGAGCTCTCAGCCCAAGGAACTCGTGGTGGCAGCCATCCCACCGCAACCTTCCAGCTCTGCATCTGAGGATGAGGTGGAGATTCTGGCGTCCCCGGAGGACCTCAATCTCGCCGGTCCATCAGATGCCATGGAAAGCACTAACACAGGTGCTAAATCGGAGGCAGCAGGTGACCCAGTGGCGTAATCTCCCTTCCCAGTCCCGTCACGCCTTTCTCAGCCATGGACACACCATCCTCCAGTGGAACTGCGGTTTCTTCCACCATCTAGCTGAGCTCCGCCTTACCAGCCTTCACCCTTTCCCCTGCATTGCTCTGCAGAAAACTTGGTTTCCGGCAATGCGAACCCCCGCCCTCCATGGCTACCAGGGTTATTATAAGAACTGGGCAGCTTATGAAAGGGTGTCTGGTGGCGTCTGCATATATGTCCTGAACTCTCTTCACAGCGGGTCTGTACCTCTCCAAACACTTTTAGATGCTGTCGCTATTCGGGTGTGGACGCCACAGGCTGTTACCGTCAGCAATCTTTACCTTCCACTGGATGGTGATCTCGTGCAGCATGTCCTGGCTGCTCGGATAGCCCAATTGCCGCCACCTTTCTTGTTACTGGGCGACTTTAACGCCCATACCCATCTGTGAGGTTGGTCAGTGGCAACAGGTCGAGGCGTCATCTTTGAGCATTTATTGGCGCAACTTGATCTCTCGATATTAAATGATGGTGCCTTCACACACTTCAGTGTGGCGCATGGCACATACCCTGGCAAAGACCTTTCGATCTGTAGCCCTAGCCTCTTACTGTCTGTCCAATGGAGAGTGCATGACGACCTTTGTGGTAGTGACCAGTTTCCGATCTTTCTGTCACTACCACAGCGTCAGTCTTCTGGGCGCCCTAGCAGATGGGCTCTGAATAAGGCTGACTGGGACTTGTTCTCCTCCACTGCCGCTATTGAGCCTCTCTCTAACGATGACAGTAATGCAGTGGTTCAATCGGTCACCACCGGCATCGTTACTGCCGCCGAATCTGCCATTCCCCGTTCTTCTGGGTACCCTCGGCTGCGGACTGTGCCTTGGTGGTCGCCTGAGATCGCTGAAGCGATTAAAGCTCGCCGGCGGGCGCTCCAGCTTTACAAGCGACATTCCTCAATCGAACTCCTTATCGCCTTCAAACAGCTGCGTGCGCGAGCCCGCCGCATTATCCGCCAACACAAGCAGGAGTGCTGGGAGCTGTATGTGTCCACCATTGGCCTCCATGTCACTCCATCGCAGGTCTGGGTCAAGATTCGCCTCCCCTATGGCTATCGGACCCCTGTCAGCATCCCTGCGCTCTCACTGAATGGAGCAGTTTGTACTGACTCCGACGTCATTGCAAACCGCTTGGCAGAGCTCTTTGCTCTGAATTCCGCTTCTGCCAACTACCCCTTGGGCTTCCGCTCCATTAAAGAGCAGATAGAATGTCGGAGTCTTTCTTTTCGCACCCACCATCCTGAATTGTACAATGTTCCATTCAGTGAGTGGGAATTCCGCAGTGACCTCGCCGCTTGTCCTGATACCGCTCCTAGCCCAGATAGCATCCACTCTCAGATGCTGAAACATCTTTCAGTGGACTGCCAGCGACACCTCCTCGACCTTTACAACTGCATTTGGGTCGAGTGTGAGTTTCTGTCGCAATGGCGGGAAAGCCTTGTTGTCCCCATTCTGAAACCGGGGAAGAACCCTTTGGAGGTGGACAGCTACCGTCCCATTAGCCTCACCAACGTTCTTTGCAAGTTTCTTGAACGGATGGTGAGCCGGCGCTTGAATTGGATACTGGAGTCTCGCGGCCTTCTGGCTCCGTCTCAGGGTGGGTTCCGTAAAGGCCGCTCCACCACCGACAATCTGGTGAGCCTAGAGTCGGCCATCCGTACTGCCTTTGCCCGCCATCAGCATCTGGTCGCTGTCTTTTTCGACATGAGGAAGGCGTATGATACGACATGGCGTAATCACATCCTTTCTACGCTTTATGGATGGGGCCTTCGGGTCCCTCTGCCGATCTATACCCGTAATATTCTGTCATATCGTACTTTCCGCGTGCACGTCGCGGCCTCATGTAGTTCCTCCGAAGTCCAGAAGAACGGTGTGCAACAGGGTTCTGTTCTAAGTGTCTGCCTGTTTTTAATAGCCATTAACGGGCTCGCTGCGGCCGTGGGAAATTCAGTCTCCGCTTCCCTGTATGCTGACGACTTCTGCCTTTACTACAGCTCTATTGGCATTGCAGTTGCTGAACGTCAGCTACAGGGCGCAATCCGCAAGGCGCAGTCTTGGGCTGTAGCGCACGGTTTTCAGTTTTCGGCAGCCAAGACCTGCGTCATGCATTTCTGCCGGAGACGCACTGTTCACCCAGAGCCGCGGTTTTATCTCGACGGCGAGCTTCTTACAGTGGTGGAGTTACATAGGTTTTTGGGGTGGTTTTTGATGCCCGGTTGACTTGGCTGCAGCTTAAACAGGCGTGTTGGCGGCATGTAAATGCTCTGCGATGCCTGAGCCACACCAGGTGGGGCGCCGACCGATCTACTCTCCTACGGCTTTACCAGGCGTTAATCCAGTCCCGTCTGAACTATGGGAGTCTGGCTAATGGCTCAGCATCCCCATCTGCGCTGCGGATGCTGGACCCAATCCTCCACAACGGGATACGCCTTGCCACTTGTGCCTTCCGGACCAGTCCTGTGGACGGCATACTTGTGGAGGCAGGTGTCCCTCCACTGCGGATACGACGCCAACAATTACTGGCTGCTTATGCTGCCCTTGTTTTTAGCTTGCCCGAGCATCCAAATTATCGTGTCCTGTTCCCGCAGTCCCTCGTCCATCTGCCAGAACGTCGGCCCAGGTCGGGTTGTCCGATCGCCGTACGCGTCAAACAGCTTCTCTACGGGCTTGGATGTTTCCCTGTACCACCTCCTTTCCAGGCCCCTCTGCGTACACCCCCATGCCTTCGGCTCGACTTGGCACAGGGCCCAAAGGACTCAGTTTCTCCGGTGGCCTTCCGACGCCGCTTTTATTCCATCCTGGACACGTATCAGGGCTCTGGCGTTGTCTATTCCGACGGTTCGATGGTTCCTGGTCGTGTCGGTTATGCACTAACTCTAGGGGACCATTCTGAACAACGTTCGTTGCCGGCTTCATTATCTGTAGCGATTCCCTGAGCGGTTTACGAGCTCTCGACCAGTGTTTCCCTCGTTCTCGTCTGGTGATGGCTATCCAGGAGTCCCTGCATACTCTTACCCGTTGCGGCAGATATGTGGTCTTTGTTTGGACCCCGGGTCATGTTGGGATACCCAGAAATAAAACTGTTGACCGCCTGGCGAAAGAGGCCACTAGTGCACCATCTCTGGAGACTGGCCTCCCGGCGACTGATTTGCGGGCACTATTACGCCGCAAAGTTTTCGATTTATGGGACACTGATTGGCGCAACATGCCCATGCCTAACAAACTCCGCCGTATCAAGGGGACGACTACTGTGTGGCGGTCATCCATGCGAGCTAACTGCAGGGAATCAGTCGGCTCCGCATTGGCCACACCTGACTGACACACTTATTTACTGTGTTGTGAGGATCCCCCTCTCGCTCGTTGTGGGGCGTCCTTGACGGTGGTCCATATTCTGTTGGAGTGCGCCCTTTTATCTGTGCTCAGGCAGACTTTTGCGCTGCCTGATACGCTCTCTGCGCTTTTATCTGACGACTCTTCCATAGCGGACGTAGTTCTGCGTTTTATTTGGGCAGGGAGATTTTATCGCTTAATGTAAGTGTGTGAGTTTTTGTGTTGATTCTGGCCTATGGCCTACGATTTGACTGATTTTTTTTTCATGTCTTTCTCGATGGTTGGCTTTTCCGTTTTTGTTTGTATGGTCGGCCAACCACCGTCATACTCTGTGTGATTTTAGTTCGTCTTGTCTGGTCTTTGTCTACGTTTCTCTTGTTCTGTGTCGTCTGTCTTATCGTCTGTCTTATCGTCCGTTGATCGTTTTATTCTCAGTGGGTGTTTTTAGTATTTGGAAAAAGGGACCGATGACGGTAGCAGTCTGGTCCCTTTAACCCCCACAAACCAACCAACCAAAATGTGCAGGACCTCCATCGTGCATGAACCACATGTTGTGTCACACTTGTAAAGGCACATGTTCTAGCAGCACAGGTAGTATCCTGTATGAATTCATGATTACGTGCTCCATTGAGCGTAGGTAGAAGAACATGGGGCCAAATGAAGACATCACCAACAATGCCTTCCCCAAACGTTCACAGAAAATCTGTGTTGATGACGTGATTGCACAATTGCGTGCGGATTCTCGTCAGGCCACACATGTCGATTGTGAAAATTTACAATTTGATCACGTTGGAATGAAGCCTCATACGTAAAGAGAACATTTGCACTGAAATGAGGACTGACACATTGTTGGATGAACCATTCGCAGAAGTGTACCTGTGGATGCCAATCAGCTGCTGATACATGGTACAGAAACAACTGGTTCTCCCGTAGCTTTCTCCATACAGTGACGTGGTCAATGTTACCTTGTACAGCAACAACTTCTCTCACATTGAAATTAGGGTTATCGTCAACTGCACGAAGAACAGCCTCGTCCATTGCAGGTGTCCTCGTCGTTCTAGGTCTTCCCCAGTCGCGAGTCATAGGCTGGAATGTTTCGTGCTCCCTAAGACGCCGATCAATCGCTTCGAACGTCTTCCTGTCGGGACACCTTCGTTCTGGAAATCTGTCTCGATACAAACGTACCGCGCCACGGCTTTTGCCCCGTGCTAATCCATACATCAAATGGGCATCTGCCAACTCCGCATTTGTAAACATTGCACTGACTGCAAAACCACGTTCGTGATGAACACTAACCTGTTGATGCTACGTACTGACGTGCTTGATGCTAGTACTGTAGAGGAATGAGTCGCATGTCAACACAAGCACCGAAGTCAACTTTACCTTCCTTCAATTGGGCCAACTGGCGGTGAATCGATGAGGTACAGTACACACGGACGAAACTAAAATGAGCTCTAACATGGAAATTGAGCGTTTCCGGACACATGTCCACATAACATATTTTCTTTATATGTGTCTGCGGAATGTTTCCTGAAAGTTTGGCCGTACCTTTTTGTAACACCCTGTATAGGTTCTATGTGTATCTATAAACGTTTATAGCTTCTACGAAATTTGGAAGGTATCAGCGTATGAAAAAACTGATGAACAATCAAAGATTATTTCCAAATGAAGAAAGTGAAATAGCAGAAGACCTTCTAAAATAATGGCTTAGAGGCATATCAGACCTAGCGAGGAGGTGCAGTGGTTAGCACAATGGACTCGCTTTCGGGAGGACGACGGTTCAAATTCTGATTTAGGTTTTCTGTGATTTCCCTAAATCGCTTCAGGCAAATGCCAGGATGGTTCCCTTGAAAGGGCACGGCCGGCTCCCTTCCCTAAGCCGACGAGACCGGTGGCCTCGCTGTCTGGTCCCCTCCCCAAATCAACCAACCAACATAGACATCGGAAGAATCATATTGGAATACAGTTTTGTTATCGATTTGTAGACATATTAGTTTTATTCTCTCTATGACTCCTTTCCCCTGTCTTCTTTATCTTCGTGGATGCATATTTATTTTTTCCTCGACACTTGGACGATAGTTTACATATGAACGGCGGCTTTCGTCAACGAATTAGACTATCACATGTGGCGATAAAATTGGGAAGTTGTAAGGCTGCAAGTATATGTCTTGGTGGGATTGTTAGAAAAATACGAAGCAGGATCCGCTTTGTACTTCGTACCTTGTATTTTAGATCGATAACCTATGTCTGGGGAATAAATAAATTACTGTAGTTATTGAGTCTGTCTAGTCTTGCTGTTCGTTGAGTGCAATAATGATTTCTTCAGATTTACTTACCTCATTAGTAACCTCAACAAGGGTATGTCACTATAATACTCAGTATGTGATTAGTTCACGTTGTTTGATCAAAATAAACAAAGATCTGAACCGATTTGTAGCACCTATCACGTCAAACTTTTTCGAACATGCCTAAGGGCCTCGAACACGCCTAGCCACTCGCTAGGTAAGCCTTCTCAGTGTTTGTGTGCTTTCTTAACTGCGCCCTCAGAGCTTCGGCGCAAAACAAATCTGGAGCTGCATTTTGTGGAGGGCCGGTGCTTTCCCAGAAGTGACCTCCTGCTGCGAGACTAGGGGTGGCGGCTGCCCGCCTTTGTTTGTTTGACGTTATATAAGACGTCACTCAGCGGTAGGGTGACGGGAGGGCGACGCCAGTTGTCTGCAGTAACCACATTAGCAATCTGCAGACAAACATGACACTTTGTCCTGACGTCGTCCTTGTGCCTCCACAAACATTCCCTGGCCGCGGTTGTGTGTTTCGGACAACATAAAGAAGAGGTTCAGTCACCGAAGTAAAGGAACAGCACATATGTTAACTGCTTCTTGGAGTGAAAACTTTACAGTTCTCTGTTAATACATCGAAAGCGGAGTCATATGCCCTCCTGTAAAATTGCTGAAGGGAATGAAAACTGAACATCAATTAAGTTTGTCTGTGTTTTGAGGACGTTGGTGTAAGAGAAATCGTTACCCCTGTTCATAGATTTGAATCCACTTCTGTCATTTACGAACCCAGGGATTTCTAACGTGGTGAAGCCCTCTATTGGTGATTAAGTAGTTACACCAACGGAATAGAGTCTCAGTTGGACAATGATATGAATCTTTATTAAAGGTATTTTGGGATGATAGTGCTTAAATATTAATCTACTGTCAGAGATATTTCGAATCTTCGAATAAATTGTTATTTACATTTCTAGTGGTGATCATGTCATCTGTTTGCACTACCATTCCCTGTTACCGAATAACCCACTTGCGTTATTCATTTGCGTGTATAAAAGAAAACGAAGAATGCTCAGAATGCTCACATGTGCATTTCACCAAGTGTCGTGTAGGTTGCACATATATCAGAAATTTTGTGATGACTAAATCTTATACAAATGGTCCGCCCCCGGTAGCTGATTCAGTCTGCTTTCCGCAGCGCTGCGGCGAGGACGTCTTGTTTACGTCCCGTCCGCGCGGTCGCGAGTGCTCGTAGTTGTTTACTACTGCGTTGTCGCTAGTTTAGCGTCCATCACTACCGACGGAACATGGCACATTCATACAGACAAACCACCATCAAGATCAGTTTTCAACCCGATAATGCACGACCGCGAGCTTTTGAAGTGGAACGTTTCCTTCATGACGACGTTAAAATTGACCCGCGAGACGTAATTGGTATCCATCTCTCTATCACGAGCAGTGTTGTCTACGTCAAGCTAGTAAGTGACGAGGTGTGCAACAGAATCGTGAGCGCACATGCCAACGGTCTGAAATTCAAACATTCTGATGGCCATATTCGGGCGGTCTCTATCGATCACGCTGGGCTTGGCCTACGTACGATACGCGTCTTCGAACTCCCTTTTGAAGTACCACTGGACGTAGTCACCGCGGCTTTCCAGCCCAACGGCAGAGTAATCAGCCATATGGCCGAAAAATGGACCACCTTTACAACGTACCCCGTTCTTAACGGGGTACGACAGATTAAAATTGAATTGACCAAACATGTTCCGTCATATCTGTCATCGGCGGATGTAGGGCGATCATTATGTATGACGGTCAGCCACGCACTTGCTCTGGTTGTGGCCAAGTAGGGCACGTCCGTTCGGATTGACTCCGACGACGGCTTACTCAAATCCCGACAGGTGAATCTATGACTCCTTCTACGGTGACGACCCTTCCTCTCAATTACGCCGAAGTTACACGGGCAGCAACCTTTACCGCTGCTGACGACATTAGTCCGATAACCGCCCTCGATGGTGAGAACATAATGGCTTCTGCAGTACAGGATCCGGCACCCCCACCTGAAGATAATCACCGACCGACCTTGCAAGAAGGCGTAGATGCCAGGATGGACATTGACCCACGGGTTGTGCCGACAGCAGCTTTTCTTCCAGACACCGGAGCAGCTGAAGAAATCTACCCACATTCAGATACTGAAGCACACGTCCGTAAACAGCGTTCCCCGCGAAAACACAAGAGACGGCGGCGTGCTCCATCGGACGAGTGCTTGCAGCAATCGTCTGCCATGGACTGTGGAAATTCCAACGACGGTACCGGCGGTACAGAGGCCGCTGTAACTTCAAACTCAACAGATCGCCGTGGTGACGGCTTCAGCCCCTCCGACCCCACAGAACAGCAGGATCACAAGCAGACAGCCGCTGCCGATTCCCAGCCAGAAGAGCCGATGGAGTCAGCGCCGAGTGCCACAGCAGCCACTAACAGCCACCAACAGCCGATGGTATTTCATGGCGACTGAGCAGACAACTGTGAGGCACACTCCTTGCCCATCGTGTCGGACGACACGGGGGGAAATTTATCCCACCAGTGCTGACCCTTTCCCGCCATTAGGTAGAGTGACGAGACAGCCTTACAGGGGTACTGATGGCCAACACAGATGCTGTGGATAGACCTCAAACTTATCGCATTGCAAATATAAACATCAACACCATACGGACGCGCGCTAAGTTATCATTGCTTCAGGATATGTTGAACTCGGCTTCCGTAGACATAGCCCTCCTCCAGGAAGTGTACGTCGACGACTTCCCAGACATGTACGGTTACGATGCTTGCGTCTCTCCACCTTCCCCAAAAGGCAGCGGTGTCGCTGTACTTCTTCAGGAAGGGGTAGTGGCAGACGATATCCTGTTTCTGCCTGGGGCAAGAGGAACGGCACTCACAGTACTGGGTGTCCGCCTTATCAATAACTACGCACCTTCCGGGACGGACAAACGTCGCGAACGTTCACGATTCTTTGCGGAAGACGTCGCCCCGGTCTTCCAAGGCCCCCACGTCCATCTGTCGTTTGGAGGTGACTAAAATTGCGTACTGGCGCCCAGAGACCAACTCCCACGACATAATCCTTGCCCGGAACTGGAGACGCTAATTCGAGACCTGCAGATGGTGGACACTTGGGAACATCTTCACAGCCACCGACCGGGATTCACGCACTTCACGAGTCACTCTTCCAGTCGTATAGACAGGATTTATGTCTGACGCTCTCTCGCCGCTGGAACACAAGATGCGGAACTGTGGCCTGCAGCATTCTCGGACCACTCAGCTTACATTTGTGCCGTCACCCTGCGGCGGCAACAAGTGTGGAGAAGCCGCAGCCCGTGGAAATTAAACATCGCTCACCTGTCGTACCCGGATTGCCGCCAAGCCGTTGAGGATACGTGGCTTTCGTGTGAAAATCCCTTCCGTGCATATCCCACAACGATCCGCTGGTGGTTGGACTGCGCCAAACCGTCACTGAGGCGAACGTTGATAACCTACGGTCGAGACCACGCTACTTGGCGAAGACATACACTCGACTTTTACTTCCGGGTCCAGCGCGACTGCGATACTATGGCGCCGTCTCCGGAACGACAAACGGCGGTCCACCGTGCTAAGGCTCATATTCTCGTTCATATGCGACGCCACCTAGAGGGGGTAGTCATCCGCTCGAGGACGCAGGATCGGATGTCTAGCGAACGCCCGTCAATGTTCCACGTCCTTCGTGAACGTAAACGACGCCAACGAGCGCTGATACGCTTCATCGACACGGAGGACGGTCATCGCCTCACCACGCAACAAGACATAAACACAGCGTTCTACAATCATTAATCCCAGCTCAATTCCGCACAGACCCCTGATCCGACAGCACTGGAGGACGTCTCTCAGACGATTTACGGCACCGTCACCCCGGTAATAGAAGCGGCCTTGATGGAAGAAATTACAGAAGAAGAAGTGATCAACGCCATTAGAAAAGGGGCTGTCAACAAGTCTCCGGGTCCTGATGGGCTCCCCTTGGAATTTTACCGGACTTTTAATATTTATTAGCCTCCCGATGGACGGACATCTGTCGCGAACTACTATCCCCGGACGTGCCGCTCCCTGCGGCCCTTGTGGAAGGGATGATTATTCCTATTCACAAACCGTCCGGTGGCTCACGACTGCAGGACTACCGCCCGTTGACGCTATTGAACTGCGACTTTAAGATCTTTTCTCGACTGTTGGCGGCGCGGATACGCCAGACCCTACGCAATGTTATCTCACCCGATCAGACGTCATTGGGAGGCGACAATAATATTCAAACGGCACTCAGCGAATATCGTGACTTGATCTCACTGGCGAGGGCATGTAGTCTGAAGGGTGCACTGGCGGCCATCGATTTTAGTCAAGCTTTCGACCACAACTATTTGGAAGCGGTCCTCCAACATATGCGGTACCCACAGCCATTCGTCACTGTCGTCATGCGACTACTCCGCGGCGCGACGTCCAAGGTGATAGTCAACGGCCGACCTACGCAGCCCCTCACCATTTCTCGATCGATACGCCAAAGCTGCCCTCTGTCCACTTATACTTTACGCTGTGGCCACAGAACCTCTCCTCTGCGGCCTGCGCCAACGACTAACGGGTATGACGTTACGAGGCCACACTTTCCGATGTAAAGCGTACGCTGACGACCTGGTGATTGTCATCCGCAACGGTGACGACACCGCTAGCGCACTAACTTGGATAGCGAAATATGGCATGGCCACTGGTAGTCGTATCAACGTCGCAAAATTGGTGGCGATGAACATCGTGGTCAGATTGTCTGAGAACAGTGTCACCCCCTTACAGCTCAGTGATAGTTGGAAATGTCTCGGCATTGATTTTACAGATGATATACGACGGACCGCTGCTCACAACTTTCGAAGGCTTTTACGAAATGTTCGGACTGGAATTGCCAACAACCGCCTACGAGCCCTGGATATCGTTCAACGGACCCAGTATGTCAACACACATTTAGCGTCACGCATTCCGCACTACGCCCAGATATTACCTATACCGGTGATGTTAGCTCGCCGTATACTTGCGGCTTTTGGGTTCTTCGTGAGTTCTGGAATGCTTTTCAAGATCAAATATGAGACTCTCACCCTTCCCCCGGATCGGGGAGGGCTTGGCCTTTATCACGTTTATGACAAAGCGGTCGCCCTATTTGTCAGCACATTAGTCAAACTATGGCACCGCCGTCTGGACAGTCTGACCAGTTTGTTAATAGAAGAACTAGCACCGCCCTCCCTGTTGCCGCCTGTGCCAATACACCACGTCCCCTCATCGCTCTTCTACATCGGTGTCTTTTACCTCGAACTCAGTTACGTTCGACTTGCCTTACCAGCGACTCAACTGGCGACGGCAAAGACTCTTTGTAGGGTCCTGCAACGTGGACGACCCGATAACGTCGTGGAGAGGAAGCACCCAAACGTCAACTAGCGAGTAGTGTTGAGGACAATTCACCACGTAATACTAGACACTGACATCACGGCGATGTGGTATATCACTATCAACGGTAAGCAGGTGACCAGATCAAGGCTTCATGCGATCCACATGGTAGACTCACCCATGTGCACGAGCTGTGGCGTTCAAGACAACGATGAACACCGCCTTAGCTGTGGCGAGTCTACAGCAGTGTGGCACTTAGTGAGGCAAATGTCAGCATACTTCCTTCGGGTAACGCCGCATCATATCGACCCCAAGACTATCTTATACCCGGATGAAACGTATTACCCACGCACTAAAACTAATGCAACGACGTGGCTTCGTGGACATGCAGTGCACTATTTGTTTCAAGACGGCACTAAGGACACTTTAGACTTTTGGAACTATTTGCAGGAACGGCATTGCAAGATCCTCCGTAACCCAAAGTATCGACAATATTTTTCCAATTTTTTGTGGAGTGCGTTCCACGACCCTCCACGTAGCTGGAACATCACGGGTAAGAGAAGCTAAAATTACAATACGATAATAGAACACTACACGGTACAAGGTGGGATCTACTTTCATCATTACGAGAAGTCATACCTGGATGATACAGCAGATGGAGAGTTTCGTTGGGAACCCTCACACTCTGTAGCAGTATTTGTCCCATTTCCTCTTTTTGTCCCCGGTGCGAAAAGGTCTTCGCAGTTTTAGTTTTCCCATCCGGTGCAAGATGTAGCACTGGTTAATGGTGGTATGGATTCCACCCTTCAGTTTTGTTTCATGGTTTCCTTCGCCCCGCACTTTGCTCTCTTTCTTTATGCCCTTTTCTACAACTATTAGTATGGTTTTAGTTACGTGCGTCCCCAACTCGACGCAACGAGTGCACTTACTAGTTTTCTGTTCCTTACTGTTAAAAGAAATAAAAATAAAAATAAAAAAATAGTGGTCAGCGCGACAGACTGTCAATCCAAAGGGCTCGGGTTCGATTCCCGGCTGGGTCGGAGATTTTCTCCGCTCAGGGACTGGGTATTGTGTTGTCCTAATCATCATCATTTCATCCTCATCGACGCGCAAGTCGCCGAAGTGGCGTCAAATCGAAAGACTTGCATCAGGCGAACGGTCTACCCGACTGGAGGACCTCGTCACACGACATTTCATTTCATTTTACAAATGAACTTGTCAGTTAGTTTTATATGTTGTCACATCGGATCGATATAGGATTTTAACACAATGGCATGTTCGATGTAGTTTTTTAATAGTATGATTGACAGTAAAAAAGTGGTGACCAAAGCTCGTTTTGTTTAAAATCTTTCTGTTTGAATATGTTAGTCAAACATGAAACAGTTCCACGTATAACATAACAAAGAAATGAAATTATTGCGCTAGTCGTACACTGGTCTTACTCAAAGAGCCTAAACAGCCCATCACCCATAAAAACATAGAACCCAAAATATATTTTATTATTATTAGGTGGCATTGAAGTTAGTTGACTACAGGCATACAGTAAAAGTACGGATCGATAATATGGTTTAATGTATATTAGCTAACGAGAAAATACCTATTATGTAAACGTAAACACCCTACGTAACGTAAAAAAAATATAAAAAGATGTCCACTGGCTGCCAAACTAATGCAGCACGTGGTGCAGTTGTAAAGCTACAAGAACACATGACAGGTAAAGGAAAGTTAGCGCGCATCACTTATAATGGCGGACACCAAGCTTACTCAGTTAAAAGTGGAAGTATTTCATGTGTGTCGTCAGTCTCTCTTTCATTACTCATTATTTTCGCGCTGGTATTTTATTAAAACGCTCATTGTTAATGTGTAATCATCGACACAGACACTCTTTTATATATTTTGTGGAGTTGTTTAAATATTCCGATACAAAAGTGGCTATGTAACTTATAAACTATTAAAGAGTCCATTTTCTTCCGTTTTCAGTTTATATCATCTACACAGTCTCTCAACTTGTCAACTAATTTTTTTCGCCTCAGGTATGGATCCATTTTTGGTTCAACTGCGTCTTCTGCCACTCATGTACTGCACCCTCCCGAGACAGTTTAACAAAATTTAAGTTGTCAACAATTAATTTTGAACTAAAACGATTAACAAACCAGCTTACTGGTAACAATTGTTCAATATACATACGCTTTTATACTTCACACACGTCTTCTTTGCAACTTGGGCTGCAATCGAGTGTTAATATTCGATCCACCAAGTCTATACTGCCAAAAAAGGAAAGAATCGTACTTCAGTGCATCGTGATTCGTTTAGCTAGACTGAACTATCATTGTCTGTCACCAATAAATCAAACTCTCATACAACGCCTTCATCACACAACTAATGTAACACGAGAAAATCACAAAATTAAATTGATAGCTTCGAGTCGAGTAACGCGAATTATCAAATAAATCTAAATCATTTACTCAGTATCAGCTGCGAGAAATACCGTTAAATTAAAACACAATAGTGACGATCTACATTCCTGTGTTGAAACTGTCTTTTTTGTTGTACTTTTAACACTTCACGTCATCTAGTTAATATGTATTGTAAGCCTTCAGTAAGCTTTTCGATAATTGATGATAACTCTGTGTAGGGCATCTACGTATCTGTTCTTTGTTTTTCATACGATGGGTGCAACAGTTTTGTTTAGACAACGAAAAGAACGACGACTTACTTTCTCAGGTGAACTTCTTCCTCACTGACATCTCAACGGAAAGCCTTCCTCGCTGAGTAGCTGACTGTTTATAATGATCTTTGACAGACCGTGCGCTAAATTCGGCACCATTAACTGCAATAATAGAAAAATGCTAGTTGTTATATCAGATTATATGCCGTGTACAGACCTTCTCCATAAAATTTGCTGATCTGAAAAATAAAATATAGTCTGTCAGATTCACTGCTCAGGATGTTAGCCCTAATTTTTGTGTATAAAATAGATTCATATATTGACGTCTCCGGTACGTGCACAGATACTGAAATTTTGGTAATTCCCAAGAATGATTGCCTATCGAAGTTGGTGGGGTCCAAACGATACATATCGAACGTGCGATAGTAAATCGATTACGGAAGTCTCGTGGCGGGCGTTATGAGTATGTTTCAAGTTGTCACTACAAAAACGACCAAAGAAAAGTGTTGGAGAAGCATTTGTAAATTCAAAGGAGACGACTTACCTTACTCGTCGTTGGTGTTATCGTCTTGTAACAGACCGTGTGATGTATAAAGTACAGGGGCAATTCCATTTTCCTGTGGCCAGGATAAACTCTGCCAAAATCGCGCAGGAATATCGGAAGAGTGTCGCATGCATCGACTTTTCCCTGCAAACGCCAAGTTGTGGAAATACAGGTACTGGAAGGAGTACAGTCCGTTCCTCTGTCCTGGACGCCCTTCTCTTTTTATGGGAGACTTGACAGACTTCCACAGCCATTCTATATTCTGGGTGTGGACACTGTGGAGTTTGTCTCTTTGGAAGACGCTAGAGTGGTTCACAAATTCGTGGTAGAACCCTTCAGCCTTCAGAGTCTGGTACGACTGAAATCTTGTGTGATTACTTTTGTTCGAGGCAGTATGAAGTGTTTTATGAGACCGATTAAACTCAACTTGTCTCGGGACAATACCCTCACAACACTTGCGGTACTCTCTTTGCCCGCATCTCGTGGTCGTGCGGTAGCGTTCTCACTTTCCACGCCCGGGTTCCCGGGTTCGATTCCCGGCGGGGTCAGGGATTTTCTCTGCCTCGTGATGGCTGGATGTTGTGTGATGTCCGTAGGTTAGTTAGGTTTAAGTAGTTCTAAGTTCTAGGGGACTGATGACCATAGATGTTAAGTCCCATAGCGCTCAGAGCCATTTTATTTGGACACCCAAATATGATCTACTTCACTTTTAGAAGGCCGTCCTCTCTGGTTCTTTCGTCTAATATATATAAGATTCGTCTACTTCTACTATTTTATTCGGTCCTCCAATTTAGTTTGAGTGTGGCTGATTAACGTCTCTGCAAGTTAGTTTTACACTTTACACATCACAGAAACTAAAAAGTGTTGTTACATTGGAGACGTACACGAATTCCGTTAAAAATATCTATTACATGCATAATTGTAACATGACAGTTTTGTTATCCGCATTAAATATTAGTTCACGTGTATATGTACTGCTTCTAAAATTGCCAGAAAAATGGTACCGTAGGAATGAATGTTGAGAAAAGGATTAACTTTGTGGTGTGTTTGGTGCGTTATGTGAGTGCAGTTCATATTCAGCCTTTGATGCCGGCGCCGTGCGCTGTGGCCGAGCACCAGTGCCCGCTGCACGCCGCATTTTTTGCGCGCCCTGCAGCTCTGCTCTGTCCTGCTTTCACACTCGTAGTGCTGTCGCCATTATTGGACTTTGTACTATATATTTATTAGGCAAGATTTATACAAATCACTCATAAGTGTTCCATATTAATCGTCAGATTCGGACGATGATTCCCTTTCACCTTCAGAGTCACTATCCAGTATGAGAGAAAGAGTTTCATCCACAGTATATCGCTTACCTGCCATATCACTTCTAGTAGAAACTGAAGTTAACAACACGTCACTTCAGATCAGAATCAAGGCGGGAAATGAGCGAAACAAACACTTTGAAAGTGATTGCAACTGCATCTAGCGACTGTTGTTAACTACAGACGTTGAACAAAGCCGCTAGATGGTGCATAGGTCAAGCTTCCACACAAGTCGAGCGTAGTGAAGCGGAGAAGTATGACGCGAAGCGGAACTGCTGCACCAGTCCACCGGTTGAGCGCCACATTCGCTCCCGACTTCTACAGAAGTTCATCGTAGCGAAAGGGTTACTCGCGGGGATTGGATCCGGTTTATAAGAATCAGTTTGGCACCTAATTGCAGCACTCTCTCATACCCTAGCCAATCGACACAGCCAGAGTTCGAGCTCTGCGACAGTTCCCAACTCAAGTCATGGGCGGCACTGTCAAGTTTGATTTCTGATATCCATCAAACTCACTCTGAGTTTCGATTTGTGTCATGTTAGCTTTATTGCCGACAGCATTGCAGTTACTAATCTGTTTCGTGCTGTCATTATTAATATTACTCCAAAATTGTTTCAACTGCGAGTAGACGACCTAACGTATTTAATTCACCGTGACAATGTAAACTTTAATCCGACTATGTCAGTGTTCGCCCGCCCGGTTGGCCGTGCGGTCTAACGCACGTCTTCGGGCGGGAAGGAGCGCCTGGTCCCCGGCACGAATCCGCCCGGCGGACTTGTGTCGAGGTCCGGTGAGCCGGCCAGTCTGTGGATGGTTTTCAGGCGGCTTTCCGTCTGCCTCGGCGAATGCGGGCTGGTTCCTCTTATTCCGCCTCAGCTACACTATGTCGGCGATTACTGCGCAAAACAGTTCTCCACGTACGCGTACATCACCATTACTCTACCACGCAAACATAGGGGCTACACTCGTCTGGTGCGAGACGTTCCCTGGGAGGTCCACCAGGGGCCGAACCGCACAATAGCCCTGGGTTCGATGTGGGGCGGCGGAGCGGTGAAGTGGACTGCGGTAGTCGTCGTGGGGTTGTGAACCACTGCGGCTGCGGCCGGGACGGAGCCTCTCCGTCGTTTCTAGGTTCCCGGTTAACATACAGTACAATGCAATGCAATGTCACTGTTCTCCTGCGGTCGGTCAGAATCCACTCCACATGTTATTTTCAACTAGTATCCGCACTGCGCGACAATCTCGCTCCCCACTGTCTACTACCGATAGTTTATTCTCGAGTCTTGTACAAGCTTCCGTAAGGATCACATACTCACACAATGAAAATCTGGAACCTAGCAGTTACAATTGGAAACTGATTGATAAGGGTTATCAAATGTCTATTTCGTAAAAGTACCTGCAGATATTAATGAAATATGAAAAATAAATTACAAGGTCTTTTCTTTTTTACTGTTTCCTGTTCACCGTACTTGAGTAATCTTAACTCTGGTTACGGTTCTCCCACAGTTGAAGTGCGAAGGAATGGTTGGACCCTTATTTTGAAAATATAATTTTAAGCTAAACGTCAAAGCAGCAAAAATATTTCTGAATTTATATTTGATGACGAACTACAGTTTCAAACACAGAAACTTAGTTCTTAAATTCAACTTAACTGTAATATATAAGGTGTTCAACTTTGCTTCCGCCGTTTGCCGATAGGTGGCGGCAACGATAAGTAGCGGTCGAGAGAAACAGATCGCAGACGTCAGGCAGTTAGCCTTGACCTCGGTCAACATAACCTCATTCAGACATTAGTCGATTTGTGTCTGCGTAATAAAGTCAGTTTACGATCCTAATTCTCGTCATTTGCGGGAGGTGTTACTGTTTTGTTTCAATATGAACAAAACAGCGGCGAGTCTCATCGAATGTTCTCAAGCACGTATGGTAAGGACGCTATTAGTGAAAGAACGTTGCGTGAGTGGTTTCAACGATTCAAGAGCGGTGATTTTTACGTCTTAGACCGGCATAGTGGTGGAATAGAGAATGTTTTCGAAGATGCAGAATCGGAGGCATTGCTGAGTGAAGACTCTCGTCAAACTTAAGAAGAATTGGCACGATTAGTGGGAGTGACACAGCAAGATATTTCAAAACGTCTCAAGGCTATGGGCACGATTCAGAAAGAAAGAACGTGGATCCCCTGTGAACTGAAACCGAGAGATGTTGAACGGCGTTTTTGTGTGAATAGTTGCTTCAGAGACAAAAACGGAAGGGATCTGCATCGCATTGTGACCGGGGACGAAAAATGGGTTCATTACGATAACCTAAAGGCAGAAAATCATGGGGATATCTCGTCCAAACCGAATATTCACGACTCCGAGATCATGCTCTGCATTTGGTGGAACCAGCTCGGCGTCGTGTGGTGCAGTATGAGGTGTTAAAATCAAGTGAAACAATCACAGGTGCTCGTTATCGAACGCAGTTAATGCGTTTGAGCAGAGCATTTAAAGAGAAACGGCCGCAATAGAGCGAGAGGCACGATAACGTGATTTTGCAGCACGACAACCCTCGACCCACGTTGTAAAGGAGGTCAAAATGTACTTGGAAACGTTAAAATGGGAGGTCCTACCCCACTCGCCGTATTCTTCACACATTGCTCCCTCTATCACCTGTTTAGATCAATGGCGCATGGCCTGGCTGACGAAAAGTTCTGAACTCGTGAAGAAGTAGGAAATTGGATCTATTCTTGGAACGTTTCAAAAGATGAACAACTTTTTCGACGCTGGATTCGTACAGTGCCCGAAAGATGGGAGAACGTATTGGCCACCGGTCGAAAATACCTTGAATGATACAAGTGTAATCAATTTTTTTTCTCTAAAGCCTCAAATGTTGGGGAAAAACGGGGGAAGCAAAGTTGTACACCTTGTAAACAAATTTATGCCGGTCCTGGTATCAGATTTTCAAATGTCGCATCGGTAGTACATCTATACCTTTTACAGTTAAGTTGAATTTCAGGAATAAATTTCAGTATTTCACAGTGCTTGTAGAGATATTTACACGGCTTGGAAATTGCTATGTTGGTACTCAGATCTAAAACTCCGGGAATGACGAGGATCGTAAGACGACAACATGTTAATATGTAACTCTTTAGAAGGTTTGCTCCATAACGAACGTTGTATAATATATACAGGGTGTTACAGAAAGGTACGGCCAAACTTTCAGGAAACATTCATCACACACAAAGAAAGATGATATATTATGTGGACATGTGTCCGGAAACGCTTACTTTCCATGTTAGAGCTCATTTTATTACTTATCTTCAAATCACATTAATCATGGAATGGAAACACACAGCAACAGAACGTACCAGCGTACCTTCAAACACTTTGTTACAGGAAATGTTCAAAATAACCTCCGTTAGCGAGGATAAATGCATCCACCCTCCGTCGCATGGAATCCCTGGTGCGCTGATGCAGCCCTGGAGAATGGCGTATTGTATCACAGCCGTCCGCAATTCGAGCACGAAGAGTCTGTATATTTGGTAGACAAGAGCTTTCAAATGCCCCCATAAATGAAAGTCAAGAGGGTTGAGGTCAGGAGAGCGTGGAGGCCATGGAATTGGTCCGCTTCTACCAATCCATCGGTCACCGAATCTGTTGTTGAGAAGCGTACGAACACTTCGACTGAAATGTGCAGGAACTCCATATTGCATGAACCACATGTTGTGTCGTACTTGTAAAGGCACGTGTTCGAACAGCACAGTATCCCATATGAAATCATGGCGGTGAATAGAGGAAGTACGAAACTAAAATGAACTCTAACATGGAAATTAAGCGTTTCCGGACAGATGTCCACATAAGATCTTTTCTTTATTTGTGTGTGAGGAATGTTTCCTGAAAGTTTGGCCTTACCTTTTGGTAACACTCTGTATAATATGAGTCGACCAAAAAGTTCCGTTTTAGGGCGTTGCTGCAGCATATATATAACGTAACTTGACTTATATGTGGGTATATAAACAGTAAGATCCAGGCAAGGGATTAGTGTGGTATCCCTTTCTATCCGACGTGTGTTCGGTAAATGTCTAAACGTGGCATATTACCAAATGCGTCGAAAAGGGACCAACGTGCTGTTATTGTTTCCTTCACTGCCGAAGGATAAGCAGCGGTTGACGCCCTTCAGAGAATGAAGAATGCGTGCGCTAAGGGCTGCTGGTGCTTCACGATAACGTACGTCTCCACATTGCACATGCCGTGACGCATTTGTGCCAACTACTGATCTCTGCCCCATGTGATTGTCATACCTTTCGTCCCTTCAGAAAAGCCACTGAAGGATGGACGATGTGTAGCACGCAGCAACGGACTTCTTCACGCAGCAGGACACCGTGTTTCATCAACATGGTGCACCGATGGGGCGAGTACCTCAATGCTGACGGGGATTTCGCCGGATTGAAATATCGTTTCTGGATTGTACGGCCTTCGAACAGAAACATTTTGATCAACCCTTATATGAAGACCTTATCTTCATAATGTTTCCGTGTATGTATTGGAGTAAGTAAAAGTCGTAAAACATAAACGCTCCTTTTGTGTAAGAACCAGACGCTGTGGACAGAAACGGAGACTCATTTGTTACAAAAGGGTGAAAAACATTTTTCAGGAATCGTCAGGAAACTATTCTTCCTGCCAAACTAACATTCTCTCTTCTTCTGTTGCGGAAGCAGTGAACTAAATGGCCCATAATGAAACAAGAACCAGGAAATCATTGTAGAACTGTAGCTGTGTCGCCTGTAAAAAGGACTGTCAGTACGTTTCACCTGGCCAGATGCAAAAACTTTAATAATCGCATTAAAACTACGAATTTCGTAAAAATTACACTAACTACGTATTACAAGAGTAATACTAATATAATTCGTTTAGTTGTTAAAATGAGTGCTTGATTTTTAATTACAAATGAGAATAACTGCAAATGTCAGCTCCTCTTCACATCGTGTTTAATGATAGAAACTCAGATTTTCGTCTACGTCTACATCATACTGCGCAAGCCACCTAATTGTGTGTGACGGGGGGTACTTACGGTACCACTATCTGATCCCTCCAGCCCTGTTCCACTCGCGAATACTGCGTGGGCAGAATGATTGACTGTAAGCCTCTGTATTGGCTCTAAGATCTGTAATTTTCTCCGCGTGGTATGTGGAGGGAAGTAATATGTTGTCCGACTCCTCCTGAAAAGTGCTGTCCCGAAATTTCTGTAGTAAATCTCTCCGTGATGCACAACGCCTCTTTTGTAACGTCTGCCAGTGGAGTTTGTTTAGCATCTCCGTGATAGTCTCTCGCCAGCTAAACGATCCCGTGACGAAACGCGCCGCTCTTCGTTGGAACTTCTGTCCTAACTGACAGGGATCCCAGATGGATGGACAATACTCAAGAATCGGGCGAACAAGCGCCTTATAAACCACTTCGTTCGTTGCTGAGTTAGACTGATCGCAAGAATCGTAAGGAAATAGGAGTCTGGTGTCTGCTTTTCCCATTATTTCTTTTACGTGGTCATACCACTTAAGGTCGCTCTGGATAGTTACGCCTATCGGATATTTTACGGCATATGCTATTTCCAGGTGCTTGTCATCAATGGTATAGCTGTGTAGTTGCGGATTTCTTTTCCTACTTATATGCAATGTTACATTTATTTACGTTCAGGGTCAACGGTCAGAGCCTGCACCACTCATCGAATTTGTGCAGGTCGTTATGCAAATTCGTACCATCTTGTGGCGTTGCTACTATGGTATAGACAACTGCATCATCTGCGAATAGCCTTGAAAGGCATCCCACGCTTATATATATATAGTGTAAACAGCAACGGTGCTATAACACGTCCCTGTGGTACTCTGCATATTACCTTTACATCTGCCGATTTTGTTCCGTTCCCCTTCATGTGGCTTACGTTGTTAGTTATTGGTGAAACCTGCTAGGCAAGAGAAAGCAGGATTTGGTTACGCTTGTGGACGGGGCCGTTATACACAATTTATTTTAAACCAGTAATTCCATACTCAACAATAAATAAAAAATATCACACGTTAATAATGAAGAAGTAAACAACTGTCTAAAAAAGAGTTTTCAGTGTGTTAGAATTTAGCAAATCACCATTAAATACAGATACAGCAGATAATGTTTTAAAAGCAAGCCACTGTGATCTGGGCAGAATGTCTTACACGCCAGGAATGGCAATATATTAAGAATTGTATAAGAACTAGCTGCAATTCACAACTTACTGGTATTGGAATATTAAAGGTAAGTCGCCACAAACACAGCAGAAGGCATCAGAGGCCAGGAATGACAAATTAGAATTTTAAGGCAGATGGCCACAATCACGCCAGGAACGGCAATAATATAAAAAAGTTTAGAAATCTGCTGTAAAACAGCAAAAACAATAGCAAAGGTTAATTAAAAAACAACGCTTTCAAAGTTAACCAACCACTGAACGCTACACTGCTAGATTTATTCCAGAAGGTGACCAGAACTATTAAGTAGACATATATAACCTCTAATGTAGGCATTACAAGGTATTGTAGTAAATAATACAATACTAAAACACAAGGACCAGTACATAAGTTCCCTAAAGGGTACTGAGGCAGATTATACCCGCAGAAGGCGTGGGCTGAAGGAGCGTAACACAGAACTATTGGCCATCAGTCCTTTTGGAACACACATGTCTTACAAGAACCAAGGGGCCACAGACGGTGCTCCAGGAATCGACCTCAGAGAAGCTCCGGCAACAAACACTTTCGCGAGCGATGAGATTGACAGCCAAGAGTTGCATTCACTTCACGAGATGGTAATTCAGACGAATGACTAATGGTAATTTTGGTGAAGCTACCTGACGTCTGATAAACCAAATGCAACGATGGAACAATACGCCAAAGCTGGAACCGGCAGTCAGCATTACGTCCCCAGAATACTGTGTTTAGAGCCCCCGGAACGAGAAAGCAATCACTACAACCGGAGTAGAAGAATCACCAGCCGGCCTACGATCAAGAAAACTTCCAAAACTACGCGCTTTACTGGACAGCAGAGGAAAGGCGAGGAAACTTACACTGCCGTTACGCACACTAACCCCCAGGGTAGGTAACTGGGACGTTAGCGGCCACCAGGCAAAAAAAATTACCGTTTGTTGAACTTAACAAATTGTAACAAGTTGAACGCAGTAAATAGTAATAAGAAGCTAATCAGATCTGCCTTTCCCAAGCACTCCACTCGCTACTCTTCGCGTCGGCGAAACTACGAGCAGCAACACGAACCCAAGTCACTGGAGAATCGCGAGATATCACATTGGTGGAGGTTTCTGTACATGGATTGAAATGCACTGACCTTAAAGCTTGCTGGATCCGGTTTACGACGAGGTCGTACTCCCTCGTGAACACAGCCCTTCCATCCGGCAGTCCATGCGTACCGCCAGCGGCCCCGACGTGTTCTGGCACTGTGCGGGCCTGGCTCCTCCTGAGTCCCCAACCGAACTGGCCAACTCACACGACCCAGAAAACCAACGACGTCGCCCCAAAGATGGGGCAACAGTTACTACATATCGATAACAGCCGCAGCTGCCACTAGCTGGCATGCAACCCTTGCGAAACCGAGTGGCGCCAGTCAACACGAGAAGCTGACAAACAAACTCAACCGTGCCAACTAAACGATACCGTCTGGCCCCAAACAGAGGGCGAAAACTGTACGTTGTAGAACAGCACCAACGTGACCGCAGCACGGCTCAGTTGGTGTCACACGCAAGCGTGGTGGAGGCAGGGCGTGCATTGTGGAGGAGGAAATTATAGTTTAACGTCCCGTCGACAACGAGGTCATTAGAGACGGAGCACAAGCACGAATTAGGGAAGGATAGGGAAGGAAATCGGCCGTGCCCTTTCGAAGGAACCATCCCGGCATCTGTGTGAAGCGATGTAGGGAAATCACGGAAAACCTAAATCAGGATGGCCGGACACGGGTTTGAACCGTCATCCCCCGAAAGCGAGTCCAGTGTGCTAACCACTGCGCCACCTCGCTCAGTGGCGTGCATGGTCTGTATGTAGACAGTCCACGTGACCACTGCCTAAGTCTGACGTCAGCGTGCAATAATCACTCACAGGCAGCACGCCGCAGCAGTGGCAGTGGAGGGTACATGAAAGATGTCAAGGGAAGCGGAAAACAATACAGTCGTTGAAACTTCCTGACAGATTAAAACTACGTGCCAGACCGAGACTCGAACTCGGGACCTTTGCCAGTCGTTGACATAATCTACATCTACATCTACATCTACATCCATACCCTGCAGACACCTGACGGTGTGTGGCGGAGGGTACCCTGAGTACCACTATCGGTTCTCCCTTTCTATTACAGTCTCGTATTGTTCGTGGAAAGAAAGACTGTCGGTATGCTTCTGTGTGGGCTCTAATCTCTCTGACTTTATCCTCATGGTCTTTTCGAGAGATATACGTAGGAGGGAGCAATATACTGCTTGCCTCTTCGGTGAAGTATGTTCTCGAAACTTTAAAAGCCCGTACCGAGCTACTGAGCATCTCTCCATCTTCCACTGGAGTTTATCATATCTGTATCGCTTTCGCGATTACTAAATGATCCTGTAACGAAGCGCGCTGCTCTCCGTTGGATCGTCTCTATCTCTTCTATCAACCCTATCTGGTACGGATCCCACACTGCTGAGCAGTATTCAAGCAGTGGGCGAACAAGCGTACTGTAACCTACTTCCTTTGTTTTCGGATTCCATTTCCTTAAGATTCTTCCAATGAATCTCAGTCTGGCATCTGCTTTACAGACTATCAAATTTATATGATCATTCCATTTTAAATCACTCGTAATGCGTACTCCTACGGTGCTACTTGTGGGCTTGAGCAGTAGGCGCCCGCTTCCTGCGCCCGTGGTGACTGCTGTTTGCCATTCACTGGCGACGAAGGGTGGAGTTTGCACGCCAGTACTGCAACTGGACGTCCACCGAGTGGCCTTTTCAGGTAAATCACGTTTTACGCTTCATCTGAATGAGACATCTGAAAGCAGGTACCCTTCAACAGTCATCGGAATGGTCCAGGCGGGGGAGGGGGTGATGGGGAAGGGGGGGGGGGGCAACGTTATGACCTGGAAATCTTTCCGTGGCCTTCCGTGGCTTTCCGTGGGTGATATCGTCATTCCGGAAGGCACAGTCGATCATAACATGTATGCATCCACCACTGTGAACCGTGTCGACTTCTATATGCAGCTCGTTTTTCCTCAGCACCACTGCATCTATCATCAGTACAATGCAACTTGTCACACAGTTGGCAGTGTACGTGTGTAGTTCGAAGAGGACCAGGTCACCAAACTCCACGGATTTAAAACCAGTCGAGAATCTGGGGGACCACTTGGATCCGTGTGTTCGCACCACGGATCCTCAACCTGGATACCTATTGCAGCTCGTCTCGCAATTGGAGTTGTGGTTGCATCAGAACACGATTACTGACCCCGTGGAGTGCGAAAAAAGTAAACAATATTATTAAAATGGCTCAAATGGCTCTGAGCACTATGGGACTTAACCCTAGAACGTAGAACTACTTAAACCTCACTAACCTAAGAAATCACACACATCTATGCCCGAGGCAGGACTCGAACCTGCGACCGTAGCAGCCGCGTGTTTCCGGACTGAAGCGTCTATAACCGTTCGACCACAGAGGCCGGCAAAACCTGACGTCCTGCTATGACTAATGTACAATGAGGGGCAAAATAATAATTTAGGCAAAATAATAATTTAGAGTCCAAGAACAGAGCATTACCAATGCCCAAGTTCAGAAGAGCCTGTATTCACATCTCAGCGATTTGTGGAGATTCAGCTTGCTGTTTACGACTGCAAATAGAAGCAACACAATAGTTAGGATATAGTATTTGTCAAGATACATTGCAATTTAACTCATCCTTTCGCTTCGTTTGGAAATCATTATTCGAACTCGTAGACACGGTCGAAATATAAGAATTCCACGTCGGTAGAATTACTGCGACCAAAGTTGGCCGTCAGTGACGGACCGGCGAGGACGCGTCGTCGCCGCCCCGCCGGCCTCGTGGCGTTCGCGAGCGCGAGACGCTTACTACAAGCTCACTGCAATGACATGACGAACTCATTTAGGAAGAACACTACCAAGATTACATTCCAAGCCGAATATCTGAGACCGCGAGCACACGAAGTAGAAAACTTGTTGCGTGACGAACTGCGTCTAGATCCAAAGGACACAACTGGTATTCACTTTTAGCACACAGCCAGCGTAGTCAATATTTAGATGATTGACGAAGAACAGTGCACTGCCGACAAACCACAGTTTACGTACTTTGATGGACTTACCGGCGCTGATACCGCTGAACACGCAGGCAGGGGTGTAAGGCCACTTTCTGAGGTATCCACGAAGTCCGTTATCCCCCCCTCTCAAGTATATATATATATATATATATATATATATATATATATATATATATATATATATATATATATATGGTATCTGTTCTCTTGGACATGTCCGAAAGAACAGATACCATCGCTGACCATGCAGCTCGTTAGAATGATATTGCAATGAAATGAACACCCATAGCTGCTTACAGGCGTTGACATACGTCAACGGGGGCAGATGAAAATGTGTGGCCCGTACCGGGACTCGAACCCGGGATCTCCTGTTTACATGGCAGACGCTCTATCCATATGAGCCACCGAGGGCACAGAGGATAGTGCGACTGCAGGGATTTATCTCTGGCACGCCTCCTGCGAAACCCACATTCTCAACGTATTGTCCCGCACTACATTCGTTGTGTCCCCGCCCATTATACTCATTCCTCACGGCGCATTGGCGATTCCCGTAAGAGTTCGGGCACTGTTCGTGCATTCGCACAATGTGGATTTCGCAGGAGGCGTGCCAGAGGTAAATCCCTGCAGTCGCGCTATCCTCTGTGCCCTTGGTGGCTTAGATGGACGCCGGCACGGTAGCTCAGCGTGCTCGGTCAGAGGGTTAGCTGCCCTCTGTATTAAAAAAAAACTGAGATAATCGAGCAACAACGAACTTAAACGGATGGCTTACGACGTCCGCCCCGAGCAGATGCAACGAACAAAATGAAAATGAGATGTCGTACAATTATCGCGTACGATGGACAACCGGGCACATGCTCAGGAAGCAGCCAGGAGAGTCACATTCGCTCTGATTATTTGCAGGGGCGGATCGCCAAGAGTCCTTCAAGAGAAGCGGCACAGCACGTTCCTCCATCGATCCTGCCAGTTACTTATGTACATCTGCGACGTCGTGCGGCGGGGATCGGGACATGCTGCCACCGCAGGCGGGCGAAGACGCTGTTGATGAGCCACATACGGTCCTCCTTATGCAGACGGAGTCGCCTGATTGACCTGAACAGCAATCGTCACCTCACAACGAGCGGCTGGATGTTGATTCACGAGTCGTGCCAACCCGAACTTTCCTGTCTGAAGGCGCCGAGGCACGGAGGCACGCCGTCTCGGGACTGTCTCTTGTGGGCAGGGGCAAACGATCACACCGATGTCGACAGTGTCGTGGATGTCCGTGCTCCAGAGTTGTCGACCGACGCTGCTCACTCTTAGGAACTGCCACGACGGACTTTTCTTCTTGCTGACACTAGTGCGGGGATGGAGGGGCGATGGAACACCGACGCAGCCGCGAGGAATCGTAACAAGAGGGGCTTCTTTGATAGCCGATGAACCACACCGACAGCCTCTCTCCAGTAACTCGTGGGCGGACGACTCTCAGGTGGGCACACCACATGCAGAAGAGGGGGAGTTACATCATCCTACCCATCTCCTGCGGACAACATGGTAATGGTAACGTCAGGGTGGCGTGCGGGTGAGCGAACCTGTCGCCACCGGGTGCACCGATGACTGACTCTGCCGTCGAGGGCGAACGACAGTCATGTCGATTCGTGAAGATTAACATCAATATCATCCAGTTGCGCGAGAATCTTGCATTGTTACGCGACACACTTTATTCAGCCGACACTGAGGTGGCCTTATTGCAGGAAATATACATTCTTGGCTTCCAGGACATCTCTGGATGCACGACATGCGTTGGATACAGGCAGTGGCCCCGCAAAACTTTTCAAAGAAAGTTTAATAGCGACCGATATAAGTTACCTATCAAATGCCAGGGGCATGGCTCTTATAATCCCAGAGATACTCCTCGCCAATGATTACGCAGCGTCCGGTACCAACAAAAGGCGTGAACGTTCCTCAGTTCTTTACTGAGGAATTAACACAGTTATGCCCAGGCAGGATAGATGATATGGTGATCAGGGGCAGTTTTATTGTACAATTCGCTATGACCAAATTCCTCAGCATACACTACGCCCAGAACTCGGCACTGTCATTTGCGAGCTCGATTAGATAGACACTTGGATCATCATCTGTGCTGATAGGGTTTCGCGCACTTTACGGGACATTAATCAGGCAGAATTAAAAGGATGTATACATCCCGCTCTCTCGAGGATGCGGTCAAGGCAGCCGAGTTGTGGCCAGCTGCATTTACTGATCACACTGCTTACGCCTGTACCATCAAGCTTCGACGACAACTACTATGGCGTAGGCGCTGCCCGCTTACCTGATCTCACCGGAATGTCAACCGGCAGTTGGAGACACGTGTAGACTGTGCCTACTTAAACCTAACTAACCTAAGGACATTACACAACACCCGGTCATCACGTCGCAGAGAAAATCCCTGACCCCCCCCCCCCCCCCCCCCCCCCCCCCCGGGAATCACAGAGTTTTACTACGCCATCCTCAGGTATTGTTCCGTTATGCGACAAACACGGGCTCGACAGATGACTGTCAACCGAGCACGTCAACACTGTGAAGGGACCATCATTTGAACTCGTCAAATGGTTGGAATCATCAACGACTGCCCCCCATATCCCACGTTGTTTTTGTTGGAGTCTTCAGTCCTGAGACTGGTTTGAAGCAGCTCCTTATGCTTCTCTATCCCTCTGAATCTCCTTAGTGTATTCATCTCTTGGTCTCCCTCTACCATTTTTACTTTCCACGCTGCCCTCCAATACTAAATTGGTGATCCCTTGATCCTACCAACCGATCCCTTATTCTAGTCAAGTTGTGCCACAAACTTCTCCCCAATTCTATTCAATACCTCCTAATTAGTTATGTGATCTACCCATCTAATCTTCAGCATTCTTCTCTAGCACCATATTTCGAAAGCTTCTATTCTCTTCTTGTCTAAACTATTTATCGTCCATGTCTCACTTCCATACATGGCTACACTCCGTACAAATACTTTCAGAAAAGACTTCCTGACACTTAAATCTATATTTGATGTTAACAAATTTCTCTTCTTCAAAAACGCTTTCCTTGCCATTGCCAGTCTACATCTTATATCCTCTCTACTTGGACCATCATCAGTTATTTTGCTCCCAAAATAGCAAAACTCCTTTACTACTTTAAGTGTCTCATTTCCTAATCTAATACCTTCAGCATCAACCGACTTAATTCGAACACATTCTATTATCCTCGTTTGGCTTTTGTTGATATAATCTTTTATCCTCCTTTCAAGACACTATCCATTCCCCACAACTGCTGTTCGTAGTCCTTTGCTGTCTCTGAGGTTTGCCGATGACATTGAGATGAAATAAATACATAAATCTATACTCGATGTTAACAAATTTCTCTTCTTCAGAAATGGTTACCTTGCCATTGCCAGTCTACATCTTATATCCTCTCTACTTCGAACATCATCTGTTATTTTACTTCCTAAATAGCAAAACTCCTATACTACTTTAAGCGTCTCATTTCCTAATCTAATTCCCTCAGCGTTACCCGACGTAATTCGACTACATTCCATTATCATCGTTTTGCTTTTGTTGGTTTTCACCTTATATTTTCCTTTCAAGACACTATCCATTCCTTTCATTTGCTCTTCCAAGTCCTTTGCCCTCTCTGACAGAATTACAATTTCATCGCCGAACCTCAAAATAAAAATTCGGAGTATGTATTAAAATCCATGGAGAAGAAATAAAAACTTTGTTTACTTCACTGCTTACTCAATATACAGATTGAATAACATCGGGGAGAGGCTACAAACCTGTCTCACTCCCTTCCCAACCACTGATTCCCTTTCATGCCCCTCGACTCTTATAAATGCCATCTTGTTTCTGTACAAATTGTAAATAGCCTTTCGCTCCCTGTATATTACCCATGCCACCTTCAGAAATTCAAAGAGAGAAAACTTTTGACAGTGTTGACTGGAATACTCTAAGGAAAGGCCAACCTACGTTTCTAGCTTTTGTAGACATAATCTATTTTCTAAGATAAGTCGTAGGGTCAGTATTGCCTCACGTATTCCAATATTTCCTAACTGATCTTCCCTGAGGTCGGCTTCTACCAGTTTTTCCATTCGTCTGTAAAGAATTCGCGTTAGTATTTTGCTGCCATGACTTACTAAACTGATAGTTCGGTAATTTTCACATTTGCCAACACGTGCTTTCTTTGGGATTGGAATTATTATATTCTTCTTGAAGTCTGAGGGTAATTTTTCTGTCCCATGCATTTTGGTCACCAGATGGTAGTTTTGTTAGGCTTGGCTCTCCCAAGGCTGTCAGTAGTTCTAATTGAATGTTGTCTACTCCTGGGGCCTTATTTCGACTTAGGTCTTCCAGTGCTTTGTCAAACTCTTGATGCAGTATCATATCTCCTATTTCAACTTCATCTACATTTTCCTCCTGTTGTATGATATTGTCCTCAAGAGCACCGCCCTTGTATAGACCCTCTATATACTCCTTCCACATTTCTGGTTTCCCTTCTTTGCTTAGAACTGCGTTTCCATCTCAAATCTTGAAATCCATGCAAGTGGTTCTCTTTTCTCCAAAGGTCTCCTTAATTTTCCTGTAGGCAGTGTCTATCTTTCCCCTAGTGACTATCACGACAGCTGTCCCGCAGAAATATGTGGACGGCAATCAGCGCAAAGCGTGTGGCACGTGGTGTCCACTCACAAGCAAATATTATGTTAGGCCGAATTATGACAATGGTATGATGCACACAGGAGTAAAAAACAAACCAGTTTGAGATGGGCTATAGTACCGTGTATACACGTATTCTGGGTCTGGTGCACAAGCCATGGACTACTTGGGTTGAGTTTAACGTGAGCTACTGATGTGTTTGGCTTTATTTAGGGCTGTCCACATGTTTCGCTTTCGTTCCTAAGTACAGTGTGCCTGGTGGTTCATAAAGAAAGTTTGCTTCACTCCAGACTTACGTCCATTGTTATTCCGTGGTCACGTGATCGGACGACATGCTCATATCACTGAGGCCTGTATGCCCTCAACGTGCACTCCTGTGAGAACATCATTTACCGCATTCACCAGCTAGTAGACATTGTAAATAGATTTCATTTGCCGGTTACTTGTTTACTCTTTTGTGCAGAGTCAATGTATTTATGGCAAACAAACCTCATCAAGTTCCATCGCCATGCCATCACTTTATCCTTGTCCCTCAACACAGTACAGGTGTACAGCAATAAAGCTAGTTCACTGCGCAACTGGCATGTGAGCAACAATATTAGCCTGTTCCGTCTTCACTGGTGATCCAGATGTGATCTGTGCATAACATTTGGTGAAGAACTTTCGCTGATGTCTGTGACATGGAACCATTAGGTGACAAACCATTGAGTTTTTTGTAATAAGCCTCTGCATCCTTACATTTGTCCTATAGCCATCCCTGCTTAGCCATTTTGCACTTCCTGTCGATCTCATTTTTGAGACGGTTATATTCCTTTTTGCCCGCTTCATTTACTGCATTTTTATATTTTCTCCTTTCATCAATTAAATTCAATATATCTTCTGTTACCCAAGGACTTTTACTAGCCCTCGTCTTTTTACTTACTTGATCCACTGCTGCCTTCACTACTTCGTCCCTCAAACCTACTCATTCTTCTTCTACTGTATTTCTTTGCCCTATTCCTCTCAATTGTTCCCTTATGCTCTCCTTGAAACTCCTTACAACCTCTGGTTCTTTCAGTTCATCCAGATCCCATCTCCTTAAATTCCCACCTTTTTGCAGTTTATTGAGTTTTAATCTACAGTTTATAATCAATAGATTGTGGTCACAGTCCACATCTGCCCCTGGAAATATCATACAATTTAAAACCTGGTTCCTAAATCTCACGCATCGAGTGGCAGCTCGAATTCTGCGTACGACATCCCGTGTCCTATCAATTGATGAGTCATCGATAGGTGGGACGCATAATATCCGCTCCGCCCTGTGCCGCTGATTGCCCTCGCTAAGGTGCGTCGCGTATCGGGAGCTCTGGCTGTGATGTTCGTCAAGCATTTGATTGCGTCAGTCATACGTACTAAACTGCTGTTCTTCAGAATAAGCATTACCCCGACGCTTCCTCCGAGGTGTTACTCGTCTCCTACGTGGCGCAACAGGGAAAGCGCTTGTCAACGTTAGACTGTCGAACACCTTGTAAATTCGCCGCTGTGTTACACAGGTACGCCTATTATGGACAATACTGTACGCCTTGCAGTAGAACCTTTGTTGTGCGGGCTGCGACACCGCCTCACGGGTTTGTCTCTTGGTGGCTTCTTTTTTAGGTGCACTGCGTATGCTGATGATCTGATGTTACCTCTTCGTGACGAACGTGATGTGCGCAAATCATTGGATTGGTTAGCCACTTCGAAGCTTCGAGATGCCGTGTAAATGTACATAAATCAATGGTTTTGAACACTGGCGTGGGATGACACCTGCGAGGGTGGCACTGCGCGATAAAATCCGTTGTCTCGGTATCGACTTCACGGACTACATCTCACGCACGACCACCATCAATTATCGGAGTCTCTTGCAAGTGCTGGGCTTGTGGATCTTCGTCTTCGTGTGTAGGACCTACATCAACGGACCGAATATGTTAACGTCTATCGGGCATCACGAATTCCGCACGTAGCGCAAACACTACCGATGCCTAAACACATAGCTCGGAGCATCGTCGCCGCATTCGGTTCCTTTGTCAGCGCTGGAATGATATTAAAGGTTCGATATTACTCCGTCACTCTTCCGAAAGAACGAGGCGGACTTGGCCTTGTCAGTGTTCACTATCGAGCAGTATTTCTCTTCGTTAGTTTGCACCGCAGGCTTTGGCGACGATGACCGACCAGCCTCACCGGCCTACTGACGGATGGCCTGGCACCGTGTTCCCTTGACCCTCAGGTCAGACACGGGTGCCCTTTTCCTGCTTTGGCAGGCTTTACCTGGAGTACGGCAACCTCCCCGTCTCTCGCTTACCAACAGCCAGTCACCTGCCGCACACTACTTCGCCGCCGGTCGCTTAATGTCGTCGAATTGACGTGTCCTACCGTGCACTGGAACGTAGTATGGTGCACTGTCAACGCGGTGACTCTCGATCCTGGTGTACGTTCGACCTGGTATTCGAGGGACTCTCCGTAGGACCCATCTTGCAGATTCGCCTTATGTGTGAACTGCAACGTCTAGAATACAGACCAACACCGGCTCCGTTGTGGGCCAGTGGAAGAGATCTGGTGTTTTGAGCGTCAAAGTCTGGCTCTCTTTTTACGTATGTCACCCTCTTATGCCGATTCCCGCACTCTACTCTACCCGGACGATGTTTATTATCCGAGGAGGAAACACAACGCTGTCACGTAGATACAGTGCATGTACTACAGGTATTAAAACATCGATATCTAAGCCTCTTGTGGCGGTAATACAACACTAATGCTGTAGGTAGATAATAAATTTAAACAAATTTAAAGAAATTAATACAAATTTACAGAGATTATATTCGAAGTGAATTGGAAACACGCTACTAACTCCCATCGGCTGCTAGAGCAAATTTCGTGAGCAGAGTGGATGGTTGTAGTGCTATAGTCGTTAAAAAAAAAGATTTATGTCTAGTTCATGTAATACAGTTATTCATATCTCAGCCTGTTGTGGCGGTAGCATAAAACTAATGCAGCAGATAGGCAATAAATTTATAAAAATTTGAACAAATTATATTCGAATTGAAAGGAAACACCATACTAACTCTCATCAGCTGCAAGAATAAAGTGTTAGAGCAAATTTCGTGAACATTCTCAAAGACGGTGGCGAACACACTTGAGGGTTGTAGAGGTTCTAATTGTTTAAATAAGGACTTATGTCCAGTGCAAGTAATAGAGCTATCGATATCTTAGCCCCCTATGGCGGCAACACGACAATAATGCTGTAGGTAGATAATAAATTTAAACAAATTATATCCGAATTGAATGAGCAGGCTCTAGTGGAGGCAACACAACACTAACTCCCATGATTTGTGGGAGTAAGCTCTTAGAGGCAGTACCACAATCCTCTTGGAAAATGCACGTTAATTTCGCTCTAACTGCTTAATAAGGACTTATGTGTAGAGTTGAATGATTTGATGTAACATACCGACAACCTATATCTCAGCCTCGTGGTGGTAACACACTAATGCCGTAGGTAGATAATAAATTTAAAGAAATCTAATCAAATTTAAACATATTTAAACAAATTTATAAAAATTATATTCGAATTGAATGACAATATCATAATAACTTGCATCAGCTGCAGGAGTAAGCTCTTAGAGGAAAATTCGTGAACATTTGACAAGAGCATGGCGAAAACACTTGATAGTGGTACTACCTCTAATGGTTTTAATAAAGACTTATGCCTACTTCCTAGGAAGAGTTGACTTAGGTTAGTGGAGATAGCCAATTCTTTCTCGCCATTTTTTTAGGTTAGTAGAGGTAGCGCAATTGAGCTATCATCCCTCCAAAAGCCACTATCTTGGATAACGGTAATCGTGTCATCAGCTAACATCAATCGCGTCATCAGTTGCCCCACTACTTGAAGTTACTCATTCTGAAACACTAAATTTTGAAAGTAACGTTAAATGTAATGCAAAAAAAGACGTTCAGTAACCTCAGTGTAACTTAATGCAAAATTTAGAAAACGGCAAGCATTTATTTTTGACTATTGAAAGATTGAACTGAATTACCTTTAAGCATATGAGAAATAGGTTTCACTTTTAAAATAACAACAATCAAATAAATACCAAGGTAGCAGAAGTCACTCTCTAAGGTTAATACAGAGTAAATGAAAGGTCTTTCAGTGCTCTCTCAAACTCTTCACGCAGTATCGTATCTCCCATTTCATGTTGATCTACATACTCTTCCATTTCCATAATATTGTCCTCAAGTACATCGCCCTTGCGTAGACCCTCTATATACTCCTTCCACCTTTCTGCTTTCCCTTCTTTGCTTAGAACTGGGTTTCCATCGGAGCTCTTGATATTCATGCAGTTGGGTCTCTTTTCTCAAACGGTCTCTTTAATTTACCTGTAGGCAGTATCTATCTTCCCCCAAGTGAGATAAGCCTCCACATCCTTACATTTGTCCTGTAGCCATCCCTGCTTAGCCATTTTGCACTTCCTGTGGTTCTCATTTTGAGACGTCTGTATTCCTTTTTGCCTGCTTCATTTTCTGCATTTTTATATTTTCTCCGTTCATCAATTAAATTCAATATTTCTTCTGTTACCCAAGGATTTCTGCTAGCCCTTGTCTTTTTACCTACTTGTCCTCTACTGCATTCACTATTTCATCCCTCAAAGCTACCCACTCTTCATCTACTGTATTTCTTTCCCCCATTCCTTTCAATTGTTCCCTTATGCTCCCCCTGAAATTCTGTACAACCTCTGGTTTAGTCAGTTTATCCAGGTCCCATGTACTTAAATTTTCACCTTTTTGCAGTTTCTTCAGTTTTAATCTACTGTTCACAACCAATAGATTGTGGTAAGAGGCCACATCTGCCCCTGGAAATCTCTTAGACTATACAACGGTAAGATACAACTTAAAACCTGGTTCCTAAATCTCTATCGGATACCTGCTAGTATCGCCAGGATTCTTCCATGTATACAACCTTCTCTTACGATTCTTGAACCATGTGTTGGCTTTGATTAAGTTGTGCTCTGTGCGAAATTCTACCAGGCTGCTTCCTCTTTCATTTCTTACCCCCCATTTACATCTACATGACTACTCTGCAATTCACATTTACGTGCTTGGCAGAGGGTTCATCGAACCACATTCATTCTATCTCTCTACCATTCCACTCCCGATCAGCGCGCGGGAAAAACGAGCACCTAAATCTTTCTGTTCGAGCTCTAATTTCTCTTAATTTATTTTGATGATCATTCCTTCCTATGTAGGTTGGGCTCAACAAAATATTTTCGCATTAGGAAGAGAAAGTTGGTGACCGAAATTTGGTAAATAGATCTCGCCGCGACGGAACACGTCTTTGCTTTAATGACTTCCATCCCAACTCGCGTATCATATCTGCCACACTCTCTCCCGTATTACGCGATGATACAAAAGGAGCTGCCATTTTTTGCACCCTTTCAATGTCCTCCGCCAATCCCACCTGGTAAGGATCCCACACCGCGCAGCAATATTCTAACAGAGGACGAACGAGTGTAGTGTAAGCTGTCCCTTCAGTGGATTTGTTGCATCTTCTAAGTGTCCTGCCAATGAAACGCAACCTTTGGCTCGCCTTCCCGACAATATTATCTATGTGGTCCTTCCAACTGAAGTTGTTGATAACTTTAACACCCAGGTACTTAGTTGAATTGACAGCCTTGAGAATTGTACTATTTATCGAGTAATCGATTTCCAGAAGATTTCTTTTGGAACTCATGTGGATCACCTCAGACTTTTCGTTATTTAGCAACTGCCACCTGCCGCACCATATAGCAATCTTTTCTAAATTGCTTTGCAACTGATACTGGTCTTCGGATGACCTTACTAGACGGTAAATTACAGCATCATCTGCGAACAAAATAAGAGAACTGCTCAGATTGTCACCCAGGTCATTTATATAGATCAGGAACAGCAGAGGTCCCAGGGCGCTTCCCTGGGGAACATCTGATATCACTTCAGTTTTACTCAATGATTTGCCGTCTATTACTACGAACTGCGACCTTCCTGACAGGAAATCACGAATCCAGTCACACAACTGAGACGATACCCCATAGGCGCGCAGCTTGATTAGAAGGCGCTTTTGAGGAACGGTATCAAAAGCTTTCCGGAAATCTAGAAATACTGAATCAACTTGAGATCCCCTGTCGATAGTGGCCATTGCTTCGTGCGAATAAAGAATTAGCTGCGTTGCACAATAACGATGTTTTCTGAAACCATACTGATTACGTATCAATAGATCGTTCCCTTCGAGGTAATTCATAATGGTTGACGTCGGTTTTCAGTAGGGTTTTGGAGCATATACTGTATTCAATGATACAGGTCTGTTGTTCGATGGATTACTCCTACTACCCTTCTTAAACACTGGTGCGACCTGCGCAATTTTCCAATCTGTAGATACAGATCTATCGGTGAGCCAGCGGTTGTATATGGTTTCTACGTAGGGAGCTATTGTACCAACGTGATCTGAAAGGAACCTAATCGGTATACAATCTAGACCTGAAGACTTGCCCATATCTACTTCTAAGAAACTCATGCTAGCAGCTGTTCGTGTTTCAAATTCTGGAATGTTCTATTCGTCTTACCTGGTAAAGGAAATTCGGAAAACTGCGTTCAGTAAGTCCGCTTTAGCTTCACAATCGTCGGTAACAGTACCATCGGCACTGCGCTACGATGGTATTGACTGCGTCTTGCCGCTTGTGTACTTTACATATGACCAGAATTTCTTCGGATTTTCTACCAAATTTCGAGACAATGTTTTGTTGTGGAACCTATTAAAAGCATATGGCATTGAAGTCCGTGCCAAATTTCGCATGTCTGTAAATTTTAGCCAATCTTCGGGATTTCGCATTCTTCTGAACTTCGCATGCTTTTTCCGTTGCCTCTGCAATAGCGTTCGGCCCTGTTTTGTGTACCATGGGGGATCAGTTCCATCTCTTACCAATTTATGAGGTATGAATATCTCAATTGCTGTTGCTACTATATCTTTGAATTTGAGCCACATCTCGTCTACATTTGCGTAGTCAGTTCGGAAGGAATGGAGACTGTCTCTTAGGAAGGCTTCTAGTGACACTTCATCCGCTTTTATTTTGCGTTTGTTTCTGGTGGATTTGGAAGAAATGGCATTGAGCCTAGCTACAACGACCTTGTGATCACTAATCCCTGTATCAGCCACAAACAGTCCAGAGCTAATAGCATCGTGACTAAGAGGTCAAGTGTGTTTTCGAAACCATTTACAATTCAAGTGGGTTCGTGGACTAACTGCTCGAAACAATTTCGGAGAAAGCATTTAGGACAATCTCGGAATATGTTTTCGCCTACCACCGGTTTTGAACAAGTATTTTTGCCAACATATCGAGGGAAGGTTGAATTCCCCACCAACTATAACCGTTAGAGTGAGGGTATTTATTTGTTACGACACTCAAATTTTCTCTGAACTGTTCAGCAGCTATATCATCGGAGTCTGGGGGTCGGTAGGAGGAGCCAATTCAGTTGTTAAGTATAACCACCACACATACGAATTCGCACTGAGTACCTACTTCGGCTTCACTACAAGATAAACCACTACTGACAGACACAAACAGTCCACCACCAATTCTGCCTAATCTATCTTTCCTGAACACCGTCTAAGACTTCGTAAAAATTTCTGCAGAACTTATTTCAGGCTTTAGCCAGCTTTCTGTACCTATAACGATATCAGCTTCTGTGCTTTTTATTAGCGCTTGAAGCTCAGGGACTTTTCCAGCGCAACTACAACAATTTACAACTGTAATTCCGACTGTTCCTTGATCCAAGCACGTCCTGTAATTGCCAAGCACCCTTTGACATTGCAGCCCATCCCGCACTTTCCCGAGGACTTCTAACCTAAAAAACCGCCCAGTCCACGCCACACAGCCTCCGCTACCCGTGTAGCCGCCAGCTGAGTGTAGTGAACTCCTGACCTATTCAGCGGAACCCGAAACCCCACCACCCTATAGCGCAAGTCAAGGAATCTGCAGCCAATACGGTCGCAAAACCGTCTGAGCCTCTGATTCAGACCCTCCACCCGGCTCTGCACCAAAGGTCCGCAGTCAGTTCTGTTAACGATGCTGCAGATGGTGAGCTCTGCCTTCATCTCGTAAGCAAGACCGGCAGCCTTCACCAAATCAGATAGCCGCTGGAATCGAGAGAGAATTTCCTCAGATCCAAAGCGACACACGTCATTAGTACCGACATGTGCCACCACCTGCAGCTGGCTGCACCCTGTGCTCTTCATGGCATCCGGAAGGACCCTTTCCATATCAGGAATGACTCCTCCCGGAATGCACACGGAGTGCACACTGGATTTCTTCCCCTCCTTAGCCGCCGTATCCCTAAGGGGCCCCATTACATCGCCTAACATTGGAGCTCCCAACTACCAGTAAGCCCACCCTCTGCGATTGCCCGGACCTTGAAGGCTGAGAATGATCCTCTGAAACAGGGCAGGCAGCTACATCTGGCTCAGCCAGAGACAGTGCCTGAAACCGGTTTGTCAGACGCACAGGGGAGGCTTTCTGATCAGCCTCCGGGGACGCCTTTCGCTGCCTGCCACGCCTTGGAACGACCTCCCAATCAACCACAGGCGAGGGCTCAGCCCCACTGCGGGCAGCAACCGGGGCAACCACAGCGGCAGACCGATCTGGGGACAGACGGGACGAGGTTGACATCCCCGTGATACCCGAGCCCGGCTCCCCACAGTGGTGCCCATTGGCAACAGCCTCAAGCTGCGCGACCGAAGTCAGCGCCGATTGCAGCTGTGAGCGAAGGGATGCCAAGTCAACCCTCATCCGAACACAGCAATCGCAGTCCCTGTCCATTCTAATCGATGTTTCACAACAGTTACCGAAACACGAGAACGTGCCTAGATAACGCAAGCGGAACACGCAAAGAATATATCAACTAACTTGTACAAATGCCTAACGACTGCGCTACAATCTGCTGAATCAGTTTTGATATTCTTATGACACTCGATTATTGCATAGAAAGGAAAGGGACCCTGCATGGTAATAATGTGTGAGGACAATGCAACACAGGTGTCCTAGAAATTTTAACTTTTGCAAGTTATTATTCAAGTTATTCATACTCTGTGAATGAAATGTTGCTGGTTGAAGCCTCTCTACACTACAATGTTTGTCAATTAACAGTCCTTCGATATTGTAGCTGTGCGGATGACAAGTATGTAGCCGACGACAATGCGGAGCTGCTGTTGCTGCTGCTGCTTGATGAGAGGAACCCCGAGTCGTCTCCAGAGCCACGGATACGTACGGGACAGGCAACAGCTGAAACTGCAGCTTCCCCCGCCTGTCCACTCCTACCGTGCTCTCAGTAATCGCAGGTTAACGAGTGAGGGATGTCTACACTGGCGCGAGTATAGGTACACACCAGGTCGGCCGGAGCGTTCAACAAACACTTCCGCACTCTTTCATGACACAAACTGCTCTGCCTCCCATCTGCACGCCACGCGACAGAGGCTCTCCATGCGCAAAGATAAACATCGGTACAGCTATTATCATTTCGTCGTTGCTATTGATACATCTCAATAAAGCTCCCTTGGCTATTACCCGGCAATTTATAATATTTCTATTATAATTACAATCAATTATATACAGTCAAATTTTTATATAATACGTAATCGAAGTATTGATGTAATTAATTTCTGTAGTGCAGCATATAGCATCAGAATCAAGAGTATAGTGCAAGATATCAACGAAAATTAAACGGCGAAAATTTTGGATGTTGCAGACGGTACTTTGTCTGCATTTTTGGTGTTATACCCTCTATGAGACATGTGTATATTGATGATTACCCGGTACACGCCTGATCACGTGGTACCGTAGACATGCCAGAAAATGGAGAGACACCGAAATCCATTGCAAATAAATACATAAAAAATCACATTTAGACGTCAACTGCTAGGAGTCTCACGCGTACATCCGAAGGACTATCTCATGTATATATGTTTGAGGGAATCCCATCATTCCCAGAGTGACAGGTAGGTATTGCAACTCGCCGGACAATGATGTGACCGCCCAACATTCACCAAGCTTTTGTATGTACAGAAGGACCTCCACTTGCTTTGCCTGTAAGTTAGGACGATAATTGCCCGTGGATGATACTGAGGCCAAGAAGATTTACTAATCATCAGGACACAGTGGTTGCGAATGCTGAGAGATATCGTAAACCAACCATTAACCAGGAAAGGAATCCTTTTACATTGACAATTTTTTTGTGAAATACGTCTTTCTTTATGTGTGTGGCAAAGGCATTGCCCAACCGTAAGGGAAGCTGCTAAGAAGTAATTCAGCTGACTGCTTGTAGAATCCTATCTGGCTAATCAAACGTAAAGAAACGACCACGGTGAATAAAGTGCTCGGAATACTGCTGCATCCAGTAACTGACCTGTGCTGATATTTCGTCCGAGACTTCTTCGTAGCCGTAATATTCTTCACAGATGTCAGCATCTTCCGAATTGCTGTTCTATATTTTTTATTGAGGTCAGAGTATGTGTTACTCGATGCATATATCTCGCTTACCAAGTGGAATGGTGCTACGAAGGTAAGTTCACCCAGAGTTTCAAGAACTCTGAAGGAATTTCGTCTACTACAGCTGCCTTCTTTTGATTTATGTGTTTCAGTGCTCTTCGGCAACTGCTGTTGTTATAACGTCAAAACTCAGAGACTGAAAAATATTCCCGTTAAGAGCAATACTACCGCTGAAATGGGTAGTTTGAAGCGCGAGAAGTTGTCAGATACTACCCTACGCCTTGTACTGTACATGAACGCCTGCGGTTCAGCGGGGCAACCTCATGGCTGGATGCACGTTCCCCTCACGCTGCGGCATCCCGTCACACCGGTAAGCTCTGCGGACTGCCGTGTCTCATGCAGAAAAGGTATTTGGCTGGTGCATAAGTTCTAACGTAACACAGACGTTTATCAATAATACGTTCTCCTTCTCTATTTAAAACAATCCGTCAACGCTGGAGTACGTTTTATATTCCGCGACTGTGGAAATCACGTGGTTTTGAGGCGAAGAACTCGTCGAGCCATGTTCATAGAGCATCTTCATTGGAAAGGGAAGTTCCTTCAAGGTTGTATCTGTGTATGAGGACACCAGATCAGCTGAATAACGTGGTTGCGGAAGGACTCCCCAACACAACTCCCGTATAGTGTCTTCCCTCAGCCTAGCAAAATGCGGGTGGTCGTTATCGTGGAGTAGCATCACTTCACGCGGTCTTCCTCCTTGTCGTTCTTGGATTGCGTCTGCAAAACGTCGCGGCTGCTGAGAATAAACGTCAGCAGTGATGGTTACACTTCGGGGAAGCAATTCGTAGCGCACCAGATGCATAACATCATCTTTTGTAGATGATTACAGGTCGTTGTTCGGGGAGTTGCTGCTTTGCTAAGCTCAACCATTCCTTTCGTTTCCCTGTGTTAGCATTGTTGTTGTTTGCTGTCTTCAGTTCTGAGACTTTCTTGATGCAACTCTCCATGCTACTCTATCCTGTGCAAGCTGATTCATCTCCCAGTACCTACTGCAACCTTCATCCTTTAGAATCTGCTTAGTGTATTCATCTCTTGGTCTCCGTCTACGATTTTTACCCTCCACGCTGCCCTCCAGTGCTAAATTTGTGATCCCTTGATGCCTCAGAACATGTCCTACCAACCGGTCCCTTCTTCTTGTCAAGTTGTGCCACAAATTCCTCTTCTGCCGAATTCTATTCAATACTTCATCGTTAGTTATGTGATCTACCCATCTAATCTTTAGCATACTTCTGTAGCACCACATTTCGCAAGCTTCTATTCTCTTCTTGTCCAAACTATTTATCGTCATGTTTCACTTCCATACACGGCTGTCGTGCGGTAGTGTTCTCGCTTCCCACGTCCGGGTTCCCGGGTACTATTCCCGGCGGGGTCAGGGATTTTCTCTGCCTCGTGATGACTGCGTGTTGTGTGCTGTCCTTAGGCTAGTTAGGTTTAAGTAGTTCTAAGTTCTAGGGGACTGATGACCATAGATGTTAAGTCCCATAGTGCTCAGAGCCACTTGAACCATTTGAACCATACATGACTACACTCCATACAAATACTTTCAGAAACGACTTCCTGATACTGAAATCTATACTCGATGTTAACAAATTTTTCTTCTTCAGAAACGCTTTCCCTGCCATTTCCAGTCTATATTCTATATCCTCTGTTCTTCGACCATCATCAGTTATTTTGCACCCCAGTAGCGGTACGGAGTAGTCATCGTCGGTGTTGTTCACGAGCCAAGCAATGATGCACATGTGGTCACCTGCTGATTTTGTGATTTTGGCTTAGGGCATGCGGCACCCGTACTCTTGATGTTTGAGCCTTTCCCATTACACTTAAATTCGTACGGTGGTGAAATAATTGCAGTTTACCACATTTACCAGCTCTCGAGAACACTCGCGTGGATCATTGTGGGTTCATGTGTGTGAACGACTTCCATCAAACAGCGAAATCATTAACGTCAAAACGATCCTCCTTAACAAGAGAAAACCACTTCCTTAGAGTTCTCTGTCCAATAGTCCAATAGTATTATCCCCACACACGGTGCAAATGTTTCTGGGTGCCTCCGTTGCTGTAGCCCCTCGAATGAACTGAGACCGTGAAAAATGTCGGAAATGTTCCGATTTCTCCTGTTTGTACTCCATTTTGTAGCGTCGACAGCTCCACTCACTATCTTCAGACACAATATTTCAACATGTAAACTCAAATAGCAACAGTAAACTAAAAATAAAAACTGACAATCGTTAAATAAACCCATAGCAACCTGAATACCAGCTGACAAAAAAAAAAAAAGAAAAAGCTGTGAACTTCTGCACCAGCCTAATAGATACATATTTTCAAGTGAACCTAGGATTTCAGACTTAATTTTTTTGTTTTAGAGCGATTGTATCAGGACGCTAATTATGGACAAAGTATGGTCACAAAATTTCGACATAATATTTACAGATGACTTTGACATAACACAAATCAATATTTTGCACATTTTGCGCCATTTTCTGGAGCATCTATGTTCCACTACATCCGCATTATGTACAAACCAGCAGAATTTCTGAGATTTATAGTAGTGTTGCAAAACAATACCTATGATGTATAAGAAAACACAATTAGTTACTTCAGACATTTTTTGAGTACACCCTGTGGTCCATAGCATTCTACTTAAAGCTCCTAAAGCATCTCGCTAACACTAGGCAGATATGAGACATCGACGTGACAATTCTAAACACTGCGTATGACTTTAGTATGACAGATGTATCCCATCAGCAACTAAAGATTTAACTTTTTCTCAGTTACCCTGATTTATTTAAGGAAGTTAAATCGTTTTTCGCAAAACTAGGCCTCACGATGGTCTATTTGCTTCCTCATTTGGTCATATCCTACTCTTTGTTTCGAACAATTTATAGAGAATCATATTTTCGTTACACTGAAAAATTTGACCAATGAAATACACAGACAGCATTCCGCTCTAGGCAGAAGCACGCCAAAAAGAGAAACTAAAGTGCAGCCTGTATAGAAACAATAGCTGTTGTACGTTCTCGCTTCCCACCCCCGGGTTCCCGGGTTCGATTCCCGGCGGGGTCAGGGACTTTCTCTGCCTCGTGATGGCTGGCTGTTGTATGCTGTCCTTAGGTTAGTTAGGTTGAAGTAGTTGTAAGTTCTAGAGGACTGATGACCATAGATGTTAAGTCCCATAGTGCTTAGAGCCATTTTTGAATAACTGTTGTAGAATTAAGGAACATGTTTTATGTGGAAGAACTGCGATGTTTTTGGAAAATGAATATCTCTTCTATAAAAGTCAACATTGACTTATCAGGATGGCAACGTGAGAAGGCAGTATTGAATACTGAAAAGAATTGTCCTCACCATTGCTCTTTGCAACGTATGTGAGCCGTGACTGGCTGGATGGGTGCCTTGCTTTTTTTTTTTTTTAATCATTTGTTGTAGCCCAGTGGTTACCGCAATAACGTTGCTGTCTTCTCTCCGTGAGCCGCAGCAGTGTGTATCGATACTAGTACTGCTGTACTATGTCTGGTGTGGCGGATATGTTTTCCGGGTGTGCTGTGTGTGACAGTCGGTCCGTTGGGTCAGAGCAACGAGGAAGTCTCTGTGGCGCGTGGTCAGACCGGAGCCGCTGGCGGCGTGCACGTGCGGTTGGAGTTGTGAGGCACTTCTTGCGAGGGTTACGAAGTTCGTCAGCCACCAAAACTGGACACTAAAGTTGAGTGCTCACTTAACCTACTATCAAGCCTCAACTGCTATCACATCTCTTGGTTTGATCCTGGTTGTCACTTTCTGAGAGATCCACGCGAGCAACAACGTGTGTGCAGCACAGCGTGTAGTGTGACAGCTAAGGTGTTGGTAGTTTTGGGCGTTTATTCTCATTTGGCTTGATTGGCCACCAGTATCCGGAACGTTTTGCGATTGACATCTTGTTGTCGTTTTGCTGTTCAGATGCAGTAGAACTGATGTTGTTGGTTGGTTCCTCGGCTGGCTTTTTGTTGGGTTGCCTTTTGATTAAGAAGTTGTCGGTCTGGCTGCCTGTTTCACCTGAAAGTGCGTTAGTTACTTCCCCAGGTTGGAACCTTCTGAGCGCCGCTCCTTGTGTTTTACAGAGTGATTTCCTTTTTAGTCTTAAGTACTGTGTGTGGCCTTCAGCGGAGTTTTTTCTTATTGAAATTTCAAGGCTTTTCTTCTTAGGCCTTAAGGCGTAAAAAAAGTTTCTTGACTGGTATGTGGCCTTCAGCCGAGTTTTCAGCCTTTTAAAATCAAGAGTTGAAAATTTTGTCTAGGATTTAAGCCGGAAGAAATATTTTGTAGTTTTTATGTGGCCTTCAGCCGAGTTTTTCAGTTAAAGCCCAGACAAAGAAATTTCCAATTTTTAATTTTAAGACGTGAGATTGTTTGGGTTTCGTATGTGGCCTTCAGCCGAGTGTTATGTGAAGCATTTTAGGATAAAGACTTTAGCCTATTTTAGTTGAAATTCAGAATCTCTTCCTTTAGGCCTTAAGTCGTAAAATTGTTTTCTCCATGATGTGTGTTTTAATCTCTATTAAATTAAAAATTCAAAATCCTTGTCTTGCCCTTAAGTCATAAGATTGTTATTTTTTAATATGAGGCCTGCAGCAGAGTTTTACACGAAGTATTTTGAGATCAGGCCTTCAGCCTTTTCAAATTGAAAGCTCTTCTTCCCAGGCAAAATCCGTAAAATTGTTTTGTTGATATGCGGCCTTCAACCGAGTTTTCAGCCAATTTAAATTAAACTTTGAAAATCTTTGTCTCGGCCTTAGGCTGCGACACTATTCTTGTTTAACGTGAGGCCTTCAGCCGCGTTATATGGGATAAAATTAAAGCTAAGGCTTTCAACCTATTTATATTGAAGATAAAAAAAATTCTGAAGAAGTGAAACCGCCAGAAGAACTCCTGTACCTTGCTTAGGCCTTGTGCCTTGGATTTTCGATGTGGCCTTCAGCCGATCTAAATTAAATCAAAGGAGGTCTTTCGTTAAAACCTTGAGAGTTTTGATTCTTGCTTGTCTGATTGTGTGTTTTAAGAAATAAATTTTGTATGTTGGTGTGCAACTGACAGTAACATATTTTGACCTCTTTCCACAAATCTAACCGCATCCGCTCCGTCCTGCTAGCCCAGGGATTTCACTGGTAGCAGAGCGTGGTTACGTTTGTGTTCTTGCCATTCCAGTTACTGTTAGTTTCAATTTTATTTCTGTTCTGTGACACCACATTGTTTTGGGTGTTGATTGTTTCAGGTGTATTGTAATGGCGGTCAGTCAGAGTCCGGGGATCGGCCTGCTCAGAAACATCTTGTTTACGAGTTGGAAATAAGGCGCCAAGCTACTGAGGGCAGTGATCCGGATTTAGTGGCCCGTTTAGGTGCTGCCGTTTTTCAGCCGGTTGACGTCACGCCGGCGGTGTTGGGTGAGACAGAAGCGGCCACTGAATTTTTGTTGAAGGCTGTTAGGGGCCTTGTGGACACTATTTGCGTTTTGGAAGGCACTCAACCTAGTGCCAGTCTATTGGATACGGTGTAGGCCCAGTTAATGTATTTAACAAATCGGAAAGCGGATTTGGGCATGTTAGCTTTGGAAGATCACCATTAAAAATTAGCCGCCGAATTGGGCTCTTTGGTTAGTGCATTGCAGTTTAATCTTACGTGTTTAGAGTTGGTGAGAGGAGGATTGAGTAGCGGGACTTGCTGTGCTCGGGAGAAGGCGAGAGCCTACCCGGGATGGTACTGTTACGTCCTTGGTGAAGTTAGACGCAATGTTTGCCAAGTTGCCTAATCCTCTCGTGATATTACTGAATTAGTCGTGGAGCGGCTTGAACAGGTCGAAAAATTATTACGGTTGTCGGTTCGTCTTGAACTTTTTGCTTCTCCCTTTCGTGGTTCCACACCAAGTAATTTTGTCACTGCCGTACCTGTTAGCTAGAAGTGAGTTGCAGAACCTCCTCTTCCGAGCCATGGCTGAAGTGTTCTCCTTACAGCAGTTCAGGGAGCTCGTCATTAGGCAGAGATTGACCACAGGAGTTCGAAAACCGCTTGAATGTCGTTACATTTGGGAGTTGCAGCGGGATAAAGAGCAGTTACATCAGTATGTGGACAGAGTTCAGACGGCGTCCTTGGCTTTGTTAATCGATTTGCCTGAACAACAGCCGGTGTCTATTGTTCTTAGGGGAATGCGCGTTGCGGATAAGTAGCACTATGTCTTCCGTAATCAGCCTTCAACTTGGGAAGAACTCCGTGCCGCGGTTGTAGCGATATGGGCGTTGCCGCTTGGATACGATGTATGTCACGAAGTTAAGGGGCAGGCCACCGGCGGTGGCTAGGGAAATTCCGAAGTGTCTGCATCCGCTGAAGCAGTAAAACTGGAACCCCGGTGTTGTTTCAGGTGCGGCAGCACGGCTCACTTGGAGCTCTCTCGGATTCAGCCTCGCGCTCTCAGAGCCAATAAATGACGCCGGACTGGGCAGCTATCTCGTGATCGAGCCTTTAGACGCTGGCGTACCCGTGTTGTCGCTCCCTCTTCACCGCCCTCACCTTACGTTTGTTCTCGAGTAGGTGGCGAACCGATCTGTGCTCTTTCCGATTCTGGTAGCTCATTTTCATTATTGTGCTTCGAGTGGTTTTTGAAAGTTGGTCATTTTACGAAACTTCGGTCGGTGCTTTCTCCGGTGCAGAGATGTCGGGTGGCCAATGACCAGGTGTTGCCTCTGCATGATTGGGTCCGAGGGAGTATATCGATGGGGGATTTTTCCTGGCCATTGTCATTAGCCTCGGTCAAGGAGCTGCCGGTCGATCTAATTTTGGGATGTGATTTCAATAAATACTTGGTTATTCTTGGATTATTCTGGGCACACCTTTTTCTTTAAGTTAGGTCCTGTGGAGAAGTTTCTACATCTACATCCATACTCCGCAAGCCACCTTATGTTTCGTTTTATAAGTGCGCTAAACGTATTGTGCATCGAAATGCAGATGCATTGGCCGTTCAGGATGTGGCTAATGAGTTTGATCTTACCCATCTCTCGCCGCATCACGCTTCTCAATTACGGGATTTGTTACAGAGTTTTCCTGAGCTTCTTAGTGATAACTTGAGTGTCACTAATGTTCTTAATTACCATATCCTTCTATCCGACGATAGTCCTGTCAGGCAGCCCCCACGTCGCCTCTCACCTCCTAAGGTGAAGATACTGAAGGCGAGAATATCACAAATGCTCCAACAAGGAGTTATTACGCCTTCTACATCTACTTATGCTTCCCCCATATGCCATGTTCCCAAGGATCAGGAGCACTATTTCAGACCTGTGGTTAACTACCGGGTGCTTGAACACTAAGGTTGTCTTCGAATGTGCCTCTGCCTCTGATCTACATAACTTTTACCTGGTTTGCCGGTACTAATTGGTTTACTGTTCTTGGTTTGAACCAAGCCTGTTATCAGATTCCATTAGCTGAAGAATGTAAACATGTTACCGCATTTTGTACTGATTGGAATCTGTTTGACAGAGTTCCTTTTGGTTTGGCAACTCGTTTGCTGGATAATATCCTTAGGGACTTGAAATTAGTGTTTGCCTATAATTATTTGGACGATTTAGTCATCTATAGCCGTTCGTTTCTGGACCATTTGGATCATATCCAGAAAGGTCTTTCGAGGTTTCAGGGAGCCGGGCTGACTGTTAAACCCAGTAAGATGACATTAGAAACGCAGCAGGTGTTCTTCTTAGGTCACCTAGTGTCAGGTCAGAGTATTCGCATCGAACAAGAGCGAACTAAGACCATACGGGCGTTGCCTCCGCCTACTGATAAACGCGGAATTTGCTAGGTTCATAGGCATGTTGAACTATTTTAGGCGTTTTGTCCCTAATTTTGCTTAGTTGGCCGCGACCTCAAACGAACAGTGCCGGAAGAGAGTGCGTTTTGAATAAGGACCTGTCCAGGAGCCCTCGTTTGAGTATATTAAGGCAGCTGTAGCCAATCGTCCATTTCTAGGAGTACCATACTTTAATAAAAGGTTTATTGTCCAAAATGACACATCTAATGCTGGTATTTGAGCTGTTCGATGGTCAGACGCAGCCATTAGCTTACGCGTCTCGTCGGTTCACTGGCGCCGAACTTAAGTACTCCATCTACGAGTGCGAGGCGTTGGCCGTTTTGTTTGCATTGGAGAAGTACCACTTCTGCCTTGAGCATCGGGAATTTCAGTTAGAAGCCGACAATCAGGCTTTGAGCTGGGTGCTGGCTAGGCCGCGTAAAACTGGCCGTAGTGCCAGATGAGAGGTACGCATTTAATTTGAAGTTAAACACGTGAGAGACACTGAAAATATCCTTGCGGATGTCCTCAGCCGGTAGTTCGCCGAATCTACACCTAGTGAGGGAACCCGGGAGACAGATGGAGGCAGGATTGGGAGAAATTCCTCTTTAGTTTGATGTCGCTCAGCGTCGGGATCAGGACCCTATTTGGCTGGGGAACTGTCGCATGAGTATATTATTAACAGTTGCATTCTGCGTAAAAGGGTCGGGCATGCGAAGCAGTTAAAGAAGTTTGCCAGTAGCTCTGGTGCGCCCGGTTTGTCGGTACTTTCATGATTCGTTGGTGGGTAGCCACTTATAAGTTCCTAAGACTCTGAAAAAAGTCAAGGAGCATTTGACTTGGCCCACCATGGAGCGAAATGTCAGAGAGATGGTATAGCAATATCGGCTGTATAATGTAGTCAAACCCAAGAATGCTCTTCAACAGGGTTTGCTGAGCTCTGAGCGCGAGTCCTGTCCTACGCACAAGCTCTATATCGATTATCTAGGACCCTTTCTTCGTACTAAGAAAGGTCATCGATACGTGTTAGTTATTATTGATGCGTTCTCCGGATTCACTTGGCTCCTTCCGAGCCGTAACGTCACTGCTACCACCACTATTTCTCATTTAACTAAAGTTTTCATTGTTTTTGGCCCCCCTAAGAAAATTGTTAGCGATAATGCGCCGGCCTTCCTTTCGGCTCCTTTCAAGGCGTCCTATTTTCAGAACGGTGTCAAGCATATCACGACTGCGTCGTATTATCCGCAGGCATGCTTTACGGAGAGGGTTAACCGAAATCGTAAATCCGCTTTGATTTCAGAAAACGCCTAGTAAGTGGGACTCTAGTCTTCCTTGGCTTAGTTTTGCTTTTAATACCGCAAATCATGAAGCCTTGGGAGCTACTCCCGCCTCTTTGATCCTTTCCTATCCTGTTAATTCCCCTTTTTCGAACTTGTGGGGAATTCAAGATCTAGTTCCTCAAGTCATCAATGAAAACTGGAACCGTCCCAGACGTAATATACTCAGGGTCCATAATAATCAAGGTGAGCGTTACAATCGTAATCGGCGAACCTTTAGAGGGAGGCCAGGAGATCAGGTCTATGTCCGTAGTTTCCCCAGTAGGCAGGTGCGTGTCGGAAATATGAGTAAATTTACTCCTCATTTTCTGGGGCCTAGCACCAATTTGCGCATTTTAGGCCCGGTGAATCTGCTGGTTAAGGATAACCATTCCGGTAACCAGTACTGGGTTCACCTTAGCCAGGTTAAATCCAGTTAGTTAGTCTGATGGTTAAGTAGCCCCCCCCCCCTTCCGGCATCGTGTTTGTTTGAGGGCGGGAGGTTGAGCCGTGGCTGGCTCGTGTTATGCTTCCCATTAAATCTTGGTTTTGGTTGATATTCTGTGATTAGTCTCTCGCGGTTATGCTGTTATCCTCTCTCTCCGTGAGTCGCAGCAGCAGCGCGTATCGATATTAGTACCCTTGTACTATCTGTGGCGTCGCGCTTATAGTTTTCCGACTGCAGCGCGTGCGGGTAATGCTCCGGTCCTTTTGCCTCAGAAAGTCTACAAGGAAGAGCTATGTGGTCTACTTAGTTCTGGTGCATACCGGAAGATTAACAAAGATCCTACTATCAAGGCGACAGTATGGACTGCTGCCTTGCTGAACGCTTCATCACTACCAAAGGAAGTCAAAAGAAGTACCACCGAGATATTATGGTCTTCCTAAAGTTCACAAAATGTCTAAGTATGAGAGTGTAGAGGTCTATGAGACCTATAACGAGCGCTATTGGTTCACCGACGTATTTTTCTGCCAAACACTTGGCTTCCTAATTAAAACAATTGGTAGGAAAATGGAGTCACCACATTCGTAATTCTATGGATTTTATTCAGAGACTTAACACGTCAAAACTAACTAGCACATCATTATTATTTAGCCTGACGTTGCTGTCATTATGCACCGGTACGTTTAAAGGACTCTTTCTCTTATCAGCCAACATCTTGATAAGAACATTACGGCCTTATTTGAACATGTGCTTTTATCATCTTATTTCCAGTTTAATGGTGAATTTTATGAGAAGATTGGATAGTTAATAAAAATTTGCTGGTTTCCAGCCGCGTCGGGTGGTTAAAATCCCACGGGCTTTCGACTGAGCTCTCCCCGGTCATTGTCAAGTGGTAAGACTGACTGCTGTGTCGCCGTGGCCGCGTCGTTATACAGCCGCACTGCTGGATGTGACGTCACTGGTGCTCTCTTCCACGCCATATATGATCATGTTTTCATACCGCGTCCATCGCGCCCGTTTTAACATCGCGATAGCCGGGTCCCAGGCTGTGCTGAGCTGCAAACATCCGTCCTTGTTGATGGTGTTTTCAGCGGTTTTTATTTCAATAGCTTCTTTTATGACGCTATCGCAAAATCCTTCCGCTTTCATAACGACAGATGTTTCGTCGAATAGAATTCGGTGTCCATTTTCTAAGGCGTGTTCTTCCACGGCTGATTTTTCTGGATAGCGTAGGTGTAAGCACCTCTCGTGTTCCTTTCCGACGTTGCTCTACCATGCGTACTGTTTGGCCGACGTAGTAACAGCCACACTGACATGGTATCTTGTACACTCCAGGCGTTCTTAGCCCTAGGTAGTCCTTCACAGGCCTTATGAGCTGACGAATTTTTGCTGGGGGCCTGAACACCGATGAAATGTTATATCTCGTCAGGAGTCGGCTAATCTTTCCCGACACTGTACCACAGAAAGGCTAAAACACAAGTTTCTTGCTTTCTTCTTCGGTGGTGTTCTCTTCTCTGTTGGTGTGTTTCTTGCGTGTCACGCCAGATATAGCCTGGACACCTGTCCGTGGCTGTACCCGTTTTCCCGGAAGACGTTTCGGAGGTGGCTCAGTTCTAGTGGCAGACTTGCTGCGCCTGGGACGACTTTAGCACGATGGACGAGGGTATTCAGAACGCCACGTTTTTGTGCCGGATGGTGGTGGCTGAGAGCGTGCAGATACTGATCTGTGTGTGTGTGTGTGTGTGTGTGTGTGTGTGTGTGTGTGTGTGTGTGTGTGTGTGTGTGTGTCTCCGTTTTCTGTAGACACTGTGGCTGAGGTGCCCCTTGGTTTTCCGTCGAATGAGGACGTCAAGCAAGGGCAATGTACCCTCTGTCTCGACTTCCATCTTACACTTGATGTGGCCGTGAATGCTGTTCACGTGTTCCAAAATTCACGACCATGGGGCTACATGATGAAAGTGTCATCAACGTAACGCTAAAGGCAACTTGGGTTAGCTGGAGCCGTGTCCAAGGCGAAGTCTTCAAATTTTGCCATAAAAAGTTTGGCTATGGATAGAGCCAGAGGGCTTCCCATAGCCACGCCGTCCAACTGGTCGAAATACTGGCCGCCATGTAGGAAGTACGACTATGTCACTGTGTGCTTAAACAGTCCCACAATTGTGCTATCAGATAATTGTGAGAGGAGATCTATACAGTCTTTGACCGGAACACGTGTAAACAGGGAGACCACACCAAAACTAACCATCATATCTCCTTGACTAAGACGCAGTTGTTTAATTCTGTTGAGAAAGTCGACGGTGTTCTTGATGTGATGCACACAACGACCGACATGCGGAGCAAGGAGGCTGGTCAGGTGTTCTGCCAGTCTATAAGTGGGTGACCCAATGGTGTTCACAATGGGACGAAGAGGAGAATCCGGTTGTGGATTTCTGGTAGTCCAAAAAGCGAAGGTGGTCTCGGCGCCTGAGGGAGCAGAGTCTTAATAACGCCCTCTTCCAGCATTGACTGTTTTAGAAGCTCTGATGTCTTCCTCATTATTCTTGACGTCGGGTCCCGTGGCAGTTAACGCTATATATCCTCTTCAAGCATTAACTGAATTTTGGCATCGTAGTCAGCTTTATTTAGAATGACGGATGCATTGCCCTTGTCGACTGGCAGAACCACGATGAGTGCGTCGTTGCGGAGTGCGTGAAGACTATTGCGTTTAGCCCTAGTCAAGTTAGACCTCGGTGGTTTAGATTTTGAAATGATGCGACACGATTCGCGATGAATTTCGTCAGCATTCTCACTAGGCATCTTACGGATTGCTTGTTCAACCCCACTTATATCATCATAGACAGGGATGCTCTGAGGCGCTGGTGCGAAGTTAAGACCTTTCTTAAGCGCCGAAATGGCACCCGCATCGACCTCTTTCTCCGTCATATTGATGACAGTTCCTTCTGTTGATTTCCGTTCTGCACCGTGTTGTTGTTAAGATATCCGCGCGAACTACCCTTTCTGTTTCTCTGTGGCCTTCTTTTGCTGTGGTGGCAGCGTCGACCCACTCAAAATCTAATTGTGAGAGTACCTCTGTCAACTGCAGATGTATAGCCAGCAGTTCGCGACCTTTTAAATCCAGCTGCCTCCTAGTGAAGTATATCGTTTCCCGCAACAGGGCAGAGCTGGCTGAACGGTAGATTCACCTGGCTGCCGAGGTAAATCGTGGAATCGCGTTCTCATCTCAACAGCGTAGCAGGAAGGCTACAGAGCTTAACAGGTTAGCCTTCTTCCCAAGCAGGTTACCTAGGCGCCACGTCTCCCCCCCCCCCCCCCCGTAGAGGTACGCCATGTATGAATGCGTGGTTTCGTAACGATATGAATTAATAAGATTTTCTCGGGCTTCCAGCCGCGTCAGGTGGTTATAATCCAACGAACTTTCGACCGAGCTCTCCTCGGCCACATCAAGTTTACGATGGAAGTCGAGACAGATGATGCACTGCCCTTGCTTGACGTACTCGTTCGACGGAAAACCAACGGGCACCTCAGCCACAGTGCCCGCAGGAAACCTACACACACAGATCGGTAACTCAGCCACCACCATCCGGCACAAAAAGTGGCCTTCTGAATACCCTCGTTCATTGTGCTAAAGTCGTCCCAGACGCAGCAAGTCTGCCACTAGAACTGAGCCACCTCCGAAACGTCTTCCGGGAAAACGGGTACAGCCACGGACAGGTATCACAGGCTATATCTGGCGCGACACGCAAAAAACAAACTAAGAGAGAAGAGAACACCACCGAAGAAGAAAACAAGAAACTTGTGTTTTAGCCTTTCTGTGGTACAGTGTCGGGAAAGATTAGCAGGCTACTGAAGGGATATAACATTTCATCGGTGTTCAGGTACCCAGCAAAAGTTCGTCAGCTCATGAGGCCTGTGAAGGACGATCTAGAGCTTAGAACGCTTCGAGTGTACAAGATACCATGTCAGTGTGGCTGTTACTACGTCAGCCAAACAGTACGCATGGTAGAGCAACGTCGGGAAGGAACACGAGAGGTGCTTACACCTACGCTATCCAGAAAAATCAGCCGTGGAAGAACACGCCTTAGAAAGTGGACATCGAATTCTATTCGACGAAACATGTCGATATGAAGGAGGGATTTTGCGATAGCGTCATGAAAGAAGCTATTGAAATGAAAACCGCTGAAAACACCATCAACAAGGACGGAACCCGACTATCGCGATGTTAAAACGGGCGCGACGGACGCGGAATGAAAACATGACTATATACAGTGTGTTACAAAAAGGGACGGCCAAATTTCAGGAAATATTCCTCACACACAAATAAAGAAAAGATGTTATGTGGAGATGTGTCCGGAAACGCTCAATTCCCATGTTAGAGCTCATTTTACTTTCGTCAGTATGTACTATACTTCCTCTGTTCACCTCCAGTTGGCAAAATAGAAGGAAGGTAATGTTGGCTTCGATGTTTGTGTTGACCTGCGACTCATTGCTCTACAGTACTAGCATCAAGCACATCAGTACGTAGCATCAACAGGTTAGTGTTCATCACGAACGTGGTTTTGCAGTCAGTGCAATGTTTACAAATGCGGAGTTGGCAGATGCCCATTTGATGTATGGATTAGCACGGGGTAGTAACCGTGGCGAGGTATGTTTGTATCGAGACAGATTTCCAGAACGAAGGTGTCCCGACAGGATGACGTTCGAAGCAATTGATCGGCGTCTTAGGGAGCACGGAACATTCCAGCCTATGACTCGCGACTGGTGAAGACCGAGAACGACGAGGACACCTGCAATGGACGAGACAATGCTTCCTGCAGTTGACAATAACCCTAATGTCAGAGTCAGAGAAGTTGCTGCTGTACAAGGTAACGTTGACCACGTCACTTTATTGAGAGTGCTGCGGGAGAACCAGTTGATTCCGTACCATATACAGCGTGTGCAGGCACTATCAGCAGCTGATTGGCCTCTACGGGTACACTTCTGCGAATGGTTCATCCAATAATGTGTCAATCCTCATTTTCGTGCAGATGTTCTCTTTACGGATGAGGCTTCATTCCAACGTGATCAAATTGTAAATTTTCAGAATCAACATGTGTGGGCTGACGAGAATCCGCACGCATTTGTGCAGTCACGTCATCACCACAGATTTCTGTGAACGTTTGGGCAGGCATTATTTGTCGGTGATGTCTTGATTGGGCCCCATGTTCTTCCACCAATGCTCAATGGAGCACGTAATTATGATTTCATACGGGATACCCTACCTGTGCTGCTAGAACATGTGTCTTTACAAGTACGATACAACATGTGGTTCATGCACGATGTAGCTCTTATACATTTCAGTCGAAGGGTTCGTATGCTTCTCAACAACAGATTCGGTGACCGATGGACAGGTAGAGGCGGACCAATTCCATGACCTCCACTCTCTACTGACCTGAACCCTCTTGACTTTCATTTATGGGGGCATTTCAAAGCTCTTGTCTACGCAACCCCGGTACCAAATGTAGAGACTCTTTGTGCTCGTATTGTGGACGGATGTGATACAATACACCATCCTCCAGGGCTGCATCAGCGCATCAGGGATTCCATGCGACAGAGGGTGGATGCATGTATCCTCGCTAACGGAGGACATTTTGAACATTTCCTGTAACAAAGTGTTTGAAGTCACGCTGGTACGTTCTGTTGATTTGTGTTTCCATTCCATGATTAATTTGATTTGAAGAGAAGTAATAAAATGAGCTCTAACATGGAGTTAAGCGTTTCCGGACCCATGTCCACATAACATCTTTTCTTTATTTGTGTGAGGAATGTTTCCTGAAAGTTTGCCGTACCTTTTTGCAACACCCTGTTTGTCGAGGAAGAGAGCACCAGTGACGTCACAGCTAGCAGTGCGGCTGTATAACGACGCGGCCACGTCGACACAGCAGTCAGTCTTACCACTTGACAATGACCGGGGAGAGCTCGGTCGGAAGCTCGTGCGATTTTAACCGCTGGAAGCCTGAGAACATTTTATTAATTCATATCGCCGAGAAACCATGCATTCATACAAGATCGATGGTGTTGTCATGGGACGCCCCCTCTACCCTCTGGTAGCTAATTTATTCATGGAAGACTTCGAGGACAAGGCACTGGACTCAGCAAGTTTTAAACCAACGGTCTTCTGGAGGTACGTGGACGACACATTTGTGGTATCGCCGCACGGGACGAATGAATTACATCGATTTCTTGAGCATTAGAATTCCATCCATTCTAGTATCAAATTTACTATGGAAATATAAAAAGACGTTTACCTCCCATTTTTGGATGTTGTCGCTCGCCGTAAAGTTGATGGCACATTAGGACACGCCGTATACCGGAAACCAACGTATACAAATGTATATGTTCATGCCAGTAGCTGCCATCACCCTTCACAGACCGTATGTGTTCTTAAGACCTTAGTGCATAGGGCACACTCTATTTCCGATAAAGACAATTTGCAACAAGAGCTTACATACCTTAAGAGCATTTTTAATTCGAATGGATTTTCCCCGCAACAAATTTGTAGAGCATTCAATGTAAAACCTAGGAAGAAGATATTAATTCTTTCAAATCTAGTACTTTTTTGTCGATGTGGGTGTATTCTTGAGAAACTCTGTGTTGTGGTGGTCTTTCACCCCCCCCCCCCCCCCCCAACGAAGACTGCTGCAGCTATACTCTGTGAAGGACGATTTACAGCTTCGTAAAGCGGGTGTGTATCAGATTTATAGCGGAAATTGTGAGAAATCGTACAGAGATCAAACACGCACCGTTCATGAGAGATGTGTAGAGCATCGAAGATACAAACGCTTATTACAGCCAGACAAGTCAGCTGTGGCCGAACATTGTCTTGGTACAGGTCATTCCATGAATTACAGTGATGTGAATATTTTAACATCCACGTCTTCCTTTTGGGAATCTGTCTTCAAGGTATAGAGATTAGAGCAGCTAATAATTTAATTAACAGAGATAATGGTTTTAATTTGGACAAAGCATGGAATCCGGCTCTTGGGGTAATTGAACTGCAGAGAAGTCGTCACGGTGTCACCGCCGCCGATCATACATCGATAAGCGAATCGAATGTCTGTACGCCTTCGCCACACGCGGTGCATGTATAAGCGTATTTCTTTGCCGCCGACCAACATCTCTGACTCGCATGCGCAGTACCGCCGCGGTGGAGCATCTAAGGCCGCGCTTGGCATCTTGTCGTCAGTCTTATGACTCACTCTAAGGATGGCCGGACGATACGCGGCCGAAATATCAGTGGAGAAAATTTTATTTGCGCGCCTGCGTGCCCAAAATTTAATGGACTGTTCATTACGCCGCGAGAAATTGAAAATCGACAGTGGTTATGAAGTTTTTTAAGTAAGAAACTGAGGAAAAATAGGGAGGAAACGTTTATGAAAAAGCACATCGCCGATACAAAAATGAGCTTGTAATGTCTTCACTTACGTTGTACTATATCCCACAGTATGTATCGTTTCACCAGCTATCGATGCCCCTTAATAATTACATTGTTTCATCGTATAATGCGGTCAATAATTAAGTTTTGCATGTTAACCATACGGCAAAGCACTCTTCTCTTTGCGTGCTGTCATTTGCCAAAATCTTGTTTCCATATCTCAAACCGTTTGAGATGTGAGGAATGTTGAGAATATCTCATTCTGGCTTTTTCGCTGGCTCGGACGGTTGCAGATGAGTGCGCTACATAAGGTTAATTTTTCCGTCATTGGTGACTGAGACTTCCACCAAAGTCTATAAAGAAAAATTCATTATCTCAGCTGAATTTTATACGCGGCAACATATTATGTAATGTGTACCAAACGCAAAATCTTAGCAACCCCTATTTTCTATTTTAAACTTTTTCATATTTCATGCAGTGTCTTACTTAAATCGAAGTACCATAATAACTGTCACCATTAACGAAATGATGGGCACGTCACACGAAGCTGGCATATAAAGCTATAAGTAGGGAAAAATGATTTTTTTTTTTTTACGGAATAGTATCTGTAAAATCGTTTGAGGAAGAACGCTGGGCGTGTGGCTCGCTTCTGCCATCGCAGTGTGTCGCCAGCCGGCTGGAAGTGACCAGACAAGGTCGGCCCCGCCTAAAGAACCAAATGAACTCGCTCAGTAACTTTTCCCTGCGCATCGGCCACTGTATCCAGCACGGACTCCACCATCTGCCACATCATATTACACGGCTTGCAGGGTATAGGGTAGATGTGGACATTGATTTTCCAAAGCTGCCACTATGCTCTGTATGTAAGTAAAGATTTTACAGCGGGTTTGTCGTTCAGAAATCGCATTTGAGTGTTGTTTGTTTGTGGGAAGACTGTGTGACACCTTGTGTACGAAGGGGAAACGTCTACCAGCACGTACCAAAGTCCGAGACTGCAGTTTGTCGTTACGCTGCTCGCGCTGTCACGTGTATACGGTGCCTATCGGTTCGCGAGCGTCACGTAGGCTGTTAATGGCCCTACGTGACTAGCGCCTGAGAGGCTCGACGTGCTGTTTGGTTGGCTGTGCAGGAGCACACAGACACACCAGGTCCCCTGTGTCTAGGAACACAGCGAGCTCACTGGTGGCCAGAAGAGCGCCCTCACGGACAGTGCGGCGACGTCCAGCGACAACTGCTGTCGAAGCCCACATCGACGCGACAGCAGACCGAGGCGGCCGACAGTGGAACTCCCAACAAGGAGACTGGACATACCAAAGTGGCACTATGTCGTCTTTGCAGAGGAGTCCCAGTCCTGTGTACAACATCACATTGGACGTATCCATGCATGCAAGCTCTGAGGAGGACGAACGTTGCCAGACTGCTTTCGTCATCTTCTCATGGGCTCATCATCTGAATTGTTGGTATGGGGTACCACTGGGTAAATAAGATGATCGCGTCTTGTCCACACAGATGGTAATTTGGACTGTACCTATCACATTTATGGCGCCTTAAGGACGGTGGCTATGACCCTTCTTCGAGATGTTCCTGACATTATCTTTCAACACATTACAGCAACATCGCATGTTGCCCTTGCTGTGCTGAACTGTGCCTCACACCGGAGCATATTTACCGAAATTATGGCCAAAATGGCAAAAATGGACGTTTGGTCAACTATTGTAGCAAGTACATGAAAGATTCTCGGTTCACTTGCCTCGTCAAATTTTCAGAAAATTCCACGCTTTCGATGATACCCTCCACCATCGTCGTCAGGGACTAAAACTGACTGTCGTGAACTGGCAAGGTTCCCTCTTTCATACTCATAGGAAGGCATCTAATTTGCTGGATTACGTCACGGTGAAGCGTGCAGATGTGTTGCCCCCCTACGTCGATAGATTTTGCTTGCAATCTAGCGCTGCATGCAGCACCATCTATCGCATCAGGCTGTGAACTGCGAGAAGTTAGAAAGTAAACCAACGTGCAATTGAAAAGAACTTTGCGACAGGCCTGGGACAATCACCTGCTGTGATCGGTAACATTAGACATGTGAACGTAGCAGAACCAACCTAGATTACACACACTAACATACACTTCTCAATACGCACATATATAACACAGTACATAGCTATAATTAGTTTGAAGGCGCATTTAAAAATTGCGAGAAAAGTATGGCAAACTAACTACATATGGAACAATCATACACGTGACGAGCAATTCGGTGCCCTAGTAGAAGCAGTCCTGTCATCACGTCACCAGTAAAATCGTTACAGCAAATTAAGGGTATCACACGAATCTACTTTGAAATTTTCAAGTACAAAAGGTTAAGAACTTGTGGTAAGTGGCATGGTACAAACTGAAAGACAGGCACACAAACTAACAAATGCATGCCGATTCATCCCAGGCACCTCTCTATGGACGGCAGTGGAGTAGTTTAGGGGTATTCACAACTACAGTTAACCTAGTAGTGAAAGGGAGTGCTTTAAAGGTTTGAAACTATCAAAAATAATTTTGGCCAGGATTTCGGTACATGTAATCCACTGTTGGTTGGTTGAATTGTTGGAGGGCACCAAACACCAAGGTCATCGGTCCCTCACATTAGGGAAGGATGGGGAAGAAAGGTGGCTATGCCCTTTCAGAGGAACCATCCCGGCATTTGCCTGAAGCGATTTGGGGAAATCACGGAAAACCTTAATCAGGATGGCGGAATGGGTTTGAACCGTCGTTCTCCCTAACTAGAGTCCAGTGTGGTAACCACTGCGCCACCATGCTCAGTATATAATCCTCTTTGCGTCGATACAGAGCGTTCCAGACTGTTGCTTTAAACAGACACCAGAAACACTGGCTACGAACTGTGCAGAGACAGCCACAACAGGGGGTGAAACCCGTGTAGGGGCTACACGTAACACGACTTCGGTTCGCTGTCAGGCCACTTGCAGTGCTGCAAGTTTATTAATGCATCATGTCGCTTTCTTATTGGATGATCGTTAGGTTCTGTGTTTGTTTTCGTTCCGTAGTGAACGGAACTTAACAGATGCTCGTTTCAAATCATTGTGCATCTTATTCCTTATTGTGTGCTTTGCACTCTTTGAGTTACGTTGTAAGTATGTTGCTCATATTCTGATTGAGCTCTGTTGACATCAGTAATACTGGGTCGGGTAAATGATTCCATATTTGGTTGTTGTTCAAATAAAACAGAAGTTGGTTTCTTCACATGATGTTCTGAGATTTATGATTTTTGTTACCACTTACGAATCTGTGTGTTAACTACGCGATTTAGACAATTGTTAAGAACGCTGCTTTTATTATATTTTATGTGGTGTCACCGCCAGACACCACACTTGCTAGGTGGTAGCCTTTAAATCGGCCGCGGTCCATTAGTATACGTCGGACACGCGTGTCGCCACTATCAGTGATTGCTTACCGAGCGCCGCCACACGGCAGGTATAGTCTAGAGACTCCCTAGCACTCGCCCCAGTTGTACAGCCGACTTTACTAGCGATGGTTCACTGTCTACATACGCTCTCATTTGCAGAGGCGACAATTTAGCATAGCCTTCAGCTACGTCATTTGCTACGACCTAGCAAGGCGCCATATTCAGTTAATATGAATGTATTCTGAACAGATAATATTGTGAATCATGTACCGTCAAGAGCGACGTTCATCATTAATGGATTAAAGTTAAGTATCAAAATAATTACGTCCGCTTTCTGAATTCTAATTCCTTGTCATGTTCCAGATCTGACGTCAGTATAGTACTTTCCTCCTCACGCCAGCCTGCGTGAGCTACAACGCGTGCATTTCGCCCACCTCTTGTAACACGGTGTTGGCTCTTCTGCCAACACAACACTTTACATCTGTTTACATACGTGTCCTGTACTTTCACGCTTTTAATGAAGAACTCCATCTTAGCGGGTGTCGACAGTATTGCTATTCCACATTATTACATCTGTTGCGGAACTTGTATCTAATTCTGCATTGAGTGCTGTTGCTTCTCGTCACTGGATGCCATGCGTTTCACAATGGCTCGAAGAGTGTCGATGTAGGTGTAGATGTCTGTTTCGTAGTCTCAGTAACTAGCAAATGTTTTCACACGTTATTAACAGGCAGTGCAGATAGTGCATTTTAGCAGAAGTCAATGAAAATTTTGGTGGAGTACGAAAAACGAATGGGAACAAAAATAACAAAGGATACGAAGAGTACACTAACAATGGATTTCAATCGAGGTTCTTAAGCTGTAACAAGAATACGTGAGTCTGCAGAACACCGCGAGACAAAACCAGCGTCCTTTAGCATGCAACAAAAACAAATACAGAAGCATTTAGTTCACCCTATAATACGGATGTCAGCAAAAATTAAACAGAATACGAGCAACGTATTTGCAATGCAATTCAAAGACTGCAATACACACAGAGAGGTCCTCAAGTGGTTTGAATGGCTGTGAGCACTATGGGACTTAACATCTGAGGTCACCAGTCTCCTAAAACTACTTAAACCTAACCAACCTAAGGCCATCACACACATCTATGCCCGAGGCAGGATTCGAACCTGCCACCGTAGCGGTCTCGCGGTAGAGATGTCTTAATCGGGAACATAATTTCAACTCGATTACAGCCAAACGTTAGAAATTGCATTATTGGGTTTTAAAATAAATGCACTTTGGCACCAGACCCACTCATATAAATGAAAAATATTATCATATAGTACTCGCATTTTGCAGAGCAAGAATACAGATTATCACGTCATATTTCCCCGAATTCAAAGTTCACCGCCAGGCCATTTGGAGCGCTAGTGTCGGTCTCTGCGACAGTACCTTAACATAGTCGCTACTCTTGTGATATTTTGGTATTCTGTGTGGCGGATCACCACCCTCCATTCAGTACGATACAGAGTCGTATCAGCGTGGAATGCCTCGCGGCACCCCTGTCTGTCACACGAGCTTAGTTCGACTCGATGTGCTGCCGCTTGTCACTGCCTGATGTAGCTTCACTGTCTATTAATTTTCGAAGCCTGAATGAGCAAAAAATTAAGTACTCTAACTAGAAGAGAAACCAGGCATTGAGCAGGTATTTATTTCTTCTAGTCTTCTGTTATTCCATCTCTTCCTCCCGCTTCACTCTGTCCACCTCCTTCCCCCCTTTCTCTAGCCATCCTCTCTCTCTCTTTATCCACTCTTCTCTCCCGTCCCTCCTTTATCCACGGCCTCCACATCTCCCCTCTCTCTCTTGCCATCTCGTCCTCTCCCCTCTCTCTGTCCATTTCCTCTCTTCTGCTGTCCATGTCCTCCTCCTCCTCCTCCTCCTCCTCCCCTCGTCTCTCTCCACGCTATCACGCTCACCCCAGCAGGAAGCTGGTGGATTTTAGCTCTTCATTCTAGACAGGGACAAATATGTGTGCCAAATATGACTGAAGTCGTTTCAAGGATTAGGATGAGCATTTTACCGCTAGTTTGCTCGTATACGTACACGTCACCTAATTTCAGACAAATTTCGATCATATTTGTATACATATTTCACCTGTATGCCTAGCGAATTTTCACCCTGCTGTTGTGTTTTCATATAGCTAAATGTTTATGACGTCGTATATCCTGAAATATGTGTTGTACAATGAGATAATTTTCCAGGTAGATCCAGCAGTATACGTGGCCACTATCTGCGAAATGCGTTGTGAACACAGTTGGCAGTAAAGAAGTAATAAATTAAAACGTCACAGATCATCTGACAGTTTCTCGCGCATCTCACTGTTTATGACGTCATATCTTTTGAACTATTTGTTATAAAATTATATAATTTTGTAGGTACGTTGAGCGCCATATATGAATGATGTTTGCGACTAGAGTTGGTTTCTAATAAGTGATAAATTAAAATGTCATGCATAATCTGAACGTTTTTCACTCATGGTTCAGGAGACATGTCAAATACTGAGATGAGTTGTAGAATGATATATTGTAGGTACAAATGTAGATATTGTCTGCAAAAAATGTTGCGAATAGAATAAGTAAAAACTAAGTAATAGATTTAAACGTCTTGCATGATATGGTAGTTTTCCACGCAGTCAGTGTTTATGAAGTCTTGTCGCCTAAACTACACTCCTGGAAATGAAAAAAAGAACACATTGACACCGGTGTGTCAGACCCACCATACTTGCTCCGGACACTGCGAGAGGGCTGTACAAGCAATGATCACACGCACGGCACAGCGGACACACCAGGAACCGCGGTGTTGGCCGTCGAATGGCGCTAGCTGCGCAGCATTTGTGCACCGCCGCCGTCAGTGTCAGCCAGTTTTCCGTGGCATACGGAGCTCCATCGCAGTCTTTAACACTGGTAGCATGCCGCGACAGCGTGGACGTGAACCGTATGTGCAGTTGACGGACTTTGAGCGAGGGCGTATAGTGGGCATGCGGGAGGCCGGGTGGACGTACCGCCGAATTGCTCAACACGTTAGGCGTGACGTCTCCACAGTACATCGATGTTGTCGCCAGTGGTCGGCGGAAGGTGCACGTGCACGTCGACCTGGGACCGGACCGCAGCGACGCACGGATGCACGCCAAGACCGTAGGATCCTACGCAGTGCCGTAGGGGACCGCACCGCCACTTCCCAGCAAATTAGGGACACTGTTGCTCCTGGGGTATCGGCGAGCGAGGACCATTCGCAACCGTCTCCATGAAGCTGGGCTACGGTCCCGCACACCGTTAGGCCGTCTTCCGCTCACGCCCCAACATTGTGCAGCCCGCCTCCAGTGGTGTCGCGACAGGCGTGAATGGAGGGACGAATGGAGACGTGTCGTCTTCAGCGATGAGAGTCGCTTCTGCCTTGGTGCCAATGATGGTCGTATGCGTGTTTGGCGCCGTGCAGGTGAGCGCCACAATCAGGACTGCATACGACCGAGGCACACAGGGCCAACACCCGGCATCATGGTGTGGGGAGCGATCTCATACACTGGCCGTACACCCTCTGATCGTCGAGGGGACACTGAATATTGCAAGGTACATGCAAACCGTCATCGAACCCATCATTCTACCATTCCTAGACCGGCGAGGGAACTTCCTGTTCCAACAGGACATTGCACGTCCGCATGTATCCCGTGTCATTCAACGTGCTCTAGAAGGTGTAAGTCAACTACCCTGGCCAGCAAGATCTCCGGATCTGTCCCCCATTGAGCATGTTTGGGACTGGATGAAGCGTCGTCTCACGTGGTTGCACGTCCAGCACGAACGCTGGTCCAACTGAGGCGCCAGGTGGAAATGGCATGGCAAGCCGTTCCACAGGACTACATCCAGCATCTCTACGATCGTCTCCATGGGAGAATAGCAGCCTGCATTGCTGCGAGAGGTGGATATACACTGTACTAGTGCCGACATTGTGCATGCTCTGTTGCCTGTGTCTATGTGCCTGTGGTTCTGTCAGTGTGATCATGTGATGTATCTGACCCCAGGAATGTGTCAATAAAGTTTCCCCTTCCTGGGACAATGAATTCACGGTGTTCTTATTTCTATTTCCAGGAGTGTAGATAGGAGCTGGCGTGTATAGCTTGCTGTCTAACTAGCAGGCGATAACCCTGATACTGGCGGAATGTGTGCGCCACTTAGAAAGCGAGTGTCGTAATGACTGCAAGTCTAGTATACAGGCACGTTAATGCAAGTGCTTTTTCCAAGGGAGGGTGGTCTTCCCTGGCCCTCGCGACGTGTGACGGTGCCTCACGCCGCAAATTCTGAGATCGCAAGCTATTAGGATGGTGCATAAGATCGCAGCGTTTTTTCTGTATATTAATATTGTTATAGGTTTTGGATTTTACAAGGAGTGTTATACGTCATTGGTCCCTTACCTGCATTTGTCGTAAATCCCTCGCCCAGCGTAAAGTTTCAAGCGACTGGAAAAAAAGCGCAGATGACTCCAGTATATAGAGAGGTAAAGAAACGGACCCGTAAAATTAGAGACCAATATCCAAAACTTCTGATTGCTGCAGACTCCCTGAACACATTCTCAGTTCGATTATAATAGACTTACTTGAGGCTAAGCAACTTACGTCGACGAATCAACATGGCTTTAGGAAGCATCGTAAGTGCGAAACTCAGCTTGCCCTTTCCTCACGTGACATACTGAGAACTATGTATGAAGGGCAAAAGGCAGATTCCATATTTCTAGATTTCCGGAAAGAATTTGACATCGTGCCCCATTGCAGATTGTTAAAGAAACTACGAGCATATCGAATAACTTCACAGATATGTGAATGGCTCGAAAACTTCTTGAATAATAGTACGCAGTATGTTGTCATCGACGGTGAGGGTTCATCAGAGACAACGAAATGTGATAGAACGGCTGTTGGTCTTTATACAGGGCGAGGCCATCTAAATGTTCAATACATTAGCTCTGAGGAACAAATGGCAGTTTACTGAAATGTCCAGTCCTAGTTGCATTTGGTAAAATATGTCAAAAGCTGGGGATAGTGAATCTTACTGGTAATTAAGGAAAGTATTAAATTGATGGGGGTGTTGAAGTAATGACAATTTAATAATTATACTTTGCTAACTTCCAGCATTCTGGAAGGCATTGTAGTGTCTCGAGAATTTCGGGGTACATCCTAGAGACCCTCGTATTTCCACCGTCTTGAACACGGGTTATTTTAGAGATGAGTGTGGTAAAGTAAAATGTATCTACTGCACCACAATTATGTGTGTGCAGGACGGACATGTATGGGACGGATGATAGGCGCGGGCAGGTAGTCGCCGATCCTGGCTAACAAGGGGAAGGCTTCAGACACAGCCAACCGATTCGGCTCAAATTTGGCAGGTTGCTTGTGTAGAACCTAAAATGAAATACTCCAAGATATTTTGGGTCAACACCCCTGCAATTTTGAGAAAATCAACCCTAAAAGTTTTGACGAGCAACGGACTCAATATTAGAGCGATCGATAGATAATTGTAAATAGAGCATTTTTCATCATCAGGTATGGGGTCCGCAAACGCAAACTTTTCCAAAAATCGAGGAAAGAAACTTTTACAATTGTCGCTCATGTACCCACATGGTAAACGCTTTTCGCCGACAGCGGCGATAGCGGAACAGCTAAGGTAACTAACTGGCTGGGAATCGGAGAACCCTAGTGGATGTTATTATTTTCGTTTGTATTTTTCCATATGTCAATTGATAGGGATAGGATGGTTAATAAGGTAAGTAAATTAATAAAGAATGATAATAATAAGGTAGGCAAACTAATTACCCCAACGCCGTTGGTTAGTAAAGTATTAAACTTTTAAGCCTTGTCACATGACCACAACTACGACTAACAAGGGGAGGCCGCCAATTGTGAAATTCAGATTCGATCCCTACTGCGCATAATAAAAGCTCATGGCCCGAGGTGTAATGTGGCAAAGCACCAAGATGCACTTCTCAGCCGTTGTCGAGAAAATCGACAGTTAAAAGAAACCGTTGCGGTGAAATACTCTCTACGATTGATAGTTTTCTACAGCGTCGTGGCGCAACGGTAAACGCTCGGGTTCGTAATCCGAAGGTGGCCGGATCGAACAGCCGGCACGGTAGCTTAGCGTGTTCGGTCAGTGTGTTAGCTGCCGTCTGTAATAAAAAAAAAAAAAAAAAAAAACTGAGTTAATGGATCAACGACGAACTGAAACGGGTGTCTTGCGACGTCCGCCCCGAGCAGATACAATGAACAAAAATTAAATAAAAAAATAAACAAAATAAAAAAATCTATGGAACGCCTAACCAACTAACTAGCAGCACAAGCAGCGCAGGGTATATGAAGCGTGTCGGGAGAGGCGGAAAAATAAAAAAAAATTCTCGCGCCATGCTACATTTTTTATTATTAGTGCTTTGTAATTCATATATGAATTGCTTACACATGTTGGTGAAGGCGGATCGCTCTCCAATTGTACCGCCTCCATTTTTCCGTTTGTTTAACAGGGTGTACCAAAGCTCTCACGTCCGCACTGATTTTCGACGATGTTATAAGTTGCGCTAGGGACCGCACCTACCTTCTTTCGAAGTTGGCAGGCAACTACGCTGTTATGCGGCGGCTCGTTTCGGTCCATTCAACATCTGTCCTTCGAGTGTAACGAGTGAGTAACGGAGTTTATATTTCATACCTGCCACAGCAAATTTGTGTACGTGGGGTTTCTATTCTAATTCGAACGTTTGATTTACGCTATACGTATTCGTTTCGGAATATCGTTTCTACGTCTTCCGTTAACTATACTTGGTTAACATTATGAAGACAATTAATAACATTAATGAAATACAACTTTGTTTGCGGAAAACATAATGATGTTCGAAGTTGCCAGTTTTTCCACGACAAACGACTTTCAACAACTTATTATATGCATAATTGTTGCAACTGATTGCTGGGAATTATATATATATATATATATATTGTGTGTATGTACACACATTTGACTTACAAAAAACAAATACTAAAAAAAAATGGTTGCATGGCGCGAGATTCGATCCGGCGCACTTCGGAATTACGAACCCGAATCCGAGAGCTTACCGCTGCGCCACGACGCTGTAGAAAACTATTAATCGTAGTGAGTATTTCACCGCAACGGTTCCTTTTAACTGTCGATTTTCTCGACAACGGCTGAGAAGTACATCTTGGTGCTTTCCCACATAGCACCTCTGGCCATGAGCTTTTATTATGCGCAGTATGAATTGAATCTGAATTTCACAATTGGCGTCCTCCCCTTGTAAGAGTGCTTCCAATTCCTCACGAGGGATCACAGACAGCCAACCGCGCGACGCTTGTTTACAGCGAGGCACGGGACAGAATGCACGCGGGGAGAGTTATGTTGTCCCGGTTGCCTGTTCGTCATATCATAGTTGTGAATCTGGAAGAGAGAAGGTGTCCAGCACGAGCCTTATAGACGTAAATCGGAAAGAGTTGTTTTCCGTCATTTGGCTGCCGCGATCCTGGCGGATACAGTAGTGATTTTTCCATCATTAATGTGCCGAATGAAATAAGTTTCGTGAATGAATACAGTGTTATTCTGTAAGTAACATATGACGAGTGCTGTATGTACTTTGTAGAAATTAGCTCGTCTGTTTATGCCGTAGTAACTAGTTATTATTTGTTGTCATATCTTTCAGGTGCATAATCTGAGTAACGGAGGATGTACACCCTTCGACTAGCGTTGTAATATATAGTTGGGAGCCTGTCACAGACGATGGCAAGCGGGAAGTTACCGTCGCTGTGTTTTGGTTTGCCAAATACAGATGCATTATCAACGCACTACTGGAAGCAGCCAGGTCTGTTTCTCGGCGTTCCAGGTTGATAGGAACGGCTATGGTCGAGAGATTTTTGTGGTGACGAACGAAATAACTTTTCTTGATACTGAGGTACTATACCATGAAGACGAAGCAGAAGGTGATTCAGTGGAAGATATCCCGACTAGTGAATCGCTAAATTGTCATAACATTTCAGAAATCTCCACGTCACTGGGAATATGTGCTTCATCCGTTCCCGATGAGTATCACGAACCGGTTACTAAACGACTTAACTACAGCTCTATACCCCTTGAAGTAAAAGTTAAGGCGGTAGCGCTAGCCAGGAATCGTCCAAATTTGAACTTACAAACACTGCAAAAGAATGGAGCAACAACAGCCCTGTCACAGAAGAAGGACTTGAAATTGTGGGAAAGTGATATCGTTAAAGGAGGGACAAGATACGACAAATACCAGGCGATAAATATGTGGACATACGACCGAATTGTCGAATCTTGTTGACGTAACGAGAATGTAACAGCGAGAATACTTCAGGAGTGGGCTGCAGCTGCAGCGCTTCAATATACTGCCAACAAGGATTCTACGTCTGCTGCATCATTATCTTGGGCAAAAAATTTCAGATCGGGGTATAAAATTCGTCAACGGCGAGTCACTAAATACGTCTCTCATAAGGAGGTACAAGATATAGAAGATATACAGAAAGTGGGAGCTCTTTTCAACAGGCAAACGGCGTCACTTATGACCGGTTGTAATAGTGATTACGTGATCAACACCGGTCATACAGGATGCGAGTATTGGGTGAACATTCGACGCACGTTATCGCATAAGGGAGAAAAACGAATCCTTGTGGCAGTTGGCAGTAAAAACCTACTAACACGTTCGTACACGGCGCAACATGCCACTACAGCCTCTGGAAAACTGTCACGTAAGGTTTTCCTATGTTTACAAGAAACGAATGTTACATTTGGTCCTCAGGTTATAGAAGAGGTCAACCGTTTAACCGACTCGTTGAAAAATGTTTACATTACCTTCTCCAAACTGACGAATGCGATTTACAGAACATTTCTTGAGAATGTTTTAAGACCATACGTTCCCGATAGCAAGTTTTTTCTAGTAGTGGATTCCTGGAGTGGACAAAGTAATGCTATATTATATGACACAATGATTATAAATGGCGAGGGTCAGCCGACGCGCACGGTAAAAGTAATACCGCCCAACTGTACACCTGTGTACCAGCCGTGTGATGTTGATTTCTATCGCCAGGTTAAAAACTTTATTTCCAGGCTTCAGGATTGCAGTGTGCTTCTGGAAACACAGCGGGAATTGGACAACCGCACGGATACAATAACTAATTACAACATAATTCATAACCAACTTTCAGCATCGATTTTTCACGCAATGATATCGTATGCGTGGTACGCATCAAAATTAATTCCCGAAAAAGACATTTTTAAATGTAAACCAAGTTTGTTTTCCGCCTACTCTTGGGAAGGAACAGTGTAGCTTTCGAAAGATTGCATTCATTAGATGTTCTTGGTGCCGTGAGTATATTTGTTTCAAATTTTTATGTGACAAGTACCACCCATCTAGTTGTTCGACGAAAAATGAGGACAAGTAACAGTGACTGGAAGAGCCATTCTAAAGTGACCTGGAGTAACATTTTAGTTGTTTACTACCCCAAGAAGTTTCAGAAATTTATTTGCCTACCTTATTTTTATCGTTCCTTATAGATTTACCTTATTAACCCTCCTATTCCTATGAAGTGAGATATGGAAAAATACAAACGAAAATAATAACATCCACTGGGTTTCCTCGCGATTCGAACACGGGTTCTCAGATTCCCAGCCAGTTACCTTTGCTGTTGCGCTATCAGTGCTGTCGGCAAAAACCGTTTAAAAAGTTGGAACAGAAGCGACAGTTGTAAAACTTTCTTTCCTCGGTTTCTGGAACAGTATGCGTTTTCGGATACCATAGCTGATACTGAAAAATGCTCTATTTACAATTATCTATCGATCCCACCAATTTTGAGTCGATTGCTCTTCATAACTTTTAGGGATGATTTTTTCAATAACGCGGCGGTGTTGACCTAAAATATCTTAGATTCCTCCGTTTTAGGTTGTACACAAGCGACCTGCCAAATTTGAGCCGAATCGGTTGGCCGTGTCTGAGGCCTTCGATTTGTAAGGAGTTACACGTCCAGCTCGAGGAACAAACGCGCCGTCTCAGTGCGACGTCAAACATTATTTGTGAATATTTGAATGTTGTTGAAAGAGAAGGAACAATTACTTATTCATTCTTTCTCTTACTTTTGTAAGGTCCAGAGGGTTGTCTTTTTAAATTTTGTGAGATTTGTAGACTGTATTTATGGAAAAATGAATGTGATAGTTTCTGATGGACCAGAAGGTTCCGAGCTTGCGAAAAATGTTTTGTTGTTGTTGTTGTTGTTGTGGTCTTCAGTCCTGAGATTGGTTTGCTGCAGCTCTCCATGCTACTCTGTCCTGTGCAAGCTTCTTCATCTCCCAGATCCTACTGAAACCTACATCCTTCTGAATCTGCTTAGTGTATTCACCTCTTGGTCTCCCTCTACGATTTTTACCATCCACGCTGCCCTCAAATGCTAAATTTGTGATCCGTTGATGCCTCAAAACATGTCCTACCAACGGATCCCTTCTTCTAGTCAAGTTGTGCTACAAATTGCTCTTTTCCCCAATTCTATTCAATACCTCCTCATTAGTAACGTGATCTATCCACCTTATTTTCAGCATTCTTCTGTAGCACCACATTTCGAAAGCTTGTATTCTATTCTTGTCCAAACTATTTATCGTACATGTTTCACTTCCATACATGACTACACTCCATACTTTCAGAAACGATTTCCTGATACATAAATCTATACTCGATGTTAACAAATTTCTCTTCTTCAGAAATGGTTACCTTGCCATTGCCAGTCTACATTTTATATCCTCTCTACTTCGAACATCATCTGTTATTTTACTTCCTAAATAGCAAAACTCCTTTACTACTTTAAGCGTCTCATTTCCTAATCTAATTCACTCAGCATCACCCAATTTAATTTGACTACATTCCATTATCCTCGTTTTGCTTTTGTTGGTGTTCATCTTATATCCTCCTTTCAAGACACTGTCCATTCCGTTCAAATGCTCTTCCAGGTCCTTTGCTGTCTCTGACAGAATTACAATGTCATCGGCGAACCTCAAAGTTTTTACTTCTTCTCCATGAATTTTAATACCTACTCCGAATTTTTCTTTTGTTTCCCTTACTGCTTGCTCAATATACAGATTAAATAACATCGGGGACAGGCTACAACCCTGTCTCACTCCTTTCCCAACCACTGCTTCCCTTTCATGCCCCTCGACTCTTATGACTGCCATCTAGTTTCTGTACAATTTGTAAATAGCCTCTCGCTCCCTGTATTTTACCCCTGCTACCTTCAGAATTTGAAAGAGAGTATTCCAGTCAACATTGTCAAAAGCTTTCTCCAAGTCTACAAATGCTAGAAACGTAGGTTTGCCTTTTCTTAATCTTTCTTCTAAGATAAGTCATAAGGTTAGTATTGCCTCACGTGTTCCAACATTTCTACAGAATCCAAACTGACCATCCCTGAAGTCAGCTTCTACTAGTTTTTCCATTCGTCTGTAAAGAATGTGCGTTAGTATTTTGCAGCTGTGACTTATTAAACTGATGGTTAGGTAATTTTCACATCTGTCAGCACCAGCTTTCTTTGGGATTGGAATTATTGTATTCTTCTTTTAGTCTGGGGGTATTTCGCCTGTCTCATACATCTTGCTCACCAGCTGGTAGAGTTTTGTCATGACTGGCTCTCCCAAGGCCGTCAGTAGTTCTAATGGAATGTTGTCTACTCCTGGGGCCTTGTTTCGACTCAGGTCTTTCAGTGCTCTGTCAAACTCTTCACGCAGTATCTTATCTCCGATTTCATCTTCATCTACATCCTCTTCCATTTCCATAATATTGTCCTCAAGTACATCGCCGTTGTATAGACCCTCTATATACTCCTTCCACCTTTCTGCCTTTCCTTCTTTGCTTAGAACTGGGTTTCCATCTGAGCTCTTGATATTCATACAAGTGGTTCTATTTTCTTCAAAGGTCTCTTTAATTTTCCTGTAGGCAGTATCTATCTTCCCCCAAGTGAGATAAGCCTCCACATCCTTACATTTGTCCTGTAGCCATCCCGTAGTGCTCAGAGGCATTTGAACAATTTCCTTCACTGACTCTCCACAGTTCCTGACTCTTTACCACAAAGTGCCATGGTTGTCACTATTGGTGCCACCTCCCTGTACACTAATATCCCTAATGCCCATGGCCTTCCTGCTATTGAACACTCCCTTTCCCAAAGATTGACAGATTCCAAACCAACAATCTAGTCACCATGACAAGTTTATCCTCACACACAATTTCTTCTGCTTTGAAGGCATTACCCACAAACAAATCCAGGGTATGGCTATGGGCACCCTCATAGCACCATCTAATGCCAACCTATTAATGGGCCATATAAACGAACCCTTCCTAAAAACAGAGAATCCTAAACCCCACTCCTGGTTCAGATTCAATGATTACATCTTTGCTATCTGGAGTGAGGATTAGGATACCCTATCCACATTCCTCCAGAACTTCAACTACTTCTCCCCCATTTGCTTCACAAGGTCCTACTCAACCCAACAATCTACCTTCCTAGATGTTGACCTCCACCTCAAATGTGGTTACATCAGTACCTCCGTCCATATCAAACCTACTAACCACCAGCAATACCTCCACTTCAACAATTGCCATCCATTCCATACCAAGAAGTCCCTTCCATATAGCCTATCCCCACTCGGTCACCGCATCTGCAGTGATGAGCAGCCCCAATCTAAATATCTCACTAAAGGCTTCACTGACCATAATTATCCTCCCAACCTTGTATAAAAACAAATCTTGCGTGCCTTATCTATTCAGTCTCCCACCACCTCCCAAAATCCCACTGTCTGACCACAGACGACCATGCCCCTCATAACTCAGCACCACTCAGGACCGGAGAAACTGAATTACACTCTCTGCAAGGGTTTCGATTACCTCTTGTCGTGGCCTGAAATGAGAAGTATCCAGACCACTATCCTTCCCATGCCTCACATGGTATTCTGTCATCCACCAAACGTACATAATGTACTCATTCTTACACAACCCCTGCTCCCAATCCCTTACCTCATGGCTCATGCCTCTGTAACACACCGACATCCATACATTCTCCTGCCACCACCTACTCCAGTTCAGGCACCATCACCACTAATCCCATCAAAGGCAGGCCTACCTGTGAAAATAGTCATGTGATTTACAAGCTAAGTTGCTACCACTGTGCTGCATTCTATGTAGGAATGAGAACCAACAAGCTGTCTGTCCACACAAATGGCCACCAACAAACTGCAACCAAGAAACAAATGGACCACCCTGTTGCTGAACATGCTGCCAAACATGATATTTCAATGACTGCTTCACAGTGTGTGCTGTATAGATCATTCCCGCCAACACCAGCTTTTCTGAATTGTGCAGGTGGGAACTTTCCTTGCAATACATCCAATATTCCCATAACCCTCCTGGTCTCAACCTTCATTAGTCACTGTTCTCATCCATCCCACACCTTCCCTGCACCCGTTCCAGCACTATGCAGCCATTATTCCACCACCACTCCCAGTCTTTTTATTTCCCTCTGTTTCTGCTACTTCTGCACCCCTCCCCACCTCTCCCAAACCCGTGGTCTAGCCTGCAGCACTTTACATCAGTTTCACCCTCCCTCCCTGCAGCACTTTACATCACTTTCACCCTCCCTCCCTGCCCCAGTATCCTGTGTGTGTGTGTGTGTGTGTGTGTGTGTGTGTGTGTGTGTGTGTGTGTGTGTGTGTGTGTGTGTGTGTACTTAAAATAAAGGGCCAAAGGGCCAAAATGAACACCCTTGGCCTCTTTCAAAACAGAAAGAGCATATATTATTCAAAAAATTTCATGTAGAATACCCAAGTACAAGTAGACCCTAATATAAGTAAATCTATATTTTTATTTGAATGCTCCTGACAAAGTACCTGATCTGACTATTGTTGTAAGCATACCTGTATTCATTCCATCTATGCTGCGATCAAATGGTTAATTTTCCATACTTGTATGTGAAGTGTAAATATTCCATTGTACAATTTCCCTGTATAAAACTGATGTGCTCAATACTATGTGGAAAATGATTCAAAATCAGTCGCCAATAATTAATTAAATAAAAAAAAGTCCATTTGCAGTGTATATGTACAAATTGAGAAAGCTCATTTTTCTTAGTAAAGCCACATAGACAAGTTTTATGAAATTACACAAGTTTTTTGTACTCAAGTTGATAAGATACACTAATTACATACAGCACCAGCGTTTTTTCATCATAATGGCGCCGCTAGGCATTGGGGCTATGGTGTTCTTTGAGAAGGTACTCCACTATTCTCCATTTTTAGATCATGTACAATGCTCAAATATTTCAATATGTGTAAAACTCTAAAAACCATTAACAATACCCTCTAACACAACCGAAGGCCAGATAGAAGGTCAACTGTTACAGGAACTACAAGAAATGGAAAGAACAGAATCCCATTAGTTGTCAACTGCTGGACACTGGGGGTTCTAGATAGTTATTTCCATAGCGGTACAAAAATATTTTGCTCACTCCAGTAAATATTCTCTCCGGAAATGTCACTGGCTTACCTGTAGTGGTAGCCTGTTAAGTGTCAGAGAATGAAACTTAGAGAGAATAATAACAGCTAGAGAAAAATAACAACCTCTGACAGTTATTTCCATTGTCGCTCCAATTGCTTTATTTGTACTAACTGCCCAAACTAATGACGCAAGGGAACTCTAGTATATGTACAATGCCTTTAAGTTTGCTCCTATCAGCAACCACTCTGACATTAACTTTATTTAATTTTTGTGCTGAAAGTAGCAAGAGCGCACAAAGTAACACATAGTTGTATCAATAGATGGCACGTAGTCTCTGTTATTTCCACGACATGTAGAACATCTTCCAGATGACATATCCCTCTCTATCATAGCCAGATCTCAGATTAGTTGAAGTGAAAGCATAGTATGATCTTCTGTAAACAGGTGACGCAAAGCACTGTTATTTAAGTAACTGCTAGTATCAGATGAGCCCTTATCACAGTAACTGCTACTTCTCAATAACCAGTTATTTCTATCAGTTATGTTATTTTCTTGTCACCTCTAATGTACACCATTACGCCAGGAGATACTGATTTACTGAATACTGGGAAAACATCTGCAGTAAAATTCATTTTTACAGCCTTATATACACTCCTGGAAATGGAAAAAAGAACACATTGACACCAATGTGTCAGACCAACCACACTTGCTGCGGACACGCACCAACATCGTGCATATTGCCTCCACTAGTGTCGCGACAGGCGTGAATGGAGGGACGAATGGAGACGTGTCGTCTTCAGCGATGAGAGTCGCTTCTGCCTTGGTGCCAATGATGGTCGTATGCGTGTTTGGCGCTATGCAGGTGAGTGCCACAATCAGGACTGCATACGACCGAGGCACACAGGGCCAACACCCTGCATCATGGTGTGGGGAGCGATCTCTTACACTGGCCGTACACCCCTGGTGATCGTCGAGGGGACACTGAATAGTGCACGGTACATCCAAACCGTCATCGAACCCATCGATCTACCATTCCTAGACCGGCAAGGGAACTTGCTGTTCCAACAGGACAAAGCACGTCCGCATGTATCCCGTGCCACCCAATGTGCTCTAGAAGGTGTAAGTCAACTACCCTGGCCAGCAAGATCTCCGGATCTGTCCGCCATTGAGCATGTTTGGGACTGGATGAAGTGTCGTCTCACGTGGTTACATGTCCAGCACGAACGCTGGTCCAACTGAGGCGCCAGGTGGAAATGGAATGGCAAGCCGTTCCACAGGACTACATCCAGCATCTCTACGATTGTCTCCATGGGAGAATAGCAGCCTGCATTGCTGCGAAAGGTGGATATACTCTGTACTAGTGCGGACTTGTGCATGCTCTGTTGCCTGTGTGTATGTGCCTGTGGTTCTGTCAGTGTGATCATGTGATGTACCTGACCCCAGGAATGTGTCAATAAAGTTTCCCCTTCCTGGGACAATGAATTCACGGTGTTTTTATTTCAATTTCCAGGAGTGTATATATCAAGATAGACGACAAACAATGTCATATAGTGATTAGCCATATCAAGCGAGAACAAATTCCCTCTCGGTCATGCCACTACACTTCATAACTGTATCAAGAAGAAGATTCCGTAACCTAAACGGCAGCAGATGTCCAGGGCTGTTAAAATGACAATTTTTGCTATGCCTAGGTTGTATAATCTGAGTTGACAAGTAGCATAAATAATAGTTGAAGGAGACCAAAAGAGTGTTACAATACAGTACAAACATGGACAAAGACAACAGTATGGAGATAGCTACACATTGTATAAAAGTCTCATTCACAGTGATTATTAATTTTATAAAAATCATTCATGCACTGCAGCTTGTTTGATATTTCACTGTACACATATGGACCAAAAATTCACACAATTCAGAGCAATGATCAGTTAATGATTTCAGATTTCTAAAATCAAGGCTATGTTTTATACTTGTGGTGGTAGGCTGTTCTGTATCTTGGTTAAATGGTGCCATTGTTCATTGTTTGGACATGGAGTTTCCTATCTAATACAAAGTGTGTTGAAATGATGATAATGTAATAATAATCCTTTGAGTTATTTTCTCTTTGTCTTTTTTATGTGTTTTTTCTGTGTTTCTTCGCTCTGTTTGTATTTTGTCTTCATTGTTGTCCCGTGGTTGTAATTGTAAATTGTGTGAAGTAACGAGTTGAAATTACTTATCCTAAATAACTGTTATTTTCTTAGCAACTGGTCATGGACCCAGGTGCCAGGTGTTGCAGTACAACAAATAAAGGTGGAAAAAATTAATCCAGTACCTAATTTAGAGTCATGGCTCAAGAGGAGGAGGAATACAAGGTACTGTTATTTAATGGGAAGAACTTTAGCAACTGAAAATTTAGGACTGAAATACTTCTATGTGAGCTGGAAGTGAGTTTTGTGTGAAAGAGATACATGGACATGGCTGAGACAGCTGTATAGTGTGCGTGGAAGCAAACTCTTCTGGGAGAGCTTGGCAAAACCGATAAGAAGTGTAAGTCTCAAGTAATCCAAAGAATTTCACAAAGTTGCTTGGAGTAGGCCTACACCAAAAATGAGAAATTCATTAATTCAAACATTTGAGCTGAAAGGTGTGGCTTTTATTAAGAATGACCTTTAAAGTTTAATGCAAATGACAATAACTCTTGAAATTAATTTTTTGGAGTTTCGTAAGTTAATGGGTAATTTGAAAGATCGGATGATAATATTGGAGGAACTTATATAGTATGCGGTTTCTTACAAACAATTCCACCAGAATCCTAAGTAGTTGTTACTGCTCTGAATACCTTCTCAAGTGAGGAATTGGAACCGAATTTCTTAAAGGGTAGATTACTAGACAAAGAAGCAAAACTTAATAATTCTAAAGGCAACAACTGGACAGTAAATGAATTGCCATCGTCGACAGCATCTGACAGCAAGGTAAAAGGATGTATTCAGAGACAACCAAGTCTCAAGCTATGTATGATGCAGCCAAAGCTTTGTCTAAAAATAAGATTTTAGTTGATATTGTGGATGCTAGGAGTTGTCATTTTTTACTTTGTAATTTACTGTTGCTATATGAGTTCACATATTGTCATTTTGTTATATACAGATAATGAGTGGAGGTTTGGACACTAGAAAATGGAGTGCCTAGTGGAGAAATCTAAATATTTCTGATGTATTCTTCTATTACAGTTCAATAGGAATGACAGCTACGGAGGCAGTCAGAAACATTCACGCCACATGTGGGAGGGGGATAATTCCATGAGACAGATCATGGCAAGAATGCAGTTTTCTCGTTTTAAGAAGGATCATTTTGACATTAGTGATTCAGTACATTCAGGAAGACAGTCGAAGTTTCATAAAGATTGTTTAAACACATTAACCCACAATAATCAATGTCAGCAAACTCGAGAACTGGCAAATGTTATTAACTGTGATCATTCTACCATCGTGCGACATTTGCATGACATGGAGAAGGTTGAAAAAAGGTACCACATGCTCTAAGCTGAAATTACATAAATCAGCAGGTGGATGTATGTGCTTTTCTCATTGTTAGTGATCAGTTTGCTTGAAAGCAACGTTGACCATTCCTAACTTGTATCGTTATAGCCTTATAGGTGACAAGAAATGGTGTCTTTATCCTAAGATCATAAGGAAAAGAAAAGAATGGTTGCCCCCAAACAAAGCAGCAACTCCCCATATAAAAGCCTGCATGCATCCATAATATTATGCATCTAGTTGAACAGTGATGGTGTGGTGTAGTACAGATTGCTTCCCCGAGATGTAACCATCACTGATGATATTTATTGTCAGTAACTGAGACATCTTGTGGATGCAATTCGAGGACAACAACCAGGCAGACTGCAAAAAGTGATGCTACTCCACGATAACGCCCGCACCCATTCTGCTAGACTGACCAAAAACCTTATACTAGAGTTGGGTTGGGAGGTCATTCTGCACTCACCTTATTCAACTGATCTTGCACCCTCAGTTTTTCCTGCTCTCTATCGAACAAACTTCAAGCTAAGCTATGCCGGCTGCAAAAGGTGCTCCTACCATGGCTCGACGAGTTCTTCACCTCAAAACCACTCGAAGTCTACAGTCATGGAATCGAAAAGTTATCTCAGCATTGATAGACTGTTGTAAATAGTGAAGGAGAATATATTATGGATGAGTAGGGTGTGTATGTGTATCTGTTGTGTTTATCAAACATACAGAAAAACGCAACAAACTTATGTACCAACCCAATATATATGTTACAGATGTGGGAAACAATGCCATTATTGGGGAAAAATACAATGTTAGATTGCCACAAACGCATAGAAGTATAGTTCTGCAAATTTAGCTATATCTCTCCAAAAAATAAACAGAAATGAAAATAATTTTTCTTTCTCAGCTGTTACTGGAAGTTTTCCAGGTGGCAAAGTGGATTGGTTTCTGGATTTGAGGATAACAGGATATTTAGTTAATTAATCTGTTCTTTGATGGATGTGAATGAACTGGTGAATCAAATATGAATAAAGGTTGGAGAAATTTATGTTGAAAGCATAGTTTGTGGACTGGAATTTCAAATTAAAACTAAAAGGTGCTCTTCTAGTGTCAGGTTCACTAAATAATTGATTGTCAGTGCATAAACTATAAATGGCTGGCTGATGCTTGTTTTTAAAAATTCAGCGGGTTCAATTCAAAAGGGTGATAGCTACAGCTGCTGCTCACAGAAATGATTCAATCGTGTATACACACACACTAACAAGGGGAGTTCGGGGGTTGGGAAATGAAGTTAAGAGTGGGATGGCATGTGTTGGCAGCACTACCCCATAGAGTTACAATGCCCCAGCCATACGGCCAGATGGCTAGCCATTCACGAGAAAAACACTCCGAAACCTACAGTCCTACAGTATATAATACCCATGTGTCCGCTCACTGAACTGTATGGCATGGTGGTCGATACAATATTGGTAACAATTCTTGCTTCGTATTTCCAAAGTATGTATTTGCTGAAAATCAGGAGATTAAAAAGTGACAACGGTCATGAGTATATTTGCAAATTCAATTACGAAATGGAGTTGCAGAGCGACTAAATCATACTGTCATTGAAAAGGCTCATTGCACAATTCTTGGACGCGAAGTTTGAAAGCAATTTTAGTCAAAAGTTACTGGTAGATACTTTTATCATTAACCGTAGTTATACTTCAGTTTTAGATGCACAAATTCTAGAAACGCTATCGGCTGGAAGAAAGCCAAATTTGAACAAATATGACTTTGGGTGTGTTGCATAGTGGCACATTCCAAGGAAAGTATTGAAAAGGAACTATCCCATTAAAATGTTTCGTGACTGGAAACTGTCTAATTAGCCACAGAATATGGTGCACCAAGCAACACAAAGTTGTATTTAGGAGAGATGTAATTTTTGAAAAAGATAAGTTTCTATTTGAAGGTGAAAGCAGTGATGATTGGATCTTGAAGAAGACCATTCAAGTGAACAACGTAATTCAGAACATTCTTTAGTTTCCTCAAAGTTAGTTTTGTTTTGAAGTCCTTGATTTTGTGCAAACTGTTGAAGGTAACTCAAGGCCCACGATGTCAGAAGAAGTGGAAGCGAGCAGAAACTTTGTGGAAAAGCAATAGAATAACAAGAAAATTTAGGTTTTTCAAGGATTATGCAGTGTTTCCCTTGAATGCAAAAACATTCGTGGGAAAACTTACCTCAGAAGTCTGAAGACGTTCAGGTTAGGCATCATGAAGAAGAAGAAGAATGGAAAAAAGCAATAAAGGAAAAATTGGGCTCTCAGTCATCTAATGGAACTTTGACTTATGCACCACTTACAGCAAATAAAAGTATAACTGACAGTAAGAGGATGTTCAAAGTAAAAATAGACATGTCTGGAAATATTGAAAGAGATATGACTATACTCCACTTGCTCAATTCACAACACTAAGAATGCTCCTTAGTGTGGTGAAGGAACATAATTCATTTATGGAACAAACAGATGTACAAAATTGATTCCTGCATTGAGACCTGGTGTAAAGATTAAGAAAAGTCTTGTATGCAAACTAAAAAAAACTTTTGACAGTTTTATGAAGGAAATGACAGCTATGACCAGACGAACTGCATCACTTAACTATTTTAGTAGACAGCAAAGTAAACCAACAGAATTAGAGTAGAAATTTTTGAAATGAATTCTTTGATATATTAAAGGGAGACTTGATGTTGGTCTGTGTTACAAAAAAGGAAATTTTAAATGCTATTACTGTTATGTTGATTCTGACTGTGTTATGTTGTAGATCTTCTGTCTTCTTCACTTTCTTATAGTTTTTTGTTTGAAAAACTGTTTCTTGTGACAAGGAGACAGATGAGTTTCACTAGGAAATAGAAGCAGAATATCCAGCTTCGGCGACAGCTATGACAGACACCCCATGGCTTAAGCATCTTCTTGAAGAATCTGTCAATTATGGAAATGGGAACATAGATGACTGAAGCATGTGGATGTGAAATCCGTTCTACACAAGAGCTGTACAACAAAGGCCATCTGAATGTTCAATACATTAGCTCCGAGGAACAAATGGCACATATTTTACCAAAATTAGCTAAGAGTGCACGTTTCAATAGACTGTGTCAAAAGCTGGGGATAGTGAATTTTATGGGCAATTTAGGAAATTATTAAATTGATTGGGGGGGGGGGGGGGTGTTGAAGTAATGACAATTTGATAATTATACTTTTCTAACTTCCAGAATTCTGGAAGGCATTGTAATGCCTAAAGAATTTCGGAGTAAATCCTAGAGACCCTCGTATTTCCACCATCTTGAACACGTATTATTTTAGAGATGAGTAGAACTGTGTCTACTGCACCACAGTTATGTGTGTGCAGGACGGACGTGTATGGGACGGATGATCAGCGTGGGCAGGTAGTCACCTGGAGTTACACGTCCAGCTCAACGAATAAACGCGCCGTACTCCGTGCGACGTGAAACATTACTGTGTGAACATTTGAAAGTTGTTGAAAGAAGAGAAGGGACAATTACGAATGTAAGAGAAAGAATCAATAATTAAGGTCCAGACAGTTGTCTTGTTAAACTTTGTGAGATTTGTAGACTGTATTTATGGAAAAATGAATGTGATAGTTTTCATACAACTAAAACATTTTTTGTAAGCTTGGAACCTTCCGGTCTGTCAGAAACTGTTGTGTGTCATGAAAATACAGTGAGATTGAGTTTTAAAATAACTCCGTACACTCAAGAATATTTTAAAGTATAAAAAATTTCCTCCTTGTAGCATCCTATATTCAGAGAAGAAGTCATGCAGGACATCACAGGTGGCTATCCTGAAAAGATGATCAGCGAAGCAACTCCAAGTAAGTTTGATAGCCAAGAGGGAGTGTGAGTCTTGCACACCAGTACCACACTGACACCGTTAATCACCGGAAACCACCAGAGCATGTCAGAAAAAACAGTATGGTTTACCAAATTATGCAATAAATTGCAGAGAACTGTCAAAGTAGAAATATTAATTTGTTTTACTTCATTACTATGCACCAATTAATGCAAAGTAATGTCAGAGGCAGCCACTTCCAGGTACATTGGAAATGTGAGATGGTCTATGGACAGCTGATTCTAAGTGAGAAATGACAACCATGGCAGACAAAGCCCTGAATTCAAATTTGTGTCCTAAGCTAACCACAACCCCATGATGTGAAATGCATCAGAGAGAATAGCAATCAACAATCTGTGCAGATTTAAAAATCGCACTTGCTTTGTTTATGGTGGTTAAAGCTAACCTCTATGAAGCAACTCGAGACGGACACACACACACATTAACAATTATTTCCACATTATAGGTGACACAGGCAGATTCCAGGAGAAAAAAGAATGACAGAAAGAAAAATAGGGTAAATAAAACAAACAATAATATCAAAAATTACATGTAAACGAATTAATTGAATAAAAATAATAATCACATTCTTTTGATCGGATTTATAAATTGAAAAAAGTTTCATTTGTCGTTTTTTGATCCAACAACCTTCTACGTCATGTTTATATGATAACCATTGCGCTAGGCCCCAACGCAGGTACGTAGCTGGTGCATTAGTTTGTATACTTTTTCTATAGATTTAATAAACATAACAGAGACTTCAGCGTACAATAATATATCATCCTTCAGTGCTTACAATAGACAGCAAACATTGGGGAAATTTTCGATTCTGCGAAATAGAAATGGCATGGTTTTCTGGTGAAGAATTCATTGAGTCATGTTCAGAACACTTTTTTAATCCGAAAGGGAAGTTCCATGAAGGTTATTTGATAGAGAGTGGAAAAGGCTCAAATCTGAGGCACAAGATCATGTGAATAAGGTGGGTGTGACATGACTTCCCAACCCAACTTTTGGTAGACTGACAAAAAAATACTGTACTGAATGCAGGCAGGCTCTTTCATGGATCAGTATTGCTTTACGTGGACTTCCTGGTTGCTGTTCTTAGACTGTATATGCAAGACATCTTTCCTGTTGAGAGAAAATGTCAGCAACGACGGTTACATCTTGCGGAAGCAATTCATAATATACACCACCATCGTCGTCCCACTAGATGCATAACATTATCTTTTGTGAAAGCATGCTGATTTTTGTATGGGATGTTGCTCCTTTGTTTGGCCTCAACCAATCCTTTCTTTTCCTTATGTTAGAATACAGACACAATTTTTCATCACCAGGATAGTGCTGCACTAGTGTCAGTCTAGTCAAGGGAAAGGGAAATTTTTTCGAAATTCAATGAAGGCGCTGTTGGGGGATGAAATCTGGGGCCGCTGGCAGAGTCCCGTAACGGACGACAGCCAGCAGGCCAGGCAAGGTAAACATGGCATCTGCCGGCGCATAGCTGCGACAGCGGTATTGCATGCATGATTTGTTTTGAGTGGAGCAACAACAAGGTAGGAAACTGCAGCGTTGCTCTTAGTTAGTGGATGTATGAGGTGGGGCACTAGGCCAGAGCCAGGAGTGGATATTTGTAAATGGCTGACCTGTAGGAATTTATCCCTACAATTGTTCCTGTCTCTCTCTGACACTATGTCAGAAGCAAGGGAGAAACCAATATAAATAGATGGGCAAGTTTAGCTTGACAGGGTCTGCCAGGTCAGTGGAGCGTCGGGACAGACCTGTGCTGCTCTATGCTTATAGTGGCCAGTCTGGCAGCAATATTATAAGCATTCTGTATAAATTTGTACTTTGTTTCTATGTTGTTGCTCGGGCTATATTCTGCATAGGGGGACACAACGCCAGGGGAGGGTGGAATGGCATCCTTCCACTTGGAGATAGCACGGTCTGCCTGAAAAACGGCAGTGAGAGAGGTCTGCAGCAGGTCCAGGAGGGACTCAGTTCCAATCTAGTGTAGTGGCCAAGTTTGCTTCCCACCTGGCATACTGGGACTAGGCGAGGCGTACCCTGAGGGTAGCAGAGCAGCGCTACGACAGCACCAGAGATGGCAGTGGGTGTTGCCATCCGGCAAGCACCATTAGCGGAAAATTTCAGCACAGAATCCAGGTGCGCGTGGGTTTGAATCAGGTCACGTGTTGGGAGCAGCGGTGGCCTGAGGGCTACGGGTGACCAGTACATCCACCTTCATCCCTTGGTCAGACAGAGCAGGCCTAATGGGGCGGAGAAAGTCGCAAGGTGCTACGCATCGCTGGGTGGTGACCGGGAGAGCGGCGGCCAAGTTCCGTTGGCAGGCAGCCTTGATAACAACAGCAGCGGCATCGGCATACCAGGAGTCTGCTGAGCCGGCTGGACTTGCAGGACATCGGGCGGGCAGCACGCTGACACTACGCTTCACCATCAAATACTGTAAATTAGCTGAATAAAGCAATGTTACTGAATACCACTGTATCACTCTGCACTGCCTCTCAAAATTCTTGAACTTGCTCGTTCTCCTGACGAAATACGGTGTGGTGGGTCCCAGCTTCAGGTCTGCCATGTGGAGTCCCGGGTTTGACCCCTAACCCCACAACAATTGTAATGTTCAGTATTTCATGAGCCACTTGATGATGAGCAAATAGAGATAGATATGACCACCAAATGATTTTCGCTGTTTTCACTTCGGACATGCGGTACTCATACACCTCATTTTGTAACCTTTCTGTTGCATGCAAAATTTGCACAGTGGTGGAATGATCATGATCATCAATGACCCAGATCTTGAATACACTGGCATGTATCACTGTGGATTAATCTTTCCATGATCTTCAGGAAGGCCTTCGCATTTTTATGAACTTAGTGGGTCACTAATGTGAAAATGGTCCTCCTTTAAACGAGAAAACCATATTCTTGCTGTGCTCTGATGAACAGCATTATCCCCACATATGGTGCAGATGTTTCTGGCTGCCTTCACTGCTGTCACCCCTCTACTGAACTCAAGAAGAAAATGTTCAGATTATTCCATTTGGCACTCCACTTTCTAGTGTCCACAGCTCCACTCACTATCTCCAAATGGAAAAATGTAAACTGAGATAGCAACAGTGAACTACAAATTAAAATGGCAATTGATAAAGAAACCCATAGCAACATGCAAAACGAAAATGCTAGTAACTTGTGTGTGAACCTTATACGTGTCAAAGTGTATGAAAAAGCTGATAGTTATACATATGTTACATAATTGGGCATAAAGTGTTTGACACACAATAAATAAAGGTTTTGAGTTTGATAATTTAATGTTTTTTTCAATTGGGATTAACAAAAAGATAGATGTGTTCTCAGTGGAAAGTGAAAAGCTGCTGTATCACATATATACCTAGTATATGACAAAGTAGTTGAGAGGAAAAGTAACAAATTAAAGGAAACTTCTGTATTCTCAGTACTACTTCATGATTTCAAAATGAGTGGTGCACAACTCTATTGATAAGAACAAACTGGATAACAACATTTCCATGTGTAACAGCAAATGAGGTCGTAATGAACAGTCTGTAGTTAATCTTAAGTTTGTATCAGAGAAAGCATGTTATTAAATGTTAATATAACATAGAGGGAAGGTATGACTCAGTGAAAGGCACAGTAAGAGTGACAGAATGGAAAGTAGTAGGAAACCCATGTACCAAGTAAAACTTAAATATGCTATGTAGACACTTTTGACACAGAAAGAGATATAGTTTCAATTTTTAAGTTCAGTGAACCCCATTTTATGTATGGAAGTGAGGGGGACATAGACGGACCCATAGGAGGGATGGTGTTACCTGGGGTCAGGCGGATACATAGAGGAAATTACCTAAACTATTTTTTGAATGGAGGTATAAAAGAAGGGACAATATCATCTCAAAAATAATATATGTACACAGTGTCTGTCCAAAAATTGAGTTGTAAATGTTGGTGCTACAAATATTTTAAGCTGCAATGTGATGTTGTGTCACAATAATGACATAGTCTCCAAAATAGTCAAAAGTAAAGAGACTTAGCTGGAAAATGACAAGTCAACCTGTACAGAGACACCATTTAATATTTGTCACAAATCAGATTTGAAGTAACGTAGTGCAGTACAGAACCCAGCATCAGCATGTGACTCCCTATGGTAAAGAACAGTTAAACTATTTCCACCAAAACATGGTTATAAACTATGTCCTTACGAATTAATTACATACTATTACACTTAACTGGAAATGTTATAAGTGTGATCAATCTTAACAAGAACTTGAAATGCATTTATTATCTCTCACGCCGAGGAACGACATTCGTAATTGTTAAAAACATATTTTAAGTAATCAGTAAGTGTGGGCCAACCAACCGTGTGTGCCCTTTGTCGTGTATGTATAGATTTGTGAAAAGTGGAGTTAACTCATTAAGATCAGCAAGGCACAGCAGTGCTTGTGCTTCCACCCTGCTGTGGAGGTCCACCTGTGGGTTGAAGTCATGGCTTGGCAGTGTCTTTGAACTCGTGGAGAAAATGGACACTGGTGACAATGATCCAGAAAATTTTCTGTCACAGCAAGATTGAATGACAGCTCCTGTTATGAGCCTGGCCACACCTACATACATATTCCACCAGCAGCTGTAGTGTGCGTGTACCCTGTACCACTACTAGTCATTCCCTTTCCTCTTCCACTCGCATAAAGAGTGAGGGAGAAATGAATATCTATATGCGTCTGTGTAAGCCCCAGTATCTTATAGCTTATCTTTACAATTCATATGCAAAATGTATGCTGCTGGCAGTAGAATTATTCTGCAATCAGCTTTAGATGACAGTTCTCTAAATTTCTCTATACAGTGTTCCTCAAAAAGAATAATGCTTTCTCTCCAGGGATTCCCGTACGAGTTCCCAAAGCATCTATGTACAACTTACATGTCATTTGAACATACCGTTAACACATCCTTCTCTCTCTCTCTCTCTCTCTCTCTCTCTCTCTCTCTCTCTCTCTCTCTCTCTCTCTCTCTCTCTCTCTCTCTCCCTCTCACACACACACACACACACACACACACACACACACACAAAACCATAAATGTTGTCTAAATCATCTTGTATCATAGCATCATCTGCAAACAACCGCAGATTATTCCCCACCCTGCCTGCCAAATCATTATGTTTACAGAAAACACTTCCCTAGGGGCATTCCTGACAATACCATTGTTTCCGTTGAACACTCGTCTCATTAGAGGAGTTTGTTAAGAGTGGTTACATTACTTTATCGTGAGTCTGAGTAGATATGTGCTTTCTTACGGTCCTCAATCATCTGCAAACAGAAATAAAATTACATGGCCAGAAGTATTGGAACTGCACAGCAGGTCCACTGCATCAAGAAAGTACAAAGTGCAGCAGCAAATTTAAAGATCTATTCACAGCAAATGAGAGACAAGAGTGTTACTATGGAACGGTGGGTTTCCTACGGATTTCCATGAATACTACTACAGGTTGTTGAATGGAGATGAGGATCGTGCGCTGCCTATACCAGACATAACTACAGAGAGATGACAAACCAAAGATTCTGTGTGAGAGCTCCCACAGTTGTTTCTATAGGTATTTTGAAGCAATAATTTGCAACGGGCACCAGTATATTTGATTTACCTGTTGCACCAATCTGAAAAATCCAATGAATATTTCTCACTGTGGAACAATGAATGGTAAATGGTTATCAATCTCATCCCCTAATATTTGTGTTTTGGAACAGATGAGACAGTATGCCATGCACTTGTGACCACCCACTTTCTGGGAGGGCACGGTGAAAGCATCATTAAGAATGGGAGGTTAAACCCTAGTATACCTTTCTGTTTACATCATTAGGCCTTAACAGTTTTCCTGTCGATGGCATGGAATAAACTGCAAGTTCCTCTTTTTCAGTTTGCAAAAGCCACAAGATTTTACATACCACTTAAAATTTGGAAAATGGTGCCTTAACATGATAAAGAGTCACTCCCTAAACGAATGTGATAATTAGCGTACCCTAAATATGAGTGTAAATTTATTTACCAAAACAGGGCTTATTTATTGCGTCCGAGTGTTACTTAGGAATAACAATTGTTTCTACACAATGAAATTTTTAGATATGTTTTTCAGATTTACTTGCCCCTTAAGGTTTTAGAGAGAAATCAAGCTTTCAACAGCTTCTCTGTTATTGACAGGACCTGCCTGTTGAACCGCACACTGTCATCCTCTGTATGTAAAAAACTGTCACAGTGTTACTGGCAGAGCAAACTCTCTTAACTGAGTATGGAAGAAGCTCCCAAATGCTCAAGCTATCTGTGCACCCTCATGTGGGAATAGGAGAAAATTATCCCATAATGCTGTCACAAAAGAAATTTTGATTATTGGAAAATTCTGTTCTAATGTAGTGTATAACCACTCAAATACAACCATTTCAGTGTTGTGTATTTGATAACAGCACGTGCCACCATTATCTTTCTTCCCAATTCCAAATTTTATGGACAAAAACGTTGCAAGAGTTTGTTTTACATCTTGAGGTTGCTTCCTGACTACCACATCAAATTAATAAACACTGCCAGAGGTGAAATAAGTTATATGTGAGATATCCTTAGGGAGGTGAATTAAAATACCTATACATGTCAAACATATTTTTATTTCTTTCTGGATTAAGGCATAGCCGCTTACACTATAATTCAACAACATTGTTAACATCCACTTTCCGCAGCAGGCAATAAAGATATAAAAATAGATGATGTATGTAAATCAAGAATATGCTTTTATAAGAGATCAGTAACAAAATAATGGTAAGTGGCCATAAAAGTGTAAATCAGCATCAACATATTACAATGACTTACAAAACACTGCGAGTGACAGTAGGGGATAACTTTAATAATGTATTTCAGGATAGTTAGTAATATTCTTTAATGTTCAGAACATACTAACAGTGAAACATCATACTAAACTTAAATAACATATTAAACACAAACAACTTTTTTTTTTACAATTATAGCTTTGAAAACTAAATTACAAACAAGTGTTAGGCAATGCTATACATAAATTCGAGATAAAAATGGCAATAGTGACAAGGATTCAGATGAGGCATTAAAGAAATGATACACTGGTGTATTTAACATCCAAATGAATACAGAATTCCATCAAATGAACAATTCAATCATATCATTTAATTTTACTTTATTGTTGCAGCAACATATGTGCACACGAAAAATTTATTGAATAAAGCAGAAATTTGTATTAAGCAGTCTTGCTTCAGGTGGTAATGCAGTCATCATTGCACTGATTAACAATCAACTCATCTAACAGAATAAATAAATAATTACAAATTTACTGTCCAGTGAATAGACTATTATAATTGTTGTTCATGTCATCGACATTGTTATCATTGCCATTAATACTGTTCACCCTGCTGTGTGTTATTTATATAATGTTATAACTTAACTGGGTCAAAGAGCACTTCGTGACACATTCAATGCTGTAGAATTAAATACTCTGAAACCCTTGATGGATGTTCTCAAAAAGAAGTACATGCCACATATGCACAGCCTTTATTGCCACTACTTTAGAGGCAGTCTTGGATAAGGTAGTGGTAAGCTGTCAAGTTACAGTTCACAGTGCCGCAAACGTATGTTGGCTACCCATGTCTTGTGCTGCATAAGAAGGGCTTTGATGTACATACAGATTCATATCCATATAAAATTTGAGAACTGTTGTTCATGGGTGGAGTGAGGATGGGTCTGTGTAGGACCAATTTTCTCTTGGAAAGGAAACTGTAGCCTCTTCACAAGTGTCATGTTACCCACTGCACCTGCAGAGGGAGGTACAAAGAACAGGGTGTGGTAGACAGCATGATAGCAGTACAGATTGATCCAGGAGTCTAAGAAATATGGAATGTCCAATACAGCTGTGAACAGAGCGTAATCCTGGTGGCTGCACACCTATCAAGAGAAATTCTTGCACCCCAGAGAGGGTTATCCACTCAAGAACGTTTTCATCTTCACGCCAGTCCCATTGTAGCACTAGTCCCATCGTCAAATCAGCCCGATTGCAGCACTAGTTTTGCTGTTACATCCAGAAACATCATAGAAATGACGTTTCTGATGATCACAGAATGTCATCACCTCTGATAGTATTGTTAACATGCGAATACAGAGCTCATTTGTTTTACACAAAAGTAGTATTGTTTTGACTTGTCCCATATGATGCATACAAATATAAAGTAACCAAGCAAAACTGAAGCTGACATAGCTAACATTTACAGCATTAAGTACCAGGTACCAGCAAGGCATCTTTACACTCAAAAATGCCTGCAGAAATCAGTGTACAGTAAGAAAGGAAAGAATGTCTTTAAGCATTAATCTGATTGTTACTAAGTTTACATTTAATTTTTGAATATTTTAAGATAATTGTGCATAAACTATTTTAATTATTAACATAAATTATAACTGTCTGTTGGGAATTCTGTTGACCCAAACTTAAGTTTCCTAGCGAACAATAAACATTAACATACATAATGTATAAACAGGTTACTATATAACATGAATAAAAGTACTTACGTAACTAGAAACATTCTAGATTAAGGAATAATCATTATGTCAACATGACAAATAACTATCAAACAGTTACAACTTTTACAAGCAGCGCAATGGCAGATTTCTGTAGTGATGTTTGCTACATACAGAATGTAAACATCAAAGGTAATTATAAGTCTAAGGTAGAAGATCGATTTTCAACATTTGTTAAATACAACTTCAGTTATAGCTGAGCAGTCTAAATCTGCACATAGTGCAAACTTCACATCATCCCCTGTAAGTCATTCATTTAACATTATTGTTAGCACAACATACTAATATGTAGCATCTCTGTCCCAAATAATCCCACCACAAACCTCATAGTTTGGGCAATTACATAATATCAGACTGAATAACAATATTTTTGGCTTATACAGAACAAAGCAGTTATCTCACAAACAGCAGTATTCACATGATCTGAGTAAATGTCAGTTTTGTCCGACTCATGTTTCAAGATAATCAAAACAGCAGCCAGTATTTTCTACAAAGGAATAAAACTGCACCATAAATTTTTTGAATGAATTAATACCCTGATATTAAAAAAAATGAAGCATACCTCTCAAATAGTTAATACTAAAAAGTCCATGATTATTTATGTAACATCAAGCAGGCATTGAAAAAATTATTATTATTTAATTAGAAATAATGTGAAATTCTACACGCAGTGTCTGTGATGGATAATTTCCATACTTAATACAATTTTGTCATCTTAACATTGTTGTGAGCTAATGACTCTGCTTTTTCAAATGGGCTAAAGAGACAATACAAAGAATACAAGGGGATGCTAAAAGTATTGTCAAGGTACTTAAGACAGCTGAAAGGCAGTGCCCAAACTACAAATATTCGCTCACCCAGTGTGTAGTTATGTGACACAAACTGTATTTTTTTTTACATAAATTGTAAACTTGTTTGGCAATGTGTATAAAAAATTGTACAAAACACTTCAAAATTAACAGCAGATCATCATCATCTACAACTGTAAAAGATGTTATTGCTGTATGTATGGATTAGTTAATTAAAAAACTCTTTCCTCTTTCAATTAACATGACATATGTAATATTTCATAAACATTCTATGGTTGAATCTGGTAACTTACTAATATTTTCTGCACAATTTCGACTTTAAGCCTATAGATGCACACTAAATGCTGCAACATAACATAGTACATAAAACCAAAAGCATTGGGCTGGGTCTCTAAAAACTGAGGAATACACAGTACTGATTGTAACAATTGCATCAGGTTTTATCTTGGCCTGACTGGCAGCAACTTCAAGATATCATAAATAAAAGGATGCTTTTAGACTAAAAACATTTAACTACATATGCAACTGCCAATCACATCCCTCAATATAGATACAGCATTTCAAACACTAAAGGTAATCTACAAACAAAATATACAACTAACTTATGGAGGAAAATGGGCATCTTAAAATAAATAGAAATATGCATTCACACCTTCAGTTCACCTCAGCAAATTCTAAATGAGCAACTACAGCTGGCTAACAAACAATCCTGAAAATGTTCATTGCACTTTTCACACAAATTAAACATGATTGGTCTGTGTTAGGACTCTGAACAAGGGTATCCTCATTATACTAGCTGCCCAACTTAACATCAATTGAAGGATATTGTCAGGGACCAAAATCAAAACACATGCCATTGCTTCTCCAGAGTAGCCTGATAAATCTTCTTGTTAATTTCTCCTATGACATGCTACAATTAGAGTTCCTCACTTGTAAGAAGTGCAGATTTGTATCGTCCACACATTCTTTACTTAACATACAGTAGATGAGATGTTTCCTTGTTGAGAAATGAGTGATATCTTTGGTCAGTGGATAGACTTTTCACTGTAAGCAAAATCATTACATGTGAAGTACTTGTCAAAGGCTGCAACTGATGAAAAATACTGTGAAGTGTGTGCACAACACAGTGGATTGTTTAGAAGAAGTGCATTGGCTATCATTCTTAACTCTTCGTGTGTCATGCTGAAAATGCTTAAGGACCAAAGAAAGCCTAAATGATACCGACAAAACAAATCGAGGGTATGTAAGTATTTCATTTTATATTTTATCAAATACATGTATATTAGCACATTGTTGCAATTACTTAAAAAAAGTAAGTAAATAAAATAAAAACCTGTAGACAGCCATAATAGCTTGAGACTGGTAATGGCATTTAAATTAATACTCTTAGAAGTACTCATGGTTGGTTGCATTCTTAATCAACATTTGTTCACAGCTGTTGAGTTCAGAAAGATCCAGAATGGATAAAAGACCATTAAAATTATATGCTAAGCTGACAACAGCCAATGATCCAACATTACATATTTATAAAAGCATTTCAACCCTCAGAGAAATTTTGAAGTGAAATTATCTATAAAACATGATAAAGTGAACTGTACATTTAACTATGTGGGCCCGAATAGTATGGAAACAAATGTGTACCCAGTAACTCAGATCCATAAGGGAATGCATCACATATCCTGTGACTATCTACATACTGCAAATAATAATGGTGTACAGGCATTTTTCCATATTATAAAAAGTTTTTACATCTATTTATCATGTTTTATGTTATTTAATTACAGGAGAATTGAAAATAACTCTGTGGGCAGCTACTGACAGGTTATGTATAAAGAGTTGCATGCTGAACTGATTACAAAAAAATGCAATATTAAATACTTTTTATTGTATGCAGGCCTGCAAGGTACTGCAAGTGCTTTATGTGGATCAACTCAGTTTCATATAAGCATCATTTCATTATACTGGAAGAAAAAAACATCGGGACAGTGGAAGTTTTATAAAACTAAACAAAACAAACCGGGACCAGAAATGAGAAAAATCAGTAAAAAGTAGTAAATAGTATTATGATGATGAAACTTTCCAAAATCTTACTAATGTTAATAGTTTAATTCCATTACCCACAGACATTCTTGAATTCATTCACAAATTACTTTAACTATTGTCACTGGTAAGCTTATTAAGCAAACGACTTCATTGACATGAATGTTCATAAATATCCTGAAGCTTATTAGCAAGAAAACAGATATAAAAGACTGAAGGTGACACTGTCAAAAGGGTGCAACAGTAAAGAACTGACTTATTTGTAACTACAGATTCTTTAATTTTTTGTATTTTCATTAAAAACGCCACTAGCTTGTTCCCCTATCCAGGCGTTTTGCTATTTCATACTTCAAATATCTGTATCTGTGCTTACAAACATATCAATTCTTTACCATTGCATCGTTTTGACAACTTCACTTTCAGTTCTTTATATCCATTTTTCCCATGGATAATAAGCTTCAGGGTTACTCAAAATTCATGCAGGTTCAAGATCCGTGCCAACATAGTTGAGGGCAGAAGCTAGTGGATATTAAGAGAAGAATTGGAATGCCCAAGCCTCCAGAAATAAGAGTAAATTATTTACAGACAGACACCTTAGTATACAAAGAAGGACAGTGACTTGGATCATTTTAATTATAGTTGCCAGGAATGGACTTTGTAGAAACAGGAAAAAATATACAGAAGCATTAGGAATGTGAAGTTGCAGAAAATCTGCTACAACATCCTGAGCCGGAAGAAGATAATTTTCCCATTTGGTTGCAGTTGCTGCTCACTGTTAACCCATTGTGATACAGATTTTCTGGACACACAACTTGGTGTTTTTTCAGGCTTTTCACTTTAAATATGTTTTTAGTGACACTTTTACATTTAATTACGTCTCTAATAGTTTTACGTCTCTATATCATGCTAATTTTCTTTCAGCCCAAGATGTTCATAAACACTGCCCAGCTAAGAAATTGAAATTCACAGAAAGAAAAGAAATGCCATGGGTTCAGACGGTATGTGATGTTACTTTAGTGATTACAAAATTGACTCAGATTTACAAAGAACTTGGCAGTATGAGCTCACTTATCAATATGACATGCACCCAATTGCCCTTCTTGCATACACTTGTTTGTTTGGGAGGGTGTCATAAGGCCACTAGATTCCTTCCTCGGGCAAGCTGGCCTCAAACAGTTGTAATGGTCCACAATATTCTGGATACTGACACTGGGGCAGAGTTTACGTCCAAGCTCGTGCCACATATGCTCTGCAGGGAACATATCTAAGGATATTGCTGACTATGGGAGCAGCTAATACCATGCATACAATTGATACATACACATGCCACTGTGTGGATGAGCACTGTTGTGTTGGAAATAACATCACGATACTGTCATACAAGATGTAACACGAGGATTATCGACATCTGAAAGGTTGTTGTTCCGTCACAGTTCCCTCAATCACTATCAACTGCAACCTACAGTCATAACCATTTTCTGGCCATACTGTGCCTTTCCAGAACACTGGAAGAGTGGAATGTCCCCCAAGCTGCCACCACACGTGCTGACAGTGGTCATCGGGGATAGTGCAGAACCGTGATTCAACACTCAACTCTCAACTGCTTCAATCCTGTATATGAACATGAGGACTTAGAGCACAGCAGAAAGGCCTTTTGAAGTACATTGCTTGACACACATTTCCTCAGACAGGTCCAATAATAATTTAAGTTAAATAGTGAAAACAGTTGGAGACTGTGGCTGAAATTCATGACATTATAGTTCAATCCCAAGGAAACATGTACGCCAGGATAGTGCTGTTTCCTCTAAATACACGAGCTACAACAAAAAACTTTGTCGATGACTAATATTGTGTTTTATCAAGAATGAAAACACGTATTACGTGAAGGATAGATAATACTGCGAAGCTACTCACACCACGAGCTTTAACCCACCTCCTACTCCTCCTTTCACCAGGTACACTTCAGGAGACAAGCACACATTTACACAACATAGGCTTTCACAGCGACTGTTCACATTAGTCAAAACTTCTGGACTGGCTTGTGGGAGGACGGCATGGTTGATGAATAAAATTATTTCTGACATTTCATCTCCAACTGAGGTAGACATCTTAAGATTGGTTGGTTTGTGGGGGTTAAAGAGACCAGACTGCTACGGTCATCGGTCCCTTTTTCTAATACTAAAAACACCCACAGAGAATAAGAACAATCAACAAACGAGAGGACAGATGACACAGAACGAGAGAAACTGAGACAAAGACCAGACAAGACGAACTAAAATTGCACGGAGTGTGACGGTGGGTGGCCGACCATAGAAACAGAAAAGGAAAAGCCAACCACCGAGAAACACATTAAAAAAAGCAGACTAAAATCGTAGCCCATAGGCCAGAATCAACACAAAAACACACACATTTACATTAAGCGATAAAATCCCCCTGCCCGAATAAAACGCAAAACAAAGTCCGCTAAGGAACAGTCATCAGTTAAAAGCGCAGAGAGCATTTCAGCCAGCGCAAAAGTCTGCCTGAGCACAGTTAAAAGGGCGCACTCCAACAGAATATGGACCACTGTCAAGGACGCCCCACAATGACAAAGAGGTTGATCCTCACGACACAGGAAATAACTGTGCATCAGTCAGGTGTGGCCAATGCGGAGACAGCAAAGGATGACTGAGTCCCTGCGGTGGATCGCATGGATGACCACCACACAGTCATCGTCTCCTTGTTATGACGGAGATTCTTTGGCATGGGCAGGTTGCGCCAATCACTGTCCCATAAATCTAAAACTTCGTGGCATAATAGTGCCCGCAAATCAGTCGCCGGGAGGCTAATCTCCAGAGATGCTTTACTGGTGGTCTCTTTCGCCAGGCAGTCAACAGTTTCATTGCAAGGTATCCCAAAATGGCCTGGGTTCCAAACAAAGACAACAGATCTGCCGCAACGGGCAAGATTATGCAGGGACAACTGGATAGGAATCACCAGACGAGAACGAGGGAAACACTGGTCGAGAGCTGGTAATCCGCTCGGGTAATCACCACTGATAATGAAGGACTCACCTGAGCAGGAGCGGAGATACTCTAGAGCTCGAAAGATGGTGACCACGTCAGCAGTGTAAAAGCTGAGCCAACCGGCGATGAAAGTTGTTCACAATGGTCCCCTAGAGTTAGGGCATAAAAGACACGACCAGCAACCATCGAACCGTCAGTGTAGACAATGCCAGAGCCGTGATACGTGGCTAAGATGGAATAACAGTGGTGGCGCAAGGCCTCCGGAGGGACTGAGCCCTTCGGGCACTGTGCCAATTACAGCCGAAGGCAAGGGCGAGGCACACACCACGGCAGCATACACTATGTGGTACGATTAGTACACAGACACAATCATTACATTTCATCCATTACCTGATGTGAATTATTTCTGAGGGAAGCTGCAGAAAGCTAATCCCTCAATTGAACCCTTTGTTTGGTATGATTAGTACAGAGACACAATCATTACATTTCTTTTATGGATTTTGTTTGTTGGTATGGTTACTCCAAAGCCTAAATCATTGCATTTCATCCATTACCCTATGTATGGTTACTACAATCATTACATTTCATCCATTACCTGATGTGACATATTTCTGAGGGAAGCTACAGAAAGCTCCTCCCTCATTTGGTTTGTTTGTTGGTATGGTTCCTACAAAATCAGAATCATGGCATTTCATCTATCACCCTATGTGAAATGTTTCTGAGAAAAGCTACTGAAAGGTGCTCACTCATTGGCGTTTGTTTGTGGGTATGGTTACTACAAAGCCAGAATCATCGCATTTCATCTATTACAACATGTTATGTATTTAAGAGAGAAGGTGCAGAAAGCTCCTCCCTCACTTGCATCTGTTTGTTGGAATGATTAGTACAAAGACACAATCCTTATATTTCATCCATTACCTGATGTGAAGTATTTCTGAGGTAAGCTACAGAAAGCTCCTCCCTCATTTGCGTTTGATTGTTGGTATGGTTACTACAAAGATAGAATCATTGCATTTAATCTATTACCCTATGTGAAATATTTCTCAGAAGAGGTACAGAAAGCTCCTCCCTGATTGGTGTTTGTTTGTTGGTATGGTTACTACAAAGCACGAATAATTGCATTTCAGCTATTGTCCTATGTGAAGTATTTCCGAAAGAAGCTGCAAAAAGCTCCTCCCTCACTTGCATCTGTTTGTTGGTATGATTAGTAAACAGACACAATCATTACACTTCATCCATTACCTGATGTGAAGTATGTCTGATCGAAGCTACAGAAAGATTCTCCCTCATTTGCATAAGTTTGTTGGTATGGTTACTTCAAAGCCTGTATCATTGCATTTCATCTATTACACTATAAAACGTATTTCAGAGAGAAGCTTCAGAAAGCTCTTCCCTCACCTGCATCTGTTTGTTGGTATGGTTACTACAAAGCCAGATTCATTGCATTCCACCAATTACAATATGTGATGTATTTCAGAGAGAAGCTGCAGAAAGCTCCTCCCTCACTTGCACCTGTTTGTTGGTATGATTAGTACACAGACACAATCATTACATTTCATCCATTACCTGATGTGAATTATTTCTGAGGGAAGCTGCAGAAAGCTAATCCCTCAATTGAATCCCTTTGTTCGGTATGATTAGTACAGAGACACAATCATTACGTTTCCTTTATGGATTTTGTTTGTTGGTATGGTTACCCCAAAGCCTAAATCATAGCATTTCATCCATTACCCTATGTATGGTTACTACAGTCATTACATTTCAACCATTATCTGATGTGAAATATTTCTGAGGTAAGTTACAGAAAGCTCCTCCCTCATTTGCGTTTGTTTGTTGGTATGGTTACTACAAAACCTGAATCATCGCATTTCATCTATTACCCTATGTGAAGTATTTCTGAGGAGAGCTACAGAAAGCTCCTCCCTCATTTGTGTTGTTTGTTGGTATGGGTACTACAAATTCAGAATCAATGTATTTCATCCATTACCCTATGTGATGTATTTCAGAGTGAAGCTACAGAAAGCTCCTTCCTCATTTGCATTTGCTTGTTGGTATGGTTACTACAAAGTAATAATCATTGCATTTCACCCATTACCCTATGTGATGTGTTTCACAGAGAAGCTGCAGAAAGCTCTTCCCTCACCTGCATCAGTTTGTTGGTATGATTAGTACACAGACACGATTATTACATTTCATCCATTACCTGATGTGAAGTATTTCTGAGGGAAGCTACAGAAAGTTGCCCCATAATTTGCGTTTGTTTGTTAGTATTGTTACTACAAAGCCAGAATAAACACACTTCATCTATTACCCTATGTGAAGTATTTCTGAGAAAAGCTACAGAAAGCTTCTCCCTCATTTGCCTTAGTTTGTTGGGATGGTTATTACAAAGCCAAAATCATTGTATTTCATTATTTACCCTATGTGGTGTATTTCGGATAGAAGCTACGGAGAGCTCCTCCCTCACTTGCATCTGTTTATTGATATGATTGGTACACCATCACAGTCTTTATATTTAATCCATCACCTGATGTGAAGTATTTCTGAGGGAAGCTACTGAAAGCTCCTCCCTCATTGGCGTGCATTTGTTGGTAAGTTTACTACTAAGCCAGAATCATTGCATTTTACCTATTACCCAATGTGATGTATTACAGAGAGAAGCTGCAGAAAGCTCCTCCCTCACATGCATTTGTTTGTTGGTATGATTAGTACACTGACACAATCCTTACATTTCATCCATTAGCTGATGTTGAGTTCTTCTGAGGGAAGCTACAGAAAGGTCCTCCCTCATTTAGGTTTGTTTGTTGGTATGGTTACTACAAAACCAGAATCAACGCGTTTCATCTATTTCCCTATGTGATGTATTTCAGAGAGAAGCTGCTGAAAGCTCCTTCCTCACTTACATCTGTTTGTTGCTATGATTAGTACATAGACACAATCATTACATTTCATCCATTACCTGATGTGAATTATTTCTGACGGAAGCTACAAAAAGCTCCTCCCTTATTTGCGTTTGTTTGTTGGTATGGTTCTACAATGCCGAACCGTCACATTTCATCTATTACCCCATGAGATGTATTTCATAGAGAAGCTGCAGAAACGTAGTGCCTCATTTGCGTTTGTTTGTTGTTATGGTTACTACAAAGCCATAATCATCACATTTCATCTATTACTCTATGTGAAGTATTTCTGAGAAAAGCTACAGAAAGCTCCCCCTCGTTTTGGTTTGATTGTTGGTATGGTTACTACAAAGCCAGAATAATTGCATTTCATGCATTACCCTTTGGGATTTATTTCAGACACAGGCTGCAGGAAGCTCCGCCCTCATTTGTGTTTGACTGTTGGTATGGTTACTACAAAGCCAGAATCATTGCATTTCATCCATTACCCTCTGAAATGTATTTCAGAGAAAAGGTACGGGAAACTCCTCCTTCACTTGCATCTGTTTGTTGGTATGATTAGTACACAGACACAATCATTACATTTCCTCCATTACCTGATGTGAAGTAGTTCTGAGGGAAGCTACAGTAAGCTCTTCTCTCATTTGCATTGTTTGTTGCTATGGTTACTACAAAGCCAGAATCATTAAAATTACCCTACCCGAAGTATTTCAGAGAGAACCTGCGGAAAGCTCCTCAGTCACCTGCATCTGCTTTGTGGTATGATTAGTACACAGACACAATCATTACATTTCATCCATTGCCTAATGTGAAGTATTTAAGAGAGAAGCCACCGAAAGCTACTCCCCCATTTGCGTCACTTTGTTGGTATGGTTACTTCAAAGCCAGAATCATTGAATTTCTTCCACTACACTATGTGAAGTATTTCTGAGAGAAGCTGCAGAACACTCCTCCGTCACTTGCATCTGTTTCTTGGTATGATTAATACACAGTCACAATCATTAGATTTCATCCATTACCTGATGTGAAATATTTCTGAGAGAATCTACAGAAAGTTCCTCCCTCATTTGCATTTGTTTGCTAATATGGTTACTTCAAAGCCAGAATAACCGCATTTTATCTAATGCTCTATGTGAACTTATTCTGAGGGAAGCTGCAGATCGCTGTTCCATCACTTGCATCTGATTCTTGGTAAGATTAGTGCACAGACACATTCAGTACATTTCATCCATTACCTAATGTGAATTATTTCTGTTGGTAGGTACAGAAAGCTCCTCCCTCATTTGTGTCTTTTGTTGGTATGGTTACTACAAAACCAGAATCATCCCATTTCATTTTTACCCTATGTGAAGTATTTCAGAGAGAAGCTGCAGAAAGCTCCTCCCTCACTTGCATATGTTTGTTGGTATGATTAGTACACAGACACAATCATTACATTTCATCCATTACCTGATGTGAAGTATTTCTGAGGGAAACTACAGAAAGCTCCTCCCTCATTTGCGTTTCTTTGTTGGTATGGTTACTAGAAAGCCAGGATCATCACATTTCATCCGTTACCTAGAGTGAAGTATTTCTGAGAGAAAGCTGCTGGAAGATCCTCCAAAACTTGCATCTCTGTTTTGGTATGATTAGTACACAGAAACGATCATTATATTTCATCCATTAACTGATGTGAGGTATTTATTATAGAAGCCACTGAAAGCTCCTCCCTTAATTGCGTCTCTTTTTTGGTATGGTTACTGCAAAGCCAGAATAATCACATTTCATTCATTACCCTATGTGAAGTTTTTCAGAGAGAAGCTGCAGGAAGCTCCTCCCTTACTTGCTTTTGTTTGTTGGTATGATTAGTACACAGACACAATCATTACATTTCATCCATTACCTGATGTGAAGTTTTTATGGGAGAAGCCAAAGAAAGCTCCTCCCTCACTTGCGTCTCTTTGTTGGTATGGTTACTAGAAAGTCAGAATAATCTTTTTCATCCATTACCCTATGTTAAGTATTTCAGAGGGAAGCTGCAGAAAGGTCCTCCCTCACTTGCATCTCTTTGTTGGAATGATTAGTACACAGACACAATCATTGCATTTCATCCATTACCCGATGTGAAGCATAAAAGAGAAGCTGCAGGAAGCTCCTCCCTCATAGGCATCTCTCTGATGTTAGGGTTCCTACAAAGCCAGAATCATCGTATTTCATCCATACCCGATGTGAAACATTTCTGAGAGAAGCTACAGAAAGTTCCTCTCTCCTTTGCATGTCTTTCTTGGTATAGTTACTATGAAGCCAGAATCATTGCACTTCACCCTTTACCCTATAGGCAGTATTTCTGAGAGAAGCTGAAGAAAGCTTTTCACTCATTTGCATCTCTTTGTTGGTATGGTTACTACAAAGCCAGAATCATCGTGTTTCATCAATTTCCCTATTTGAAGTATTTCTGAGAGATGCTGCAGTAAGCTCCTCCCTCATAGGCATATCTTTGTTGGTAAGGTTATTACAAAGTCAGATTCATCGCATTTCGTCCATTACACTGTTGTTGTTGTGGTCTTCCGTCCTGAGACTGGTTTGATGCACCTCTCCCTGCTACTCTATCATGTGCAAGCTTCTTCATCTCCCAGTACCTACTGCAACCTACATCCTTCTGAGTCTGCTTGGTGTATTCATCTCTTGGTCTCCCTCTACGATTTTTACCCTCCACACTGGCCTCCAATACTAAATTGACGATCTCTTGATGCCTCAGAACATGTCCTACCAACCGATTCCTTCTTCTGGTCAAGTTGTGCCACAAACTTTTCTTCTCCCCACACCTATTCAATATCTCCTCATTAGTTATATGATCTACATATCTAATCTTCAGCATTCTTCTTTAGCACCGCATTTAGAAAACTTGCATCCTCTTCTTGTTCAAACAAGTTATCGTCCATGTTTCACTTCCATACATGGCTACACTCCATACAAATACTTTCAGAAATGACTTCCTGTCACTTAAATCTATACTCAATGCTAACAAATTTATCTTCTTCAGAAATGCCTTCCTTACCATTGCCAGTCTACATATTATATCCTCTCTACTTTGACCATCATCAGTTATTTTGCTTCCAAATAGCAAAACACCTTTACTACTTTAAGTGTCTCATTTCCTAATCTAATTGCCTCAGCATCACCCAACTTAATTCGAGTACATTTCCTTTTCCTCATTTTGCTTTTGTTGATGTTCATCTTATATACTCCTTTCAAGACACTCTCCATTCCATTCAACTGCTCTTCCAAGTCCTTTGCTGTCTCTGACAGAATTACAATGTCATCGGCAAATCTCAAAGTTTTTATTTCTTCCTCATGGATTTTAATACCTACTCTGAATTTTTATTTTGTTTCCTTTACTGCCTGCTTAATATACAGATTGAATAACATCAGTGAGAGGCTACAACCCTGTCTCACTCCCTTCCCAACCACTGCTACTATTTCATGCCCCTCGACTCTTATGGCTGCCATCTGGTTTCTGTACAAATCGCAAATAGCCTTTCGCTCCCTGCCACCTTTAGAATTTGAAAGAGAGTGTTCCAATCAACATTGTCAAAAGCTTTCTCTAAGTCTACAACTGCGAGAAACATAGGTTTGCCTTTCCTTAATCTTTCTTCTAAGATAAGTCGTAAGGTCAGTATTGCCTCATGTGTTCCAGTATTTCTACAGAATCCAAACTGATCATCCCTGAAGTCAGCTTCTACTATTTTTTCCATTCGTCTGTAAAGAAATCGTGTTAGTATTTTGCAGCTGTTGCTTATTAAAGTGATTGTTCAGTAATTTTCACATCTGTCAACACCTGGTTTCTTTGGGATTGGAATTATTATATTCTTCTTGAAGTCTGAGGGTATTTCGCCTGTTTCATATATCTTGCTCACCAGATGGTAAGAGTTTTGTCAGGACTGGCTCTCCCGAGGCTGTCCGTAGTTCCAATGGAATGTTGTCTACTCTGGGGGCCTCGTTTCGACCCAGGTCTTTCAATGCTCTGTCAAACTCTTCACACAGTATCCTATCTCCCATTTTATCTTCATCTACATCCTCTTCCATTTCCATAATATTGTCCCCAAGTGCATCACCCTTGTATAGACCCTCTATATACTCATTCTACCTTTCTGCTTTCCCTTCTTTGCTTAGAACTGGGTTTCCATCTGAGCTCTTGATGTTCATACAAGTCGTTCTCTTATCTCCAAAGGTCTCTTTAATTTTCCTGTAGGCAGTATCTATCTTACCCCTAGTGAGATAAGCTTCTATATCCTTACATTTGTCCTCTAGCCATCCCTGCTTAGCCATTTTGTACTTCCTGTCGATCTGTTTGTTGAGATGTTTGATTTCCTTTTTGCCTGCTTCAGTTATTGCATTTTTATATTTTCTCCTTTCATCAATTAAATTTAATATTTCTTCTGTCACCCAAGGATTTCTAGCAGCCCTCGTATTTTTACCTACTTGATCCTCTGCTGCCTTCACTACTTAATCTCTCAAAGCTAGCCATTCTTCTTCTACTGTATTTCTTTCCCCCTTTCCTGTCAATTGTTCCCTTATGCTCTCCGTGAAACTCTTTACAACCTCTGGTTCTTTCAGTTTATCCAGGTCCCATCTCCATAAATTCGCAACTTTTTGCAGTTTCTTCAGTTTTAATCTACAGGTCATAACCATTAGATTGTGGTCAGAGTCCACCTCTGCCCCTGGAAATGTCTTACAATTTAAAACCTGGTTCCAAAATGTCTGTCTTACCATTATATAATCTATCTGATACCTTTTAGTATCTCCAGGGTTCTTCCATGTATACAACCTTCTTTCATGATTCTTAAACCAAGTGTTAGCTATGATTAAGTTGGACTCTGTGCAAAATTCTACCAAGCCCCAATCCATATCCACTTACTATGTTTCCTTCTCTCCCTTTACCTACACTCGAATTCCAGTCACCCATGACTATTAAATTTTCACCTCTCTTCACTATCTGAATAACTTCTTTTATCTCATCATACATTTCTTCAATTTAGTCATCATCTGCAGAGCTAGTTGGCCTATAAACTTGTACTACTGTAGTAGCTGTGGGATTCGCATCTATCTTGGCCACAATAATGCTATCACTATGCAGTTTGTAGTAGCCTAACCGCATTTATATTTTCCTACTCATTATTAAACCTACTCCTGCATTACCTCTATTTGATTTTGTGTTTATAGCCCTGTAGTCACCTGACCAAAAGTCTTGTTCCTCCTGCCTGAGGAACTTCACCAATTTTCTAACCTACCTGCTAGATTAAGGGATCTGACATTCCATGCTCCGATCCGTAGAACACCAGTTTTCTTTCTCCTGATAACGACATCCTCTTCAGTAGTCCCCGTCCGGAGATCCAATTGGTTGACTATTTTACCTCTGGAATATTTTACCCAAGAGGACCCCATCATCATTTAATCAATCAGTAAAGCTGCATGCCGTCAGGAAGTTTTCCCTTGCTTTCAGCCGTTCACAGTGCCAGCACAGCAAGGCCGTTTTGGTTATTGTTACAAGGCCAGATCAGTCAATCATCCAGACTGTTGCCCTTGCAGCTACTGAAAAGGCTGCTGCCCCTCTTCAGAAACCACACATTTGTCTGGCCTCTCAACAAATACCCCTTCGTTGTGGTTGCACCTACGGTATGCCTATCTGTATCACAGAGACACGCAAGTCTCCCCACGATTGGCAAGGTCCATTGTTCATGGGGTGTCCATTAAACAATGTGTAGTATTTCTGAAAGAAGGTAAAGAAAGCTTTTCCCTCATTTGTGACTGTTTGTTGGTATAATTACTACAGAGGCCAGAATATTCGCATTTCATCTATTACCCCAATTGAAGTATTTCAGAGAGAAGCTGCAGGAAGCTCTCCCCTCATACGCGTACATTTGTTGGTAATGTTACTACAAAGCCAGGATCATCGCAATTCATCCATTACCTTATGTGAAGTAATTCTGAGAGAAGCTACAGAAAGCCCTTCTCTTATTTGCAATTCTTTGTTTGTATGATTACTACACAGACAGCATCATCACATTTCATTTATTACCTGATGTGGTGTATATAAGAGAAGCTACAGAAAGCTCCTCCCTCATTTACATCTGTTTGTTGGTATGATTACTACACAGACAGAATCATCACATTTCATCCATTACCTGATGTGAGGTATATAAAAGAAATTACAGAAAGCTCGTCCCTCATTTCTGTTTCTTTGTTGGTATGGTTACTACAAAGCCAGAATCATCGCATTTCATCCCTTACCCTATGTGAACTATTTCTGAGAGGAGCTGCAGAAAGCTCCTCCCTCAAAGGCGTGTCGTTGTTGGTAAGGTTATTACAAAGTCAGAATGATCGCATTTTATCCATTACACTTCGTAAAGTATTTCTGAGAGGAGCTGCAGAATGCGCTTGCCTCATAGGTGTCTCTTTATTGGAGAAGTTACTACAAAGCCAGAATCATCACATTTTGTCCTTTACCCTATGTGAAATTTTTTAAGGGAAGCTACAGAAAGCTCCTCCCTCATTTGCCTCTCTCTGTTGGTCCGGTTACTACAAAGCCAGAATCAATGCATTCCATCCATTACCCTATGTGAAGCATTTCTGTGAGAAACTGCAGAAGGCTCATCCCCCATTGGCGTCTGTTTGTTGGTATGGTTACTACAAAGCCAGATTCATCGCATTTCATCCATCACACTATGTGAAGTATTTCTGAGAGGAGCTACAGAAAGCTAATCTCTCATTCTTCTCTTTGTTAGTAATTTTACTACAAAGCCAGAATCATTGAATTTTATCCATTACTTTAAGTGAAGTATTTCTGAAAGAAGTTACACGGCATCTAAGTGTGAACCCATGTCTATGGTCCACTGAGTCTTATGGATGATTAGCAAGAGCTGGGTTTCACATGGCCATCTTTTTCAAAACAAATGCTGATTCCTACAGAGTAGTTTGGTAGTCTCCAGAAAACTCATTATACTATAACATAATTCATGTTCCAAAGTTCTACAACTAATCAACATTAGAGATATAGGTCTATAGTTCTGCACATCTGTTTGAAGTCCCTTCTTGAAAATGGGGAAGACCATGCCATTTTCCAATCCTTTGGAATGCTATGCTCTTCTAGAGACCTACGGTACACTGCTACAAGAAGAGGGCTATGTTCCATAGTGTGCTCTGTGTAAAATCGAACTGGTATCCCTTCAGGTCCAGTGGGCTTTCCTCTTTTGAGTGATTTTAATTTTTTCTCTATCACTCTGTCGTCTATTTCGGTATCTACCCTTTTGTCATCTGTGGTGTCAGGACATTTTGTTTTGATCCACCTATCGCTTTGACATAAGACCAAAATTTCTTAAATTTTCTGCCAAGTCAGTACATAGAACATTACTTTTGAATTCATTAAGTGCCTCTCACATAGCCCTCCTCACACTACATTTCACTTCGCATAATTTTTGTTTGTCTGCAAGGCTTTGGATATGTTTATGTTTGTTGTGAAGTTCCCTTTGCTTCCGCAGCAGTTTTCTAACTCGGTTGATGTACCATGGTGGCTCTTTTCCATCTCTTACGATCTTGCTTGGCACACACTCATCTAACGCATATTGTACGATGGTTTTGACCTTGTCCACTGATCCTCAACACTATCTGTACTTGAGACAAAACTTTTGTGTTGAGCTGTCAGGTACTCTGTAATCTGCTTTTTGTCACTTTTGCTAAACAGAAAAATCTTCCTCCCTTTTTTAATTTTTCTATTTATGGCTGAAATCATCGATGCAGTAACTGCTTTATGATTGCTGATTCCCTGTTCTGGATTCACTGTTTCAAATAGTTCAGGTAATTTTGTCACCAGAAGGTCTAATATGTTATTGCCACGAGTTGGTTCTCTGTTTAACTGCTCAAGGTATTTTTCAGATAAAGCACTTAAAAAAAAAAATCACTGGATTCTTTGTCCTTGCCACCCGTTGTGAACGTTTGAGTCTCCCAGTCTATATCTGGCAAATTAAAATCTCCACCGTGAACTATAACATGGTGGAGAAATCTGCTCAAAATATTTTCCAAATTATCCTTCAGGTGCTCAGCGACAGCAGCTGATGAGCCAGGGGGCCTATAGAGACATCCATAGGACTGTTGCTATACACAATATACATAAATGACCTTGTGGATGACATCAGAAGTTAACTGAGGCTTTTTGCAGATGATGCTGTGGTGTATTGAGAGGTTGTAACAACGGAAAATTGTACTGAACTGCAGGAGGATCTGCAGCGAATTAACGCATGGTGCAGGAAATGGCAATTCAGTCTCAATGTAGACAAGTGTAATGTGCTGTGAATTCACTGAAAGATAGATCCCTTATCATTTATCTACAAAATAGCAGGTCAGCAACTGGAAGCAGTTAATTCCATAAATTATCTGGGAGTACGCAGTAGGAGTGATTTAAAATGGAATGATCATATAAAGTTGATCGTCAGTAAAGCATATGCCAGACTGAGATACGTTGGAAGAATCCTAAGGAAATGCAATCCGAAAACAAAGGAAGTAGGTTACAGTACACTTGTTCGCCCACTGCTTGAATACTGCTCAGCAGCGTGGGATCCGTACCAGATAGGGTTGATAGAAGAGATAGGGAAGATCCAACGGAGAGCAGCGCACTTCGTTACAGGATGATTTAGTAATCTCGAAAGGTTTACGGAGATGATAGACTAACTCTAGTGGAAGACTCTGCAGGAGAGTACTCGGTACGGGCTTTTGTTAAAGTTTCGAGAACATACCTTCACTGAAGAGTCAAGCATTATATTGCTACTTCCTACATGTACCTCGCAGAGAGACCATGGCTACAAAATCAGAGATTAGAGCAAACACAGAAGCATACCGACAATACATCTTTCAATGAACAATACGAGACTGGAATAGAAGGGAGAACCGATAGAGGTACTCAGGGTACCCTCCAAAAACACACAGTCAGGTCTCTTGCGGAGTATGGATGTAGATGTAGATGCAGATGTAGAAGCTGCAGAAAGCTCCTCCATCATTTGCGTCTCTTTGTTGGTATGATTACTACAAAGCCAGAATCATCGCATTTGATCCATTACCATATGTGAATTATTTCTGAAAGAAGCTGCAGAAAGCCCCTCCTGCAGCAGCATATCTATATTGGTATGATTATTACAAAGCAAGAATTATTGCATTTCATCCATTACCCTATGTGAATTATTTCTGAAAGGAGTTCCATAAAGCTCCTGCTACATCAGTGTCTTTATGGTCGTATATTTAATACAAAGCTAGAATCATCCCATTTCATTCATCACACTATGTGAAATATTTCTGAAAGAAGTTGCAGAAAGCTCCTCCCACAGCAGCATCTCTTTGTTGGTATGATTACCACAAAGCCAGAATCAACACATTTCATACATTATCCTATGTGAATTATTGCTGAAAGAAGATGCAGAAGGCTTCACTCGCAGCACCACCTGTTTCTTGGTATGGTTACTACAAAGCTAGAAACATCGCATTTCATCCATTACACTAAGTGAATTATTTATGAATGAAGCAGCAGAAAGTTCCTTCCACAGTAGCGTCTCCTTGCTTGTATGATTCCTACAAAGCCAGATTCATGGCATTTAATCCATTAGCATATGTGATTTATTTTTGAAAGGAGCTGCAAAAAGCTCCTCACATAGCAGCTTCTTTTTGTTCATATGATTACTACAAAGCCAGAATCATTCCATTTCATTCATTACCATATGTGTATTATTTCTGAAAAGAGGTGCAGAAATATCCTTCCACAGCAGTTTCTCTTTTTTCATCAGATTACTACAAAGCCAGAATCATCAAATTTCATCCATTACACTATGTGAATTATTTCTGAAAGGAGCTGCAGAAAAGCTCCTAGCACAGCAGCGTCTCTTTCTTCGTCTGATTACTACAAAGCCACAATCATCGAATTTCATCCATTACCCTATGTGAATTATTTCTGAAAGGAGCTGCAGAAAAGCTCCTAGCACAGCAGCATCTTTTTGTTCATATGATTACTACAAAGCCAGAATCACGCATTTCTTCCAGTACCCTATGTGAATTATTTCTGAAAGAAGCTGCTGTCCCTCCTCCGGCAGCAGTGTCTATTTGTTGGTATGATTACCACAAAGCCAGAATCATCACATTTCATCCATTATCCTATGTGAATTATTTCTGAAAGAAGCTGCAGAAGGCTTCTCCCACCTCACCACCTCTCTGTTGTTATGATTACTACAAAGCTAGAATCATCCTATTTCATCTATTACCCTAAGTGAATTATTTCTGAATGATGCTGCAGAAATCTCCTCCTGCAGCAGCATCTCTTTGTTGCTATGATTACTACAATGCCAGAATCATCGCATTTCATCCATTACCCTATGTGAATTATTTCTCAAAGAAGTTACAGAAAGCGTCTCCCACAGCTGCGTCTTTTTCTCCGTATGATTATTACAAAGCCAAAATCATCCAATTTCATCCATTACTGTATGTGGTTATTTTATGAAAGAAGCTGCAGAAAGCTCCTCTGGCAGCAGCATCTGTTTGTTGGTATCATTACAACAAAGCCAGAATTGTCACATTTCATCCATAACCGTATCTGATCTATTTCTAAAAGAAGCTGCAGAAAGCTCCTCAGGCTGCAGCGTCACATTGTTCTTATGATTACTGCAAAGTGAGAAACATCCCATTTCATCCATCATGCTGTGTGAATTATTTCTGAAAGAAGTTGCAGAAATCTCCTCCCACAGCACCGTGTCTTTGTTGGTATGATTACTACGAAGCCATAATCATCTCATTTCATCCATAAGACTATGTGAATTATTTCTCACAGGCAGTGCCAAAAGAACCTCCCACTGCAGCGTCACATTGTTGGTATGATTACTCCAAAACCAGAATCAAAACATTTCATCCATTACACTACGTGCATTTTCTCTGAAAGAAGCTACAGAAAGCTCCACCCATATTTGCGTTACTTTGTTGGTGTCATTACTACAAAGTCAGAATCATCAATTTTTATCTATTACACTATGTGAATTACTTCTGAAAAAAGCTGCAAAATGTTCCACCCAGAACGGCGTCACTCTGTTGGTATGATTAATACAAATCCTCAATTACAACATTTCATCTGTTACCCTATTTGAATTTTTTCCGGAAGAAGCTCCAGAAAACGCCTCTCACATTTGCATTGTTTCTTGGTATGATTACTACAAAGTGAGAATCATTGCATTTCTTTGATTACCCTATGTGAATTATTTCTGAAAGGAGCTGCAGAAAGGTCCTGCCGCAATTGTGTCACTTTGTTGCTATGATTACAACAATGCCAGAATCATTTCATTTCATCCATTACCCTATGAGAATTATTTCTAAATTATGCTACAAAGAGCTCCTCCCACACTTGCGTAACACTACAAAGCCAGAATCATTACATTTCATCAATTACACCATGCGAATTACTTCTGAAAGAAGCTGCAGAAAGCTCCTCCCACATTCGCATCACTTTGTTGGTACGATTACTACAAAGCCAGAGTCATTGAATTTCATGAATAACCCTATGCGAATTATTTCTGAATGATGCTGCAGAAAGCTAATCCCACATTTGTGTCACATTGTTGACTTGAGTACTACACAGAAATTATCATTGCAGTTTAATCCTTTACCCTATGTGAATTAATTCTGAAAGAAGCTGCAGAAAGCTCCTCCCACAGCAGACACACTTTTGTTGGTATCTTTACTACAAAGCTAGAATCATCGCATTCCACCCATTACACTGTGAGAATTATTTCTGAAAGAAGCTGCAGAAAGCTCTTCCCACATTTGCATCACTTTGTTGGTATGATTACTACAAAGCCAGAATCATCGCATTTCATGCATTGCCATATGTGATTTTTTTTTTTTTTTTTTTTTTTCAAGAGAATCAGCAGAACGCTCATACCACAGCAGCTTCACATTGTTGGTATGATTCCAAAAAAGCCAGAATCATTGCATATTATCCATTACACTACCTGAAATATTTCTGAGAGGAGCTGCAGAAAGCTCCATTCACACTACTACACTTTGATCCTACAGTTACTACAAAGACAGAATCATCACATTTCATCCATTACCCTATGAGTATTATTTCTGAAAGGAACTGCAGGGAGCTCCTACCACACTGCTATCACTTTCATGGTATAGTTACCACAAGGCCAGAATCTTCCGATTTCATCCACTACCATACGTTAATTATTGCTGAAACGAATTGCTTGTAGCTCTGCTCACAGTACTGTCACTTTGTTGGTACAGTTTCTACAAGGCCACATTCATCGCATTTCATCCATAACCCTGTGGAAATTATTTCTGAAAGAAGCTGCAGAAAGATTCTCTCACATTACTATCACATTGGTGGTTCAGTTGTGATCTATTTCTGAAGGAAGCTGCAAAAGCACCTCTCTCAGTACTGTTACTTTGTTTGAAATTTTACACAAAGCAATACTACTACTACTACTACTACTACTACTACTACTACTGCGTGATCAGGCCCAGTAGACCACACACATCTACAAGTTTCCTCCTCCACTGTATTCTGTCCAATGCTGCTATCTGCCATTCGTCCACATCTATTGACACTTGGATTAAATCTTCATGGGGTCCACCCCTCCAATTGTTCTTGGGTCTCCCTGGCAGTCTCTTTCCTGTAGGTGTGATCCTCCATCCAAGCTACAATGTCGGCCCACTGCATTTGTTTGGCTTTCAGGGTACCTGCTATGTTGGGCCGCTGGTATAGTTCCTCAAGCTCTTCGTTGTATCTGATCCTCCATTCCCCAGTATCTGCATCCAGAACTGTACCAAAAATCTTCCGAAGCACTTTTCTCTCAAAAACAAGGAGCTTATGGAAGCCCTGTTTCCGGATACTCCATGTCTCACAGCCATATAGAACAAGAGGCTGGATAAATGTTTTGTACGGTTGAATCTTGAACTGTCTGGAGAGATATTTCTACCAAAGCAGTTGTGCTAGGCTGTGGAAAGATCGGTTTCCTGCTTGTATTCTGGCATTGATCTCTACATCACATGATGAGTTCACAGTGGAAAGTGCCCCTAGCTATTTGAATTCTTGCACTCTCTTGTAGGAAAGGTCCGCAACAAGCAACAAGCATTGCATTCTATCGATAACCCTATGAAGATTATTTCTGAAAGAAGCTGACAAAAGCTCCTCTCAAATTACTATCCCTTTGTTGGTATAGTTACAAAAAAGCCACAATCATCGCATTTCATCTTTAACACTATGATAATTATTTCTGGAAGAAGCTCCAGAAAGCTCCTCTCACACTACAATCACTTTCATGGTTAGTTACTACAAAGCCACAGTCGTCTCATTTCAGCCATAACACTATGTGAATTATTTCTGGATGAAACTGCAGAAAGCTCCTCTCACACTACAATCACTTTCTTGGTGTAGTTACCATAAAGCCAGAATCATCACATTTCATTCATAATACTTTGTGAATTATTTCTGAAAGAATCTGCAGTAAGATCCTCTTCCTTAACAATCAATCTGTTCATATAGCTACTACAAAGCAACAATCATTGCATTTAATTTGTAACGTCATGTGAATTATTTCTGAAAGAAGCCACAGAACGCTCCCCTCAAAATACTATAAACCTTGATGGTGTAGTTACTACAAAGCCACAATTATTGCATTTGATTCATAGCATGCTGTGAAATATGTCTGAAAGAATCTGCAAAAAGTTCCATTCACTCTAGAACCAAAGTGTTGGTATAGTTATTAAAAAGTGACAATCATTGCACTACACTCATAATGGTATGTGAATTATTTCTGAAAGAAGCTGCAGAAAGCTCACAATACTATCATCTTGTCGGTATAGTAACTACAAAGTCATATCCATAGCATTTTATGCATAACCCTATGTGAATTATTTCTGAAAGACGCTGCACAAAGGTACTCTCACTGTAGAATCATTTTGTTGCTATAGCTACAACAAAACCACATACAGGGCATCTCACCCATAACACTATGAGATTTATTTCTTAAAGAAGCTGCAGGAAGATTCCCTCACAATACTATCACTTTGTTGTTATAGTTACTGAAGACATACAACCATTGCATTTAATCCATAACCATATGTGTATTATTTCTGAAAGAAGGTGCAGCAAGCTCCTCTCACTCAAGTATCAATCTGTTGGTATAGCTATTACAAAGCCACAATCCTAGCATTTCATCCATAAGCCTATGTGATTTATTCCTGAAAGAAGCCGCAGAAAGCTCCCCTCACAATACTATCACTTTTCCAGTATAATTACTAATGAGCCACAATCATCTCATCTCATTCGTAGTCCTATGTGAATTATTTCCAAAAGAAACTGTAAAAAGCTTTCCGACCAATACCACGAGTTTTGGTACAGTTACTAAAAAGCCACAATCATTGCATTTCATTCATAGTCATATGTGAATTATTTCTGAAAGGAGCTTGAGAAAACTCCCCTCACAATACTATGATCCTGTTGGTATAGTTACTACAAAGCCACAATCATCACACTTCATCCAAAACCCTATGTGAATTATTTCTGAAAGAAGCTCCAGCAAGCTCCTCTCACTCTATTACATTGTGTTGGTATGGTTACTACAAAGCAACAGTCATCCCATTTCATCCATAATCCTAAGTGCTTTATGCTACAGAAGCTGCACAAAGCCCCCTCACAATACAATCATTTTGTTGGTTTCCTGAATGAGATTTTCACTCTGCAGCAGTGTGTGCATTGATATGAAACTTACTGGCAGATTAAAACTGTTCTGGAAACATCCCCCAGGCTGTGGCTAAGCCATATCTCCACAGTATCCTTTCTTTCAGGAGTGCTAGTTCTGCAAGGTTCACAGGAGAGCTTCTGTAAAGTTTGGAAGATAGGAGACGAGATACTGGCAGAAGTAAAGCTGTGAGGACCTGTATCTTCATTAGGGTGATCCCCATGTGCATCTGCTTCCCACTTACTTACTGTTTTTAGAGTGTCATATGCCTGTAACGCTACCAGGTGGCATCCGACATCACAGTTGGCAGTGGTCATAATGTTTTGGCTCCTCGGTGTATAGGGGATCTATACAAGGGAGATATAACTGAGGGCAACATCATACAAATAGTAGAAGAGACAGATGAAGATAACAAGGGAGATATACTGTGAGAAGCATTTGACTGAGCACTGAAGACTCACACTGAAACAAGGAAACAAGTACCCAGGGGTAGACAACATTCTGTCAAAACTACCGATAGCATTGGGAGAGACAACAATGACAAAATTATTCCATTTGCTGTGCTAGATGTACGAAACTGGTGAAATATCCACAAATTTCACTAAGAATGTATTAATTTCACTTCCAAAGAAATAAGGTGCTGAGAAGTGTGAATATTCCCAAACTGCCAGTTTAGGAATTTGTCGTTGCAGAATACAAACACAAATTCTTTATAAAAGGACCAAAAAGCAGCAGATACTGACTTCATAGAAGATAACTTTGGATTCTGGAGTAATGTAGGACCACATGTGACAATACTGACCCTACAACTTATCTTAGAAGATGCATTAAGGAAAGGCAAACCTATGTTTCTACCATTTGTAGACTTAGAGAAAGCTTTTGACAATGTTGACTGGAATACTCTCCTTCAAATTATGAAGCAGGGATCAAATACAGGAAGTGAAACACTATTTAAAATTTTTACAGAACCAGATGGCAGCTATAACAGTTGAGGGGCATGAAAGGGAAGAAGTGGTTGGGGAGCAAGTGACACAGGGTTGTAGCCTATACGTGACGTTATTCAAACTGTATATTGGGCAACCAGTAAAAGAAACAAAAGAAAAGTTCAGAATAGGAATTAAAATACATGGAGAAGAAATAAAAACATTGAGGTTTGCTGACAACATTGTAATTCTGTCAGAGACAGCAAAGGACCTGCAAGAGCAGTTGCACGGAATGGACAGTTCTTGAAAGGAAGATATGATATGAACATAAACAAAAGCAAAAGAAGATAATGGAATGTAGTCAAATTAAATCAGGTGATGTGAGGGAATTAGATTAATGAATGAGACACTTAAAGATGATGATTTTTGCTATTTGGGCAGCAAAATCGCTAATGATGTTCAAGGTAGAGATGATATAAAATCTAGGCAGACAATGGAGAGGAAAGTGTTTCTGAAGAAGAGAAATTTTGGAGCATTGAATATAAACTTAGGTTGTAGAGTAATTGCACTTTATGCAAGACACCTTTGTAGCTTTGTTTTCAGTGAGACATTTTTCAGCACTTTTTTTTTGCTATCTTCAGATGGTACAGAAAATGCTGAAACAGGTTTGTGTGAAAACACAGCTATGAACATGCCCGAAAAAAAGAGAGGGGAAATTTCTCTCTAATTTTCTTAGACACAGAAATAGAGACAACTGAAATATTCACAACATGGAACTGCAATATTCACAACATGTTTGTAGATTTAGGTGTTACAAAGATTTTTCTGGAAACATTTGTATTGATTGTTGGCTTATACGAAGTGAAACATGGATATCAAACAGCTTAGACAGGATGAGAATAGAAGCTTCTGAAATGTGGTGCTACAGATGTATGCTGAACATAAGATGGGTGAATGGACTTGGAGAGAAAAGAAATTTCCTACACAAGCTGACTAAAAGAAAGGATTAGTGGACAGGATGCATTCTAAGATGTTAACGGATCACTAGTTTAGCACTGGAGAGAAGTGTGGAGCAGTGGCACCACACCAGTATCGTATATTAAGATCCACATAAGACTTTTGGTAACTTTATTTACAAAATTCTGATGATGAAGTTCATACTTTATGCAAAGTCTTACGAGTTAATAGGTATATTTTGAAGGAAAGATCACTTTCAAATTAAAGGGCTATTTTTCCTCTTTTCAGTAAACTTAACTATCTTAACAGATATCCAATATAATAGAGGGAAACATTCCACATGGTAAAAATATACATAAAAAACAAAGATGCTGTGACTCACCAAATGATAAAACACTGGTAGACAGACGTTGCTTCATCTATGGGTTGTGAAAGTTTGAAATTTGTGTGTGTGTTTGTGTATTTTTTATTGTGTCTATCTACCAGCACTTCCTCATTTGGTAAGTCACAGCAACTTTCTTTGTTATATGCATTAAAAGATATTGATAATTGTTAGTTTAACTTTATCCAGATTTGTAGTGCCAGTTATGGACATATTGCTGTGAATTTCCAGGATCTGTTGATACACTTTTGATCATCTGATTTTTGTAATTTCTATTGACACCAGTACTAATGAGCAAGAGTCCTGAATTAAAAATTACAGATTTTTCAGTAACTACATTTTAATAAGCAAGTTGGGTCCCATAATAATAATAAGCCCTTGATTTCCAATGCATAGGCATAAATTAGAATTGAACTTTTGAATAGACGCTGCTCATGCGAAGTAACATACTGCTACAAACAAAATATAATGACATTATCCACAGCCAATAAAACTTAGCCTTCTGGCTCACAGGTTTTGTAAACAATAATAAATTAACACAGTTCATTAATACCATAGAACAAATCTGTTTACGGCCTACATTCACTCCACTCTCTTGATTCTGCTGTTAATCTTCTTCAGGTATGGCTTCAGTTTAGCTAGGCTGCATTCTAGACCACTCTTGGGAATTATTTGTGTTGCCTCTCCATTCATTTAAGTCAGGCTGAGAGAACTTATTTTACAATTATGAGCAATAAATATCATTATGTGTGTGTTTCAGTTTTATTTAATGATATTTGTGTTTACAACAACCATTCTTTGCCATGTTTTACTTAACTGTATGTGAAACAACTTTTGATCACTTCATCTGTATTGTGTGCACATTTACTTTCTGAAGACATAATAAGTATTGTGCTCCACGGATGTCCATACTAAGTACCTGTCTGCATACATCATTAGAAACTGTAAGAGATCTGGTCATCCCCAATAGGATCTTAAAGACATGATTAAAGATTGATGAGCTCATAATTTTGACCTTATAAAAGAAACTTCTGGCTATCCATTTTAAGGACGGAACTATCAACAGCAATTTCAGGTGCTGATCCTCTGAAACTGTACAGCTTCTGAACGGCTTGTATCACAACTATTGATGTAACATAACATCTATGGTATATTTTCTATTGTCTTCTGCAATGAAGTTCCCATTCTATCCATTACATGGTTTAACCTTACTTGAACCATCATCATGATGATGAACATCTGAATAATTTAGTGGGTTCTGAACCTGAAACATGAAACAGTAGAGGACTACAAATACGACAGTGGGAACTCATCTTCAGTGCTGTGTGAAAGATCATGCACAAAAATCCTTGTGGGATAGTGTTGCTAACAACTATTGTTTTGTTTTAGTTAACTTCAGTGCTAGTAAACAGTCACTATTGCTCAATAGATATTAAAACTGAAAAGAAGTAAATTTTTGGAAATTTGTAGAATCTGATCGCAGATGAAAGGAAATAGAAATAATCTTAAATATATGTTCTTGATTATTAGCATTATTTTCAGAGAGAGATAACAGAAATAAGATTGAGCCCACAGTGTTATAAATGTTTCAAAGCCAGAAGCTTCTTCAAGGAAATGCACCCAACTGTAGAGCTTTTCTTTGACGGTAGACAATGATAATCCCATTCCTTAATAGAATGTTGATACCTTGATATTGGCTGCATATTAATAATCATAACAAATCTTCATCAGAGCAAGGAAAACAAACACAAAAGCACACAAGCTCTGGCACCCAAGACCAGACTGCAAGCAGAAGCACATGGTGGGAGAAGCAAACAGGTGGTGGGGAAGGAGGAGAATGGGGCAGGGAGAGATAGCAGGGTAGGGGGACAGTTATGTGCTGCTTGTGGACGGTTACATGGACAAAGCGGGGAGAGGGTACGGCAGTTAGTTGGAGTCAGGAGATTAGACAGATGTCGGCAGGGGGGGGCGGGAGGGCCATCAGAAAAGGAGGTAGCTATAAAAACTGTGGGTGCATTACTGGAATTGTGTTCTGGAATGGGAACAAGGAATGGTATAGTTTGGTGGTAGACAGTGACTAATGAAGGTTGAGGGTTACTTAAATGTAGGCTATACTGTAGGGAGAGTTTCCACTAGTGCAATTCAGAAAAGTTGGTGTTGGTGGGAAGAATCCAGAGGGCACAGGCTGTGACGCAGTCACTGAAATGACAAATATCATGCTGCGCAACATGCTCAGCAATTGATTGGCCCAACTGTTTCTTCATCACAGGATTTTGGTTGTCATTCATGTGAACATACATTTCGTCAGTTGCCGTGTCGACGTAAAATACAGCTCAGTGGTTGCAGCTTAGCTTTTAGATCACATGACTGGTTTCACAGGTAGCATTGTCTTTGATTGGACAAGTGACAATTGTGAGTGGACTGGAGTAGGTGGTGGAGGGAGGATGTATGGGACAAGTCTTGCATCTATGTCTATTACAGGGGCATGAGCCATGAGGTAAAGGGCAGCGAGCAGGGGTTGTGTAGTAGTGATAATATCTAGGTTCAGTGGTCAGTGGAATATTATTGTGGAAGGGATGTAAAAGATAGTGCTTAATACATTCCCCATTCCAGGGTACTGTGATATATATTTTTGGTTTGTAAATAAAGCTTCCTTTTCCTTCTGCTAGTTACTTTATTTATCCCATATGTGTTTCGCCTTCTCCTGTTCTAAGGCATCATCAGTGGGATATATTATGATACAATTTTGTTACTTTTAGATTATTAAACAGTTCACTTTGTAAAAAAAAGTAATTACTTATGATTTGCTAATTTGCTTATCCTCACATCTGGTCTGAAGGTCACACTACCACTTTTATCACTGCCATATAATCACATCTTTGTGTTCTCACCTTCCATACACCATTCACCATATTTCTCACCTTTTTGTGGTCGACTATTGTTCTTTTGTCACTCGATACAACTATTTCGTCGTACACTGTTTTTCTCAACGTAAATATTGCAACTACATTATTTGTTTCATCTTCTTTGAGAAGTTTACCTATTTGTTGCAAATGTAACGAAGTATATGTTTGAGACTAACTTCTATTTCTAATGTTTATACTGCGTGTGAGTATGATTGAGAGAGAGGGAGGGAGGGGGATAGAGCTGATGAGTTTTAATTTGGGGGGGGGGGGGGGGGGCAGTGGAGGCAGGAGTACAAGCTATTAGTGAGTGGTTGAAAACTTTGGTGACAGCGACAGCTGATTTGACTTTTCCTTTCAATATTCTGTGGAGGGGTTCATGGATTTTTTGGATTCTATTATTATTATATTGGACTGTATTATTCTATTAATCCTTTTTGCAGATGGTATTCTATTATTTTAAATAATGAATGGCTTGGCATATGTACTTGGTCATTCAACAGGATTTTCCCTTCTGCTTTGGTTTTCTGTATGTGGTAATTTTCTTGGATTATTAGGAGGTGTTGTTTTACTGTCGATTCTAATTACTTTATGTCATTGTCTCTAGTGGTTGGTTTGTGGTCATTTTCTCTTAGGCATTCTGCAAATGTGATGTGGTTTGTCCCATATTTCCAAACTCTCATGTGTTTTTTGTATCTGACATCAAATGTTCCCCTGTTTGCTCTATGTAACTGCCTTCACAAGTGTTACACTGTAGCTGGTATATACCTGCTTTCTGGTATATGTCTCTGTTATTTGTCAGTTTTGGGGTGTATTTTTGAATAGAACTGTATATTGGGTCTGCTATGTTTATTCCTTATCTCTTGAAAATGTTGGTGATTTGATAGGTGAGTTTGCGTTTGTATGTCATTGTGTATCATCTACTGTTTTCTTTCAACTTTTTCTGATTATCCTGTGCAGTTGTTATGAGACTGCATGTTTGTGTTTGGTTCTGTTGTGTTGTTGTCTGTGGTTTGGAGCTTTCTGCTTTTATTTTACTTTTAATTTTGTTGTTAAGCTTGGTTACTGTGTTACTGTTGTAACCATTATTTTGTGCCTCCTGCATCATTATGTCCAATTCTTTTTGGTAGCCTTCTTTGGCAAGTGGTACTGTGTTGAGTCTGTGGAGCATGTGTTGAAGTGCTGTTTGCTTTTGTGTGAGCGGGTGGTTAGAGGATTGAGGAATCATATTGTCTGTTGCTGTGGGTTTACGGTAAATTTCAAACATATGCTTATGGTTCTGTTTTTTTATTGTTATATCCAGGAAGTTAATTTGGTTGTTCTGTACTCTTTCAATTGTGAATTTTATATTTTTATGGATCTTGCTGAAGTCAGTATGTAGTTTTTCAATTTTTCTTTGTGGTACATCTGTTAAGCAAAGGATGTCATCCATGTATCTGAACCACTATAATATGTTGTATTCTTTTGCAAATATTTTTGTGAAAATGATCTGTTAAATGTGGTTTACAAAAATATCTGCTAAGGCTTCTGAAACTGGGGACCCAGTTGGTAATCCATCTTCTTCTAAATAAAATTCATTACTGAATTTGAAGTAATTTCGTTGTGTTATGAGCTTTATTACTGTGCATATTTCCTTAATCTGTTCATCAGGAAGGTGACTATAAGTTTTCAGGTACTTATGTATAATTTCTATTACTTCTGGTACTCCTGGCCGGTGTGACCAAGCAATTCTAGGCGCATCAGTCAGGAACCACGCAGCCACTAAGGTTGCAGTTTCGAATCCTGCCTCAGGCATGACTGTGTGTGTGTTGTCCTTAGGTTAGTTAGGTTAAAGTAGCTCTAAGATCTAGGGGATTGATGACTTCAGATGTTAAGTCCCATAGTGCTCAGAGCCATTTGAACCATTTCTGGTACTGGTATATTGCAATACATGTTTTCTATAACAAATGAAAGGAGGGTTATATCTTTTGTTCGTTGTATTTGCTGTGTAGTGTTTTTAATAGTTCTGTCTTCTTGTAATTTGAAATTTTCAGACAGAAATTTTAACATGTATCCTGCAAGCTTTAATGTGGGGGGATTTTCTAAAATCCAGTATTGGCCTCACAGAAGATTCAGTTTGTGGATTTTTGGTTGGCTTCGGAGAACCAGCGCAGTGGGACTGATCTATGACAACTTTCTTTTCTCTATGTTATCAAGTATGATGTCAATATTTTTCAGGGTTTTTTTTTTTTTTTTTTTTTTTTTTACTTTTGTCTTTAATCTGAATGTCATGTCTGATTTTAAATTTGTAATGCTATTTTGTAAAATGATTTCTTGTGTTTTGTCAATGTATTGTTCTTGGTGTATCAGTAATATTGTGGCCCCCTTGTCTCCTTTTAAAATGTTGTTGTTGTTGTTGTTGTTGTGGTCTTCAGTCCTGAGACTGGTTTGATGCAGCTCTCCATGCTACTCTATCCTGTGCAAGCTTCTCCATCTCCCAGTACCTACTGCAACCTACATCCTTCTGAATCTGCTGAGTGTATTCTTCTCTTGGTCTCCCTCTATGATTTTTACCCTCCACGCTGCCCTCCAATACTACATTGGTGATCCCTTGATGCCTCAGAACATGTCCTACCAACGGATCCCTTCTTCTAGTCAAGTTGTGCCACAAACTTCTCTTCTCCCCAATCCTATTCAATACCTCCTCATTAGTTATGTGATCTACCCATCTAATCTTCTGCATTCTTCTGTAGCACCACATTTCGAAAGCTTCTATTCTCTTCTTGTCCAAACTAGTTATCATCCATGTTTCACTTCCATACATGGCTACACTTTATACAAATACTTTCGGGAAAGAGTTCCTGACACTTAAATCTATACTCGATGTTAACAAATTTCTCTTCTTTATAAATGCTTTCCTTGCCATTGCCAGTCGACATTTTATATCCTCTCTACTTCAACCATCATCAGTTATTTTGCTCCCCAAATAGCAAAACTCATTTACTACTTTAAGTGTCTCATTTCCTAATCTAATTCCCTCAGCATCACCCGACTTTATTCGACTACATTCCTTTATCCTCATTTTGCTTTTGTTGATGTTCATCTTATATCCTCGTTTCAGGACACTGTCCATTCCATTCAACTGCTCTTCCAAGTCCTTCGCTGACTCTGACAGAATTACAATGTCATCGGCGTACCTCAAAGTTTTTATTACTTTTCCATGGATTTTAATACCTACTCTGAATTTTTCTTTTGTTTCCTTTACTTCTTGCTCAATATACAGATTGAATAACATCAGTGAGAGGCTACAACCCTGTCTCACTCCCTTCCCAACCACTGCTTCCCTTTTATGCCCCTCGACTCTTATGACTGCCATCTGGTTTCTGTACAAATTGCAAATAACCTTTCGCTCCCTGTATTTTACCCCTGCTACCTTCAGAATTTGAAAGAGAGTATTCCAGTCAACATTGTCAAAAGCTTTCTCTAAGTCTACAAATGCTAGAAACATAGGTTTGCCTTTCCTTAATCTTTCTTCTAAGATAAGTCGTAAGGTCAGTATTGCCTCATGTGTTCCAGTATTTCTACGGAATCCAAACTGATCTTCCCCGAGGTCGGCTTCTACTAGTTTTTCCATTCGTCTGTAAATCTTTCGTGTTAGTATTTTGCAGCTGTCACATATTAAACTGATTTATTGGTAATTTTCTCATCTGTCAACACCTGCTTTCTTTGGGATTGGAATTATTATTTTAAAAAGATAACATTTTGTTTTTGTAGTTTTTTCCTAATTTATCCTAGTGTTGCAGATCTGAGTTTTTGTTGTTTTTGTGTTGTTGCATTTTGATGCTGGTTATTATATTCTGGATTTCTTTTTTTACTGGTTCTCTAGTTAATCCAATGCTGACACTGCTATTTTCATTCCTATCATCCCTTGTCAAAACACTTTATGCTTCTATAATTAGATTTCCTAAGGAACCTTCATCTTTTTCTAAATTTACATTGTATTTTCATCCTTTCTCCAACAGCTGTCTTTCTTTACTGTTTAACTGTGTGTCCGTAAGGTTCACTAATCTTGGGTAGAATTTGTGTGTGTGAGTAAAGGTAATATGTTGTAACTGGAGTTTTTTGAGTAGGTTGATCTTTCTTCTATTAACTGTTTCTATTCTTTGTGCACCAGTTTTGAAGCTTTTCGACCCTGTTGACCAGATGGGAGAAAACTTTCATATGATTTATGGTGTCTGCGAGTTGTAAATATGTCTTATACAACTCATAATTTAACTCTTGTTTTTTAGAGTCTTAGGGATTTTATCTCGTATTTTAACCATATTTTCTGAGAAGAATGCATTGGTTTTTGCGTGGTGGTTGAACTGTTTTTAATTTTTACATTGAATATTTAGGTACCAGATTGTTACATTTGCATATGTTGTTGAATTTTGTGCGTTGTATGGTTTTATGGATGTTCAGATGAATCTTCTGAATTTCTGGTATGGGCCATGTGGAAATGCCTGGCATGGCATGAATAACAAGTCTGTTTGTGTGGCCATCCTCTGCAGCAAGCATATAAAAATTTGTTTTGTAAATAAAGCTGCCTTATCCTGCTGCTAGTTACTTTATTTATCCCATACACTTTTCACATTCTCCTGTTCTAAGGTATCATCAGTGGGATTTATAACGATACAGTTGTGTTAGTTTTATATTATTAAACAGTTAAATTCAAATTTTTTTTTAAAAAGAGTAACTACTTACATTTTGGTGATTTGCGTTTTCTCACATGTGCCTATCAGCAAGTTCATGGCCAGGGATAATGACGTGTCCTGGGGTCCACTGAAAAACCACGGAATGGCTCCCAAACAGGCGACGTGGAAACTGCTTCTGGAGATAGGCATTCTCTGAAGCTGACCTACATTCTGTCTTACACCATGGGGTTTTCTGGCTTTGGGAGATGGAATGGCATAACAGCACACGCAACAAACTGCATGTCATTAAGGAGGCTATGAATGTGTGGAAGTCTTCCAGGCAGGCCTCTCCCAGGGAACCAATCATCCTCTGCCGGCTCTGCATTGACTATATGAGACTAATGCATGGTTAACTACTCTGTTGCGAGAAGCCACCTAAGTGTCGCTGTGGCTTCCAAATGACAGTTGTCCACCTCTTCCTGGACTACTCACATTTAGCCGCTCTGTGACCGACTGTCAACTTTCCCACCAACCTGCCTTCGGTGTTGGACACAGTGACTCCACAGCAGTTTTAGTTTTACATTTTATCCGTGAGAGTGGGTTTTATACTTATATGTAGGGTTTAGTGTATCCTTTGACCCTCTGTGTCCTCCAGCCTAGTGCTGTACGGTTGAGATTTTAATGTGTTGCAGAGTCACTGGCTTTGCCTTTCTATCCTCGTGGTTGCCAGCCACTGTAATCTGCTTTCATGTTTTACTCTCTTCTGTTGTTTTCTTGTCCTCTTTTGTTCCTTTTAGTGTTCATAGTGTGCCCTTCATTCTTGTGGCTTTTCCTTTCTTTCTGTTTTGTGTTACACATTTCATCCGTTTTATTCTCACTCTTGTGGCATTGCTTTTTAGGAACATTGGTGAGGCAGATGGGGTGATAGCTGTCAACATCAAGTGAGTTTTTAGAGAATCTCACCATAGCCGGTTGAAGATGATGATTATATGTCACTTTCAGTCAGATGAGATATGTTTAATCACCTGGCTGTGGGTGCGGTCAGGCCCAGGAACTGTGTCGGTGCAATGTGCAAGAGCACTGAAGAGCTTCCACTTTGTAAATGGGGCATTATAGGATTCACCACAGCATGTAGTGCATTAGAGTACATTACCTTTCAGCCACCATTCCAGTGTGCGAAACCTTGGGGGGTGATTATCCAATGCAGTGCCCGGCAAAGTGCCCGGCAATCACATTTGTGTCGGTACATAACTCGCCATTTATGGTAACACCAGGGACAGCCATTGGGTCTTGGTACCCAAAGAGACATTTCATCTTTTTCCAGACTTTGGAAGACATGTGGCCTCCAATGGTGGAGACTTATCTCTCCCAACACCACTCCTTCTGTTGTTCGATAAGGTAGCGAACACTGGCACGGAACCATTTAAAGACTATGATGTGCTCCAGGGAAGGGTGCCACTTACGGGCTGTAAAGCCTGCAGACACTCCTCAATTGCCTGAATGATTTGCGGCGACCACCAAGTGACTGCCTTACTCCTTGGGCACCCTAAAGAGCGAGGGATTCCGTTTCCTGTGACAGAAACAATTGTGCTAGTCATCTGCTCAACCATCACATCGATGTTACAATGTGGGGGAGATTCAACGGTGACAGCTAAGGTGAAAGTTACCCAGTTAGCCTTGTTCAAAGCCCATCTGGGCAGGCATCTGTGTGCCTGATGCTGGGGCACTGCCAGGAAGATGGGGAACTGCTCACTACCACACAGGTAGTCATGTGCCATTCAGTGGATAGATGGGAGATGTCCTGGGCTGCAGATTGATACGTCAATGGCTGAGTAACTCCCATGAGCCACACTGAAGCATGTGGTGGCCCCAGTATTTAAGAGTCAGAGGTCAAATTGCAACAGTAAATTTCGACAACTCTGCCTCGCCCAGTAACTATGGTACCACCCCACAAGGGGTTATGGGCATTAAAATCTCCCGAGAAAGGAAAGGTTTAGGCAGTTTAATAATTAGTGCAGCTAATACATTCAGGGGTACTGCACCATCTAGATGAAGATACACATTGCAGACAGTTATTTCGTGCATCATCTTTATTCTGACAGCCACAGCTTCAAGAGAGTTTTGAAGGGGCACATGTTCACTGCAGACTGAGTTTAGAACATAAACGCAAACTCCACCTGTCAATCGATTATAGTCACTGTGGTTGCTGTAATATGCCTTATAGTGACGGAGGGCAGGGAACCAGGTTTCCTGGAGGGCAATGCAGATAGCAGGTTTAAACCTCAACAGTTGCTGTAGCTCAGCCAGGCAGTGGATAAAACCACCACAGTTCCACTGGACGATGACATCGTGAGACTGGGAAGGCACGGAAAATTCAGTGAAGCACTGTACAGCTCACAGTCACCTGCTTCCACTGATTTATTGCCTGAATAGTTTATATCCATCATGTGAGAGGGTCTGGCGAGATCTACACTCCTGGAAATGGAAAAAAGAACACATTGACACCGGTGTGTAGGACGCACCATACTTGCTCCGGACACTTCGAGAGGGCTGTACAAGCAATGATCACACGCACGGCACAGTGGACACACCAGGAACCGTGGTGTTAGCCGTCGAATGGCGCTAGCTGCGCAGCATTTGTGCATCGCCGCCGTCAGTGTCAACCAGTTTGCCGTGGCATACGGAGCTCCATTGCAGTCTTTAACACTGGTAGCATGCCGCGACAGCATGGATGTGAACCGTATGTGCAGTTGACGGACGTTGAGCGAGGGCGTATAGTGGGCACGCGGGAGGCCGGGTGGACATACCGCCGAATTGCTCAACACGTGGGGCGTGAGGTCTCCACAGTACATTGATGTTGTCGCCAGTGGTCGGCAGAAGGTGCACATGCCCGTCAACCTGGGACCGGACCGCAGCGATGCACGGATGCACGCCAAGACCGTAGGATCCTACGCACTGCCGTAGGGGACCGCACCGCCACTTCCATCAAATTAGGGACATTGTTGCTCCTGGGGTATCGGCGAGGACCATTCGCAACCGTCTCCATGAAGCTGGGCTACGGTCCCGCACACCGTTAGGCCGTCTTCCGCTCACGCCCCAACATCGTGCTGCCCGCCTCCAGAGGTGTCGCGACAGGCGTGAATGGAGGGACAAAAGGAGATGTGTCGTCTTCAGCGATGAGAGTTGCTTCTGCCATGGTGCCAATGATGGTCGTATGCGTGTTTGGTGCCGTGCAGGTGAGCGCCACAATCAGGACTGCATACGACCGAGGCACACAGGGCCAACACCCAGCATCATGGTGTGGGGAGCAATCTCTTACACTGGCTGTACACCTCTGGTGATCGTCAAGGGAACACTGAATAGTGCACGGTACATCCAAACCGTCGTCAAACCCATCGATCTACCATTCCTAGACCAGCAAGGGAACTTGCTGTTCCAACAGGACAATGCACGTCCGCATGTATCCCCTGCCACCCAACGTGCTCTAGAAGGTGTAAGTCAACTACCCTGGCCAGCATGTATCCCACTAGAAGATACCTAGGAATGGAGTGACCCAAGGGACCACCTCCTAGGGAGAGAAGCTGAAGAACACTTACGCTTCTCCAGCTCCAGCCTTGATTGTTGCGCAATGATGGTGGCGGTGGGGGCGGGGGGGGGGGGGGTGGGGGTGGGGGGGCGTGTTGCTCCTCAAGTAGGTGGTGCAGGATCAACAGGGATGGAAATGCTCTCCAACATCAAGGGGGCAGGTGAGTCTACCAGCTCTGAGAGGTGACCTGGTTTGGCACAGCTCATGGTGTCAGAACTGTTGTAGGGATGGTGCAAGACTATGTCATACACACAGGATGCATGTGTTCAAATTTTCTCTTAGCCTCAGTGTAGGTCATTCAGTCCAGGGTCTTGTACTCCATGATTCTCCTTTCTTTCTGGAGAATCCTGCTGTCAGGTGAGCAAGGTGAGTGGTGCTCTCTGCAGTTGACACACGTGGAAGGCAGTGCACATGGAGTATTGTGATGTGGTGGGCAACCACAATCTTGGCTTGTGACACTGGAAGTAGTGCGGGAAAACATATTGCTGAACTTCCAGCACTTAAAGCACCGAGTTGGGGGATGGATACAGGTCTTTACATCACACCAGTAGACCATCACCTTGACCTTCTTGAACAATGTATCACCCTCAAAGGCCAATATGAAGGCACCGCTGGCAACCTCATTATCCTTCCGACCCCGGTGGACATGCTGGATGAAATTTACAGCTCGTCACTCTAAATTGGCATGCAGCTCAATTTCGGACTGCAAAAGAATGTCTCTGTGAAATGTGATACCCTGGACCACATTTAAGCTCTTACTTGTACTTTTGTGTGTTGAATTGTGCTTGTGATAGCTTAGAAACTGCTGGTGTTTCACCACCAGCAAGAGATGATGGACTGCGCTTCATCGTTTGTCATCCACCCTGATGCCGCCCACTCTGACCAGGAGCCCTCCCAACAGGCGCCACCTGATAGGATGGCCTTTGCTGGGAGTCCCGGTGCCCCAGGAGTATGGGCATCTACCCCTTGGCATATGCAGGGAGTTAACAGTGCAGGCATCAGCAGCACAATGCCTGTGTGGTCACGGGTCTAAAGATCGTAATTCACGAAGGACACAATGGACCTTTTAAGGCTCCCTTCTCCAATTGGCTCATTCTTTCGGAAAAGTTTGAAGAATGGAAGTCAAACCCTACAGGAGGCCATCACATAAGGGCTGAAACATGTGAAACTCCTTTTAGTCACCTTGTACGACAGGCAGGAATACCCCGGACCTGCAGGGGAGAAGGAGAATATGATATGGTTGCTCCAGTCCTGATTGTACTACCATGTCATGAGTGGAATGCTGTATCTTTGCGAGGTGGTGGGTGACTGGAGCAATAAGGCACGGGGATGTGTTGTTGTACAAAGCTGGGAAGGTAATAACAGTCTGTGAAGGCCTCAGTGAGATCCTCAGCATATTTTCAGAGGAACTGCTCATCACTACTGATGCAACAGCCATGGATGACTAGGCTGTATGGAAGAGACTTCTTGGTATAGAAAGTGTGGCAGCTGTGAAAGTGTTCTAGAAACAAGATCTGTGATCCAGACATTTTTATAAATTAGACTGAGCATCTTATGTGGTGAGAAAAAGTCAATAATTGTATCTTGGGACTTTATAATGTCAATATGTTGGTACACAGTGCAATTAAAATTCCGTTCCTTAATTTTCTATGTAGTTTCAACTTTTATTCTAATACACACATCAAAAAAGTTTTGCATAACCTCATTCCCTAGAGTTGGAGAGTAGAGAACCTGTACAGAAAATTGGAATAGAAATCAACATAAACAACATTTATGCCCTTTTTATTGCTCATAAAAACCACACTCTGCATGTTTTACCACTATACAGTGATACCTTCACAGGTGGGGGTCCATATTTCTGTATACACTGGTACCTCTAATACCCAATAGCACATCCACTTGCATTGATGCATGCCTGTATTTGTCATGGCATACCATCCACAAGTTCATCAAGGCACTGTTGGTCCAGATTGTCACAGTCCTCAACGGCGATTTGGCATAGATCCCCAAGAGTGGTTGGCGGGTCATGTTATCCATAAACAGCCATTTTCAATAAATCCCAGACAAGTTTGATGGGTTCTGTCTGGAGAGCATGCTGGCCACTCTAGTTAAACAATATAATTATCCCGAAGGAAGTCATTCATGGGGGTATGAATTCTCGTCCACAACAATTAATGCCTCACGAATATGCTGCCGATATCATTGCGCTATTGGTTGGAGAATGGCATTCATGTATCATGCAGCCATTATGATGCCTTCCATGACCAGCAGCAACATACATCAGCCCCACATAATGAAACTACACCTGCTGTACAGTGTGTCTTAGGTGTTCAGCTTCACCGTGTTGCCTCTAAACACGCCTCCAACGATTGTGTGGTTGAAGGCATATATGATACTCATTAGTGAAGAGAATGTGATGCCAATCCTGAGTGGCCTGTTCAGCATGTTGTTGGACCCATCTGTAAGACACTGCATGTTGTCATGGTTGCAAAAATTAACCTCACCATGGATGTCAGGAGTGGAGTTGCCCATCATGCAGCCTGTTGTGCACAGTTTGAGTCATAACACAACATCCTGTGGCTGCACAAAAAGCATTATTCTGGCATTGCTGTCAGGGTTCCTATGAGCCACAAGCCATAGCTAGCAGTCATCCACTGCAGTAGTAGCCCTTGGGTGGCTTGAGTGGGGATTGTCATCAGTAGTTCCTGTATCTCTGTATGTCCTCTATATTTGAACACTTTCACTTTGGTTCACTTCGAGATGCCTGGACACTTCCCCTGTTGAGAGCCCTTCCTAGCACAAAGTAACTAAGTGGATGTGATCAAACCACAGTATTGGCCATCTAGGCATGGCTGAACTTCAGACAACATGAGCTGTCTACCTCCTTCCAGGTGGAATGACTCGAACTTATTGGCTGTCGGAGCCCCTCCGTCTAAGAGGTGCTGCTCATGCATGGTTGTATACATCTTTGGGTGGGTTTAGTGACATCTCTTAACAGTCAAAGGGACTGTGACTGTAATACAATATCCACAGTCAACATCTATCTTCAGGAGTTCTTGGAACTGGGATGATGCAAAACTTTTCCGGCATGTGTGTAAATATCCCAGCTATGCTAACAAACTCTTCAAAAAGTTTCATAGACAATACATCTTCAAATCTAGAAACCTCAGATATAGAAGTAAGGAACATTGACCTAGGCTTATCTGACCACAATGCACTCATTACAGTTTTCACACTTCCCGTAAATACAACAATAGTACATCATAGGTACAAAAGAATTTTCTCCCCTGAAAACTGCCACCAGTTTACTACCACAGTGACTGACCAATCCTTGGCATACGTATTGTCACAAACAAATACAAATGACATGTTCTCTCTTTCCATGATGGATCTGGAAATGTGCTGTCTATAAAGATTCATGAAAGTCAACTCACATACACTTACAAACACACACTGAGAAATTTCTACACTGAAGTGAAAAATTTTTCTGACACTAAAAAGGAAAAAAAGTATGAAACTGCAAATGTAAGTGTATAAAAAGGATAATTAATGTAGCATACATATTACATAATTATAGATTGGTAAGGGAGTCAGACAATGAATCAAGCAGAACATGGTAAATTGTTAAAGAGAACTGGGAAAAGCAGTAAGGAACAGGAGACTATACTTATATCTGGAGATAACAATCAACTAAAAAAAGAAGCATTGCTCAATTACATTATTAACTACTTTCTAAGTGTACTTGAGAAACTAAGCATGAACTTTAACAAACAAAAGTAAAAACCAGCACCAAAGTAGGCATCAGTAGGAGAATAAGTTCCAAGTTCCACTAATGAATATGAAATGTGGAAGTAATTAATAGTCTGAGGCCAGAAATGTCTGCAGAAATGGATAAAGTGCAAGTGTCACAAATAAAAAAAGTTGCTCCACAAATTTTGTAGCCACTGGTACATACTGCCAATTTCTCATTCAGTGAAGGTGTGTTCACACAGAGGATGAAAATTTCTAAGGTTAGAACTCTGTTCAAAAATGGGTATTCATGCTAGGTAGAAAACTGCAGACGTATGTCCCTCCTTCAATCTCTTTCATAAATCTTTAGGAAGTTGATGAAAATCAGGATCATAAGCTATCTCGACACCTCCAATCTTCTGAATTGTAATCAACACAGCTTTCATACAGGTTATAACACAGGAGCCATACAAGTCTCATGAAGGAGCCAGAAGGAATTTAGACCATAACAAAAGGGTCGTAGGAATCAACCAAGATCTTATCAATGCCTTTGATACAGTGAACCACTAAATACTCCATTAGAAACTGGAAGCTATAGCATCAAAGATATTGGCAAGGAACTAACTTAATCCTATCTACAACATAGAACACAGGTTTTGGAACTCACAGGGTCTCAAAACAGGCAAAAAATAAAGTGGCTATCAGATGCTAAGAGGGTGGCAACAGGTGTCCTGTAGGGTACTGTTCATGGCCCCACCTATAATTTCTGATCTATATAATTGACATTAAAAGCCCAAACGGTTTGTCAAAAATGATGTTATTTGCAGACCATACAACCATAATTTGGTGATGATGGAAAATCCTTATCTATTACTGCTAAAAAAGTTGTGAAATGCGTGCTGCAGCAGTTTCTTCCTAATAAGTTAACATTTAATTTAAATAAAATAAATTACCTACAGTACAGTAAAGGAAATGAGAAGTATATCCTCCAGTTTTTATTGAGTGACCATGAAATAGAGAAAGTAAAGTTTACAGAATTATTGGGCATGCACACTGACCATGTCTTCAGCTGGAAAAGCCATTGCATTTACATATCCAAAAAACTCAATTCTGCATGTTTTGCACCGAGCATAATTTATGGAATTTGTTGCAAACAATGTACACCGTTAGTGTATTTTGCTTATTTCCAGTCTGCTGCATCTTATAGAAGAATGTTCTGAGGTGTCAAAAAACCTCACTTCCAGATACTTTGAAATGACAGGAGAATGTCATTAAAATTATTAAATACAGCTCTCCACAAACACACTGCAAGCCCTTATTCATGCAGTTAATAATACTTACAGTACCATTGTTGTTCATATTCAAAAGTATGTCTGATAGAAGTACACACACAAGTAATTGACATATGAATTCAGATTTACAGAAGTACAACACACATCAGGAAGAATCTGCATGTAGAAAAATAAAAACAAAAACTCAAAACAGGTTGAGCCATTATGGAATAAAGCTGTATAACACACTGTCAATTTAGATCAAGGGAATTATGGATGACAAAAAATTTAAGTCAGAAATAAAACTTAAGTATTAAATTAATGTTTCTATATCATGGATGAGAATTCTGAATTCCTTGATGACTAATAACCTCTTGTTTTCTTTTCAGTGTCATTCAAACATGCTGTTCTCATTGTAAATATTAAATATTGTTTGTATATTCTTGTTTCTTGAAGTGTACTGCTTGTATGTCAGAATTGTTATAGGGCACATCTAATACCAATCCATTAGTCCATTATGAAATTTTTTAAACACATTGTATAATGTTAATTTCATATTAGTTATATTAACATCTAGAATTGTGATGTATGTATGCTGTATCTTATTATGACAATACCTACATCATGTATGTGATGCAAAGGATACTGTGGTGAACAGGAATTACTAACTTAAATCTGAACACACTTTTCTTTTTGTAAATAATAAAGAAAAAACACAAACTAGGAAATGATCAGAAAGTAATTATATGTACAAATTAACTTGGAATGTCAATGTAAAATGACTTTCTCCACATCATTACAATCTGTCATGCAAAATTGTCCGTGGAATGAGCAACTAACTAACTTTATAATGGGTTACTGATGAAGACGGAGTAGTTTCTTCTTTTATTTCTTTGATACACTAATAATAACACACAAATGGGAAAAACATTAAGCCGTTTCCAAGATTTTTAGTGTTGTTGTTGTTGTTGTTGTTGTTGTTGTTGTTGTTGTTGTGATCTTCAGTCCTGAGATTGGTTTGATGCAGCTCTCCATGCTACTCTATCCTGTGCAAGCTTCTTCATCTCCCAGTACATATTGTAGCCTACATCCTTTTGAATCTGCTGAGTGTATTCTTCTCTTGGTCTCCCTCTATGATTTTTACCCTCCACGCTGCCCTCCAATACTAAATTGGTGATCCCTTGATGCCTAAGTACATGTCCTACCAACCAATCCCTACTTCTAGTCAAGCTGTGCCACAAACTCCTCTTCTCTCCAATTGTATGCAATACCTTCGCATTAGTAATGTGATCTACCCATCTAATCTTCAGCATTCTTCTGTAGCACCACATTTCGAAAGCTTCTATTCTCTTCTTGTCCAAACTAGTTATCATCCATGTTTCACTTCCATACATGGCTACACTTTATACAAATACTTTCAGAAACGACTCCCTGTATTCCAGCCAACATTGTCAAAAGCTTTTTCCAAGTCTAGAAATGCTATAAACACAGGTTTGCCTTTTCTTAATGTAGCTTCTAAGTTAAGTCATAGGGTCAGTGTTGCTGCACGTGTTCCAATATTTCTACGGAATCCGAACTGATCTTCCCCGAGGTCAGCTTCTACCAGTTTTTCCATTCATCCGTAAAGAATTCTCGTTAGTATTTTGCAGCTGTGACTTATTGAACTTATAGTTGGGTAATTTTCACATCTGTCAACACCTGTTCTCTTTGGGATTGGAATTATTATATTCTTCTTGAAGTCTGAGGGTATTTCACCTGTATCATACATTTTGCTCACCAGATGGTAGAGTTTTGTCAGGACTGGCTCTCCTAAGGCTGTCAGTAGTTGTAATGCAATGTTGCCAACTCCCAGGGACTTGTTTCAACTTAGGTCTTTCAGTGCTCTGTCAAACTCTTTGCACAGGATCATATCTCCCACTTCATCTCAGCATTTTAAGTGTTACATAGGGAGAAAATGGAAGAACCTGATGACTTGCTTCAGTTACACGTAATATTTTTTGAGTGTTTCATCTACCAATGGGAAAATGCTCCTCTCTAAGCACAAATAAGTGTGTATGCTCCTTTATAAATAATTGACTGAAGAATCTGATTCCAGCTACCTCATCCTACTTTACCCAGCACCTTCCCAAAAATTTCCCAACACTTTTGGTACACAAATATACTTGTTCTCTTCTCACTAATATATCACTCATACCCCTCACCCCGGCTTGCCCATTCTCACTCACTCACTACTACTACTACAACTACTACTACTACTACTACTACTACTACTACTACTAGTAGTAGTAGTAGTAGTATTTCCTCTTGCTGTCACTGTCTCTGGCTTGCTCTATCTTACTGCTACTATCTGTTTCACTCCTTCCTACTGCTGCTGTATCTTCTCACTGACACACCGTCTCTCTTCTTTTTTGCCATTGTCACAGACACTGTGTTGCATTATCATTGGTTCTCACCTACTTCTACTTCCCAATTTTCTTCATTCCTCTCCAACCATGGAGAAAAGTCCGCATGGTGCCTGTTGTATTCAATCCCGATGCAATTTCTATCTTTCATCAACACTCTGAAGGTCCACAGATTACAGAATGCCTCCAGATGTGCTTCGGAAACTACTACTGGTCTTCCAGGGAACGATCAAAACGTATACAGTTTGAGACATTACTCCCATAGAGAAAAGTAAGCATGGTGCCTGCTGTATTTAATCACAATGCAATTTCTATGTTTCATCAACACTCTGAACGTCCACAGAATACAGAGTGCCTCCACATGTGCTTCGGAAACTACTACTGCTCTTCCAGGAACGATGTAAGCAAAGACAGTTTGAGACATTACTCCCATCGAGAAAAGTCCGCATAGTGCCTGTTGTATTCAATCCCGATGCACTTTCTGTGTTTCATCAACACACTGAAGGTCCACTGATTACAGAATGCCTCCAGATGTGGTTCGGAAACTAGTGTTGGTTGTCCAGGGAACGATTAAAGCGTAGACAGTTTGAGACATTACTCCCATGGAAAAAATTCCGCATGGTGAATGTTGTATTCCATCACGATGCAATTTCTGTGTTGCACCAACACTCTGAAGGTCCACAGATTGTAGAATGCCACCAGATGTATTTCGGAAACTACTACCGGTCCTACAGGGAAATATCTAAGCGTAGACAGCTTCAGACCTTCCATCCATGGAGAAACATCTGCATGGTGCCTGTTGTATTCAATCCCGATGCAATTTCTGTGTTTCATCAACACACTGAAGGTCCACTGATTACAGAATGCCTCCAGATGTGGTTCGGAAACTACTACTGGTCTTCAAGGGAACGATCAAAGCGTAGACAGTTTGAGACATTACTCCCATGGAGAAAAGTCCGCATGGCGCCTGTTGTATTCATTCCCGATGCTATTTCTGTGTTTCATGAACACTGTGAAGGTCCACAGATTACAGAATGCCTGCACATGTGCTTCGGAATCTACGACATGTCTCCCAGGAGTCGATCAAAGCGTAGACAGTTTGAGACATTACTCCCATGGAGAAAAATCCGCATGGTGCCTGTTATATTCAATCCCGATGCAATTTCTTTGTTTCATCAAAACTCTGAATGTCCAAAGATTACTGAATGCCTACAGATGTGCTTCGGACAATACTACTGGTCTTCATGAGAACGATCAAAGCATAGAAAGTTTGAGACATTACTCCCATCGAGAAAATTCCGCATGGTGCCTGTTATATTCAATCCCGATGCAATTTCTGTGTTTCATCAACACTCTGAAGGTCCACAGATTACAGAGTGCCTCCAAATGAGCTTCAGAAATTACTACTAGTCCTATAGGGAAATATCTAAGCGTAGAAAGTTTGAGACATTCCTCCCATGGAGAAAAGTCCACATGGTGAATGTTGTATACCATCTAGATGCAATATCTGTGTTTCATCAACACTCTGAAGGTCCAAGGATTACAGAATGCCTCCAGATGTGGTTCGGAAACTACTACTGGTCTGCCAGGAACATATCAAAGTGTAGACAGTTTGAGACATTACTCCCATGAAGAAACGTGCGCATGGAGGCTTTTGTATTCAATCCCGATGCAATTTCTGTGTTTCATCAACACACTGAAGGTCCAGAGATTACAGAATTAGTCCATATGTGCTTCGGAAACTACTACTAGTCTTCCAGGGAACGATCAAAGCATAGATAGTTTGAGACATTTCTCCCATGGAGAAAAGTGTGCATGGTGAATGTTGTATTCAATCTCGATGCAACATTTGTGTTTCACCAACACTCTGAAGGACCAGAGATTACGAACTGCCTCCATATGTGCTTCGGAAACTACTACTGGTCTTCCAGGGAACTATGAAAACATATACTGTTTGAGACATTACTGCCATAGAGAAAAGTCCGCATGGTGCCGTTGTATTCCATCCCGACGTAATTTCTGTGTTTCATCAACACTCTGAAGGTCCACAGATTAATGAATGCCTCGACATGTGCTTCGGAATCTACGACTCGTCTCCCAGGAATCGATCAAAGCGTAGACACTATGAGACATTACTCCCATGGAGTAAAGTCCGCATAGTGCCTGTTGTATTCTATCCCGATGCAATTTCTATCTTTCATCAACACTCTGAAGGTCCACAGATTACAGAATGCCTCCAGATGTGCTTCGGAAACTACTACTGGTTTTCCAGGGAACAATCAAAGCGTAGACAGTTTGAGACAATACTCCCATGGAGAAAAGTCCGCATGGTGCCTGTTGTATTCAATGCCGATGCAATTTCTGTGTTTCATCAACACTCTGAAGGTCCAAAGAATACTGAATGCCTCCAGATGTGCTTCGGTAACTACTACTAGTCTTCCAGGGAACGATCAAAGCGTGGACAGTTTGAGACATTACTCCCATGGAGAAAAGTCCGCATGGTGAATGTTGTATTCCATCTCGATGCAATTTCTGTGTTTCATCAAACTCTGAAGGTCCACAGATATTAGAATGGGTCCAGATTTGATTTGGAAACTACTACTGGTCTTCCAGGGAACGATCCAAGCGGAGACAGTTCCAGACATTACTCCCATGGAGAAAAGTCCTCATGGGGAGTGTTGTATACAATCCCGAAGCAATTTATTTGTTTCATCATCACTCTGAATGTCCACAGATTACATAATGCCTACAGATGAGCTTAGGAAACTACTACTGCTCCTCCAGGGAATGATCAAAGCGTAGAGAGTTTGAGACATTACTCCCATGGAGAAAAGTCCACATTGGTGCATGTTGTATTCAATCTCGATGCAATTTCTGTGTTTCATCACCACTCTGAAGGTCGGAAGATTACAGCATGCCCCAGATGTGCTTCGGAAACTACTACTGGTCTCCCAGGAATCAATCAAAGCGTAGACAGTTTGAGACATTACTCCCTTGGGGAAAAGTCCGCATGATGAATGTTGTATTCAATCCCGATGCAATTTCTGTGTTTCATCAACACACTGAAGGCGTACACATTACAGAATGAGTATAGATATGCTTCGGAAACTACTACTAGTCTTTCAGGGAACGATCAAAGCATAGACAGTTTGAGACATTACTCCCATGGAGAAAAGTCCGCATGGTGAATGTTGTAATGAATCCCGATGCAATTTCTGTGTTTCATCAACACTCTGAAGATCCACCGATTACAGAATGCCTCGAGATGTGCCTTGGAAACTACTACAGGTCTTCCAGGGACCGATCAAAGCGTAGACAGTTTGAGAAATTACTTATATGGAGAAAATTCCGCATGGTGAATGTTGTATTCCATCACGATGCTATATCTGTGTCTCACCAACACTCTGAAGGTCCACAGATTATAGAATGCCTCCAGATGTGCTTCGGAAACTAGTACTGGTCCTCCAGGGAAATATCTAATCGTAGACAGCTTCAGACATTCCTCCCATAGAGAAACGTCCGCATGGTGCCTGTTGTATTCAATCCCGATGCAATTTCTGTGTTTCATCAAAACTCTGAAGGTCCAACGATTACTGAATGCCTCCAGATGTGCTTTGGAAACTACTACTGGTTCTTCCAGGGAACGATCAAAGCGTGGACAGTTTGAGACATTTCTCCCATGGAGAAAAGTCTGCATGGCGCCAATTGTATTCAATCCCGAAGCAATTTCTGTGTTTCATCAACACTCTGAAGGTCCACAGATTAATGAATGCCTCGACATGTGTTTCGGAATCTACGACTGGTCTCCCAGGAATCGATCAAAGCGTAGACAGTTTGAAACATTACTCCCATGGAGTAAAGTCCGCATGGTGCCTGTTGTATTCTATCCCAATGCAATTTCTATCTTTCATCAACACTCTGAAGGTCCACAGATTACAGAATGCCTCCAGATGTGCTTCGGAAACTACTATTGGTTTTCCAGGGAACGATCAAAGCGTAGACAGTTTGAGACAATACTCCCATGGAGAGAAGTCCACATGGTGCCTGTTGTATTTAATGCCGATGCAATTTCTGTGTTTCGTCAACACTCTGAATGTCCTAAGATTACTGAATGCCTCCAGATGTGCTTCGGAAACTACTACTGGTCTTCCAGGGAACGATAGAATCGTAGACAGTTTGATACATTACGCCCATGGAGAAATGGCAGCATGGGCCCTGTTGTATTCAATGCCGATGCAATTTCTGATTTTCATCGACACTCTGAAGGTCCAAAGATTACTGAATGTCTCCAGATGTGCTGAGGTAACTACTACTAGTCTTCCAGGGAACGATCAAAGCGTAGACAGAGTTGAGACATTACTCCCATGAAGAAACGTGGGTATGGAGGCTTTTGTATTCAATCCCAATGCAATTTCTGTGTGTCATCAGAACACTGAAGATCAACAGATTACAGAATGAGTCCAGTTGTGCTTCGGAAACTACTACTGGTCTTCCAGGGAACGATCAAAACGTAGACAGTTTGAGACATTACTCCCATGGAGATAAGTCCGCATGGTGAATGTTGTACTCCATCTCGATGCAATTTCTGTGTTTCACCAACACTCTGAAGGTCCACAGGTTATAGAATGCCTCCATATTTGCTTGGGAAACTACTACTGGTCTTCCAGGGAAAGATCCAAGCGGAGACAGTTTCAGACATTACTCCCAATGATAAAAGTCCTCATGGGGAATGTTGTATTCAATCCCGAAGCAATTTATTTGTTTCATCAACACTCTGAAGTTCCACAGACTACAGATGTGCTTCGGAAACTACTACTGGTCTCCCAGGAATCAATCAAAGCGTAGACAGTTTGAGACACTACTCCCATGGGGAAAAGTCCGCATGATTAATGTTGTATTCAATCCCGTTGCAATTTCTGTGTTTCATCAACACACTGAAGGTCTACAGATTACATAATGAGTATAGATGTGCTTCGGAAACTACTATTAGTCTTCCAGGGATCGATCAAAGGATAGACAGTTTGAGATATTACTCCCATGGAGAAAAGTCCGCATGGTGAATGTTGTATCCCATCACGATGCTATTTCTGTGTCTCACCAACACTCTGAAGGTCCACAGATTATATAATGCCTCCAGATGTGCTTCGGAAACTAGTACTGGTCCTCCAGGGAAATATCTATTCGTAGACAGCTTTAGACATTCCTCCCATGGAGAAACGTCCGCATGGTGCCTGTTGTATTCAATCCCGATGCAATTTCTGTGTTTCATCAAAACTCTGAAGGTCCAACGATTACTGAATGCCTCCAGATGTGCTTTGGAAACTACTACTGGTTCTTCCAGGGAACGATCAAAGCGTAGACAGTTTGAGACATCACTCCCATGGAGAAACGTCCGCATGGTGCCTGTTGTATTCAATCCCGATGCAATTTCTGTGTTTCATCAAAACTCTGAATGTCCAACGATTACTGAATGCCTCCAGATGTGCTTTGGAAACTACTACTGGTTCTTCCTGGAATCGATCAAAGCGTAGACAGTTTGAGACATTACTCCCATGGAGTAAAGTCCGCATGGTGCCTGTTGTATTCTATCCCGATGCTATTTCTATCTTTCATCAACACTCTGAAGCTCAACAGATTACAGAATACCTCCAGATGTGCTTCGGAAACTACTATTGGTTTTCCAGTGAACGATCAAAGCGTAGACAGTTTGAGACAATACTCCCACGGAGAAAAGTCCGCATGGTGCCTGTTGTATTCAATGCAGATGCAATTTCTGTGTTTAATCAACACTCTGAATGTCCTAAGATTACTGAATGCCTCCAGATGTGCTTCGGAAACTACTACTGGTCTTCCAGGGAACGATCAAAGCGTAGACAGTTTGAGACATTACTCCCATGGAGAAATGTTAGCATGGGCCCTGTTGTATTCAATGCCGATGCAATTTCTGTGTTTCATCAACACTCTGAAGGTCCAAAGATTACTGAATGCATCCAAATGTGCTTCGGTAACTACTACTAGTCTTCCAGGGAACGATCAAAGCGTAGACAGTTTGAGACATTACTCCTATGGAGAAAAGTAAGCATGGTGGCTGTTGTATTTAATCACAATGCAATTTCTATGTTTCACCAACACTCTGAAGGTCCACAGATAATAGAATGCCTCCAGATGTATTTCGGAAACTACTACTGATCCTACAGGGAAATATCTAAGCGTAGACAGAGTTGAGACATTACTCCCATGAAGAAACGTGGGTATGGAGGCTTTTGTATTCAATCCCGATGCAATTTCTGTGTTTCATCAGAACACTGAAGATCAACAGGGTACAGAATGAGTCCAGATGTGCTTAGGAAACTACTACTGGTCTTCCAGGGAACGATCAAAACATAGACAGTTTGGGACATTACTCCCATGGAGAAAAGTCCGATGCAATTTCTGTGTTTCATCAAACTCTGAAGGTCCACAGATAATAGAATGCCTCCAGATTTGCTTGGGAAACTACTACTGGTCTTCCAGGGAACGATCCAAGCGGAGACAGTTTCAGACATTACTCCCAATGATAAAAGTCGTCATGGGGAATGTTGTATTCAATCCCGAAGCAATTTATTTGTTTCATCAACACTCTGAAGTTCCACAGATTACATAATGACTACAGATGTGCTTCGGAAACTACTACTGGTCTTCCAGGAATCAATCAAAGCGTAGACTGTTTGAGACACTACTCCCATGGGGAAAAGTCCGCATGATTAATGTTGTATTCAATTCCAATGCAATTTCTGTGTTTCATCAACACACTGAAGGTCTACAGATTACAGAATGAGTATAGATGTGCTTCGGAAACTACTACTAGTCTTCCAGGGATCGACCAAAGCATAGACAGTTTGAGACATTACTCCCATGGTGAAAAGTCCGCATGGTGCCTGTTGTATTCAATGCCGATGCAATTTCTGTGTTTCATCAACACTCTGAATGTCCTAGGATTACTGAATGCCTCCAGATGTGCTTCGGAAACTACTACTGGTCCTCCAGGGAACGATCAAAGCGTAACCAGTTTGAGACATTACTCCCATCGAGAAAAGTCCTCATGGATAATGTTGTATTCAATCCCGAAGCAATTTATTTGTTTCATCAACACTCTGAAGGTCGGAAGATTACAGCATGCCTCCAGATGTGCTTCGTAAACTATTACTGGTCTCCCAGGAATCAAAGAAAGCGTAGACAATTTGAGTCATTACTCCCATGGAGAGGAGACCGCATGATGAATGTTGTATTCCATCTCGATGCAATTTCTGTGTTACATCAACACTCTGAAGGTCCAAAGATTACTGAATGCCTCCAGATGTGGTTCGGAAACTACTACCAGTCTTCCAGGGAACGATCAAGTCGTAGACAGTTTGAGACATTACTCCCATGGAGAAAAGTCCGCATGGTGCCTGTTGTATTCAATCCCGATGCAATTTATTTGTTTCATAAACCTTCTGATAGTCCACAGATAACATAATGCCTCCAGATGTGCTTCGGAAACTACTACTGGTCCTCCAGGGAATGATCAAAGCGTAGACAGTTTGAGACATTACTCCCATGGTGAAAAGTCCGCATGGTGCCTGTTGAATTCGATCTCGATGCAATTTCTGTGTTTCATCAACGCTCTGAATGTCCAAAGATTACTGAATGCCTCCAGATGTGTTTCGGAAACTACTACGAGTCTTCCAGGGAACGATCAAAGCGTATCCAGTTTGAGACATTACTCCCATGAAGAAACGTGCGTATGGTGGCTTTTTTATTCAATCCCTATGCAAATTCTGTGTTTCATCAACACACTGAAGTTCAACAGTTTACAGAATGAGTCCAGATGTGCTTCGGAAACTACTACTGGTCTTCCAGGGAACAATCCAAGCGGAGACAGTTTGAGACATTACTCCCATGCAGAAAAGTCCGCATGGTGACTGTTGTATTCAATCTCGATGCAATTTCTTTGTTTCATTAACACTCTGAAGGTCCACAGATTACAGAATGCCTCCAGATGGGGCTCGGAAACCTCTACTGGTCTCCCAGGAATCGATCAAAGCGTAGACAATTTGAGACATTACTCCCATGCAGAAACGTTCGCATGGTGCCTGTTGTATTCAATCATGATGCAATTTATTTGTTTCATCAACACTCTGAAGGTCCACAGATTACATAATGCCTCCAGATGTGCTTCGGAAACTACTAATGGTCCTCCAGATAATTATCAAAGCGTAGACAGTTTGAGACGTTACTCCCATGGAGAAATGTCCGCATGGTGAATGTTATATTCAATCCCGATGCAATTCCTGTGTTTCATCAACACTCTGAAGGTCCACTGATTACAGAATGCCTCAAGTTGTGCTTTGCAAACTACTACTGGACTTCCAGGGAACGATCAAAGAGTAGACAATTTCAGTATTACTGCATGGAGAAAAGTCTGCATGGTGAACGTTGTATTCAAGGTCGATGCAATTTCTGCGTTTCATCAACACTCTGAAGGAACACAGATTACATAATGCCTCCAGATGTTATTCGGAAACTACTACTAGTCCTCCAGGGAATGATCAACGAGTAGACAATTTGAGAGATTATTCCAATGGAGAAAAGTCCGCATGGTGCCTGTTGTATTCAATCCCGAAGCGATTTATTTGTTTCATAAACACTCTGAAGGTCCACGGATTACATAATGCCTCCAGATGTGCATCGGAAACTACTACTGGTCCTCCAGGGAACGATCCAAGCGGAGACAGTTTGAGACATTACTCCCATCGAGAAAAGTCCTCATGGATAATGTTGTATTCAATCCCGAAGCAATTTATTTGTTTCATCAACACTCTGAAGGTCGGAAGATTACAGCATGCCTCCAGATGTGCTTCGTAAACTATTACTGGTCTCCCAGGAATCAAAGAAAGCGTAGACAATTTGAGTCATTACTCCCATGGAGAGGAGTCCGCATGATGAATGTTGTATTCCATCTCGATGCAATTTCTGTGTTACATCAACACTCTGAAGGTCCTAAGATTACTGAATGCGTCCAAATGTGCTTCGGAAACTACTACTGGCCTTCCAGGGAACGATTAAAGCGTAGACAGTTTGAGACATTACTCCCATGGAGAAAAGTCCGCATGGCGCCTGATGTATTCAATCTCGATGCAATTTCTGCGCTTCATCAACACTCTGAAGGTCCAAAGATTACTGAATGCCTCCAGATGTGGTTCGGAAACTACTACTAGTCTTCCAGGGAACGATCAAGTCGCTGACAGTTTGAGACATTACTCCCATGGAGAAAAGTCCGCATGGTGCCTGTTGTATTCAATCTCGATGCAATTTATTTGTTTCATTAACCTTCTGATAGTCCACAGATTACATAATGCCTCCAGATGTGCTTCGGAAACTACTACTGGTCCTCCAGGGAATGATCAAAGCGTAGACAGTTTGAGACATTACTCTCATGGAGAAAAGAGCGCATGGTGCCTGTTGAATTCAATCTCGATGCAATTTCAATGTTTCATCAACGCTCTGAAGGTCCAAAGATAACTGAATGCCTCCAGATGTGCTCCGGAAACTACTACTAGTCTTCCAGGGAACGATCAAAACATAGACAGTTTGGGACATTACTCGCATGGAGAAAAGTCCGCATGGTGAATTTTGTATTCCATCTTGATGCGATTTCTGTGTTTCATGAACACTCTAAAGGTCCACAGATAATAGAATGCCTCCAGATTTGCTTGGGAAACTACTACTGGTCTTCCAGGGAACGATCCAAGCGGAGACAGTTTGAGACATTACTCCCATGGAGAAAAGTCCTCATGAGGAATGTTGTATTCAATCCCGAAGCAATTAATTTTTTTCATCAACACTCTGAAGGTCCACAGATTACATAATGCCTACAGATGTTCTTCGGAAACTACTACTGGTCCTCCAGGGAATGATCAAAGCGTAGACAGTTTGAGACATTACTCCCATGGAGAAAAGTCCGCATGGTGCCTGTTGTATTCAATCTCGATGCAATTTCTGTGTTTCATCAAAACTCTGAAGGTCCAAAGATAACTGAATGCCTCCAGATGTGCTTCTGAAACTACTACTGTTCCTACAGGGAAATATCAAAGCGTAGACAGTTTGAGACATTACTCCCATAGAGAAAAGTCCTCATGGATAATGTTGTATTCAATCCCGAAGCAATTTATTTGTTTCATCAGCACACTGAAGGTCCACAGATTACATAATGCCTCCAGATGTTATTCGGAAACTACTACTGGTCCTCCAGAGAATGATAAACGAGTAGACAGTTTGAGACATTACTCCCATAGAGAAAAGTCCTCATGGATAATGTTGTATTCAATCCCGAAGCAATTTATTTGTTTTATCAACACTCCGAAGGTCCACAGATTACATAATGCCTCCAGATGTGCTTCGGAAACTACTACTGGTCCTCCAGGAAACGATCCAAGAGGGAACAGTTTGAGACATTACTCCCATAGAGAAAAGTCCTCATGGATAATGTTGTATTCAATCCCGAAGCAATTTATTTGTTTCATAAACCTTCTCATAGTCCACAGATTACATAATGCCTCCAGATGTGCTTTGGAAACTACTACTGGTCCTCCAGGGAATGATCAAAGCGTAGACAGTTTGAGACATTACTCCCATGGAGAAAAGTCCGCATGGTGCCTGTTGTATTCAATCCCGATGCAATTTATTTGTTTCATAAACCTTCTGATATTCCACAGATTACATAATGCCTCCAGATGTGCTTCGGAAACTACTACTGGTCCTCCAGGGAATGATCAAAGCGTAGACAGTTTGAGACATTACTCCCATGGAGAAAAGTCCGCATGCTGCCTGTTGAATTCAATCTCGATGCAATTTCTGTGTTTCATCAACGCTCTGAAGGTCCAAAGATAACTGAATGCCTCCAGATGTGCTCCGGAAACTACTACTAGTCCTAACTGGAAATATCTAAGCGTATCCAGTTTGAGACATTACTCCCATGGAGAAAAGTAAGCATGGTGCCTGTTGTATTCAAACCCGATGCAACTTCTGTGTTTCATCAACACTCTGAAGATCCACAGATTACATAATGCCTCCAGATGTGCTTCGGAAACTACTAATGGTCCTCCAGGAAATTATCAAAGCGTAGACAGTTTGAGACATGACTCCAATGGGGAAAAGTCGGCATGGTGCCTGTTGTATTCAATCATGATGCAATTTATTTGTTTCATCAACACTCTGAAGGTCCACAGATAACATAATGCCTCCAGATGTGCTTCGTAAACTACTAATGGTCCTCTAGGAAATTATCTAAGCGTAGACAGTTTAAAACATTACTCCCATGGAGAAATGTCCGCATGGTGACTGTTGTATTCAATCTCGATGCAATTTCTGTGTTTCATCATCACTCTGAAGATCCACAGATTACAGAGTGCCTCCAGATGTGCTTCGGAAACTACTACTGGTCCTACAGGGAAATATCTAAGCGTAGACAGTTTGATACATTACTCCCATGAAGAAACGTGCGTATGGAGACTTTTGTATTCAATCCCGATGCAATTTCTTTGTTTCATCAACACACTGAAGGTCAACAGATTACAGAATGGGTCCAGATGTGCTTCGGAAACTACTACTTGTCTTCCAGGGAACGATCAAAGCATAGACAGTTTAAGACATTACTCCCATGGAGAAACGTCCGCATGGTGAATGTTATATTCAATCCCGATGCAATTCCTGCGTTTTATCAACACACTGGAGGTCCACTGATTACAGAATGCCTCAAGTTGTGCTTTGGAAACTACTACTGGACTTCCAGGGAACGATCAAAGAGTAGACAATTTCAGTATTACTACATGGAGAAAAGTCTGCATGGTGAGTGTTGTATTCAAGGTCGATGCAATTTCTGCGTTTCATCAACACTCTGAAGGTCCACAGATTAAGTAATGCCTCCAGATGTTATTCGGAAACTACTACTGGTCCTCCAGGGAATGATCAACGAGTAGACAATTTGAGAGATTATTCCAATGGAGAAAAGTCCGAATGGTGCCTGTTGTATTCAATCTCAATGCAATTTCTGCTTTTCATCAACACTCTGAAGGTCCAAAGATTATTGAATGCCTCCAGATGTGCTTCGGAAACCACTACTAGTCTTCCAGGGAACGATCAAAGCGTAGACAGTTTGAGACATTACTCCAATGGAGAAAAGTCCGCATGGCGCCTGATGTATTCAATCCCGTAGCAATTTATTTGTTTCATAAACTTTCTGATACTCCACAGATTACATAATGCCTACAGATGTTCTTCGGAAACTACCACTGGTCCTCCAGGGAATGATCAAAGCGTAGACAGTTTGAGACATTACTCCCATGGAGAAAAGTCCGCACGGTGAATGTTGTATTCCCTTACGATGCAATATCTGTGTTCCATCAACACTCTGAAGGTGCACTGATTACAGAATGCCTCCAGATCTGCTTCGGAAATTGCTACTAGTCTTCCAGGGAACAATCAAAGCGTAGACAGTTTGAGACATTACTCCCAGGGAGAAAAGTCCGCATGGTGAATGTTGATTCCATCACGATGCAATTTTTGTGTTTCATCAACACTCTGAAGGTCGAAAGCTTACAGAATTCCTCTAGCTGGGCTTCGGAAACCACGACTAGTCTCCCAGGAATCGATCAAAGCGTAGACAGTTTGAGACATTATTCCCATGGAGAAGATTCCGCATGGTGCCTGTTGTATTCAATCTCGATGTAATTTCAGTGTTTCATCAACACTCTGAAGGTCCAAAGGCTACTGAATGCCTCCAGATGTTCTTTGGAAACTACTACTCGTTCTTCCACGGAACGATCAAAGCGTAGACAGTTTGAGACATTACTCCCATGGAGTTATGTCATCATGGCGCCTGTTGTATTCAATCCCGATGCAATTTCTGTGTTTCATCAACACTCTGAATGTCCACAGATTAATGAATGCCACGACATGTCCTTCAGAATCTACGGAGTCTACGACTGGTCTCCCAGGAATCGATCAAACCGTAGACAGTTTGAGACATCACTCCCATGGAGTAAAGTCCGCATGGTGCCTGTTGTACTCTATCCTGATGTAATTTCTATCTTTCTTCAACACTCTGAAGGCCCACAGATTACAGAATGCATCCAGATCTGCTTCGGAAACCACAATTGGTTTTCCAGGGAACGATCAAAGCGTAGACAGTTTGAGACATTACTCCCATGGAGAAAAGTCCTCATGGGGAATGTTGTATTCAATCCCGAAGCAATTTATTTTTTTCATCAACACTCTGAAGGTCCACAGATTACATAATGCCTACAGATGTTCTTCGGAAACTACTACTGGTCCTCCAGGGAATGATCAAAGCGTAGACAGTTTAAAACATTACTCCCATGGAGAAATGTCCGCATGGTGACTGTTGTATTCAATCTCGATGCAATTTCTGTGTTTCATCATCACTCTGAAGATCCACAGATTACAGAGTGCCTCAAGATGTGCTTCGGAAACTACTACTGGTCCTACAGGGAAATATCTAAGCGTAGACAGTTTGATACATTACTCCCATGAAGAAACGTGCGTATGGAGACTCTTGTATTCAATCACGATGCAATTTCTTTGTTTCATCAACACCCTGAAGGTCAACAGATTACAGAATGGGTCCAGATGTGCTTCGGAAACTACTACTGGTCTTCCAGGGAACGATCAAAGCATAGACAGTTTAAGACATTACTCCTATGGAGAAACGTCCGCATGGTGAATGTTATATTCAATCCCGATGCAATTCCTGTGTTTTATCAACACTCTGAAGGTCCACTGATTACAGAATGCCTCAAGTTGTTCTTTGGAAACTACTACTGGACTTCCAGGGAACGATCAAAGAGTAGACAATTTCAGTATTACTGCATGGAGAAAGGTCTGCATGGTGAATGTTCTATTCAAGGTCGATGCAATTTCTGCGTTTCATCAACACTCTGAAGGTCCACAGATTACATAATGCCTCCAGATGTTATTCGCAAACTACTACTGGTCCTCCAGGGAATGATCAACGAGTAGACAATTTGAGAGATTATTCCAATGGAGAAAAGTCCGAATGGTGCCTGTTGTATTCAATCTCAATGCAATTTCTGCTTTTCATCAACACTCTGAAGGTCCAAAGATTACTGAATGCCTCCAGATGTGCTTCGGAAACTACTACTGGTCCTCCAGGCAATGATCAAAGCGTAGACAGTTTGAGACATTACTCCCATGGAGAAAAGTCCGCATTGGTGCCTGTTGATTTCAATCTCGATGCAATTTCTGTGTTTCATCAACACTCTGAAGGTCGGAAGATTACAGCATGCCTCCAGATGTGCTTCGGAAACTACTACGAGTCTTCCAGGGAACGATCAAAGCGTAGACATGTTGAGACATTACTTCCATGGAGAAAAGTAAGCATGGTGGCTGTTGTTTTCTAACCCGATGCAACTTCTGTGTTTCATCAACACTCTGAAGGTCCACTGATTACAGAATGCCTCAAGTTGTGCTTTGGAAACTACTACTGGACTTCCAGGGAACGATCAAAGAATAGACAATTTCAGTATTACTGCATGGAGAAAGGTCTGCATGGTGAATGTTGTATTCAAGGTCGATGCAATTTCTGCCTTTCATCAACACTCTGAAGGTCCACAGATTACATAATGCCTCCAGATGTTATTCGGAAACTACTACTGGTCCTCCAGAGAATGATAAACGAGTAGACAATTTGAGAGATTATTCCAATGGAGAAAAGTCCGCATGGTGCCTGTTGTATTCAATCCCGATGCGATTTATTTGCATCATAAACACTCCGAAGGTCCACAGATTACATAATGCCTCCAGATGTGCTTCGGAAACTACTACTGTTCCTACAGGGAAATATCAAAGCGTAGACAGTTTGAGACATTACTCCCATAGAGAAAAGTCCTCATGGATAATGTTGTATTCAATCCCGAAGCAATTTATTTGTTTCATCAACACTCTGAAGGTCGGAAGATTACAGCATGCCTCCAGATGTGCTTCGTAAACTATTACTGGTCTCCCAGGAATCAAAGAAAGCGTAGACAATTTGAGTCATTACTCCCATGGAGAGGAGTCCGCATGATGAATGTTGTATTCCATCTCTATGCAATTTCTGTGTTACATCAACACTCTGAAGGTCCTAAGATTACTGAATGCGTCCAAATGTGCTTCGGAAACTACTACTGGCCTTCCAGGGAACGATTAAAGCGTAGACAGTTTGAGACATTACTCCCATGGAGAAAAGTCCTCATGGCGCCTGATGTATTCAATCTTGATGCAATTTCTGCGTTTCATCAACACTCTGAAGGTCCAAAGATTACTGAATGCCTCCAGATGTGGTTCGGAAACTACTACTAGTCTTCCAGGGAACGATCAAGTCGTAGACAGTTTGAGACATTACTCCCATGGAGAAAAGTCCGCATGGTGCCTGTTGTATTCAATCCCGATGCAATTTATTTAATTCATAAACCTTCTGATAGACCACAGATTACATAATGCCTCCAAATGTGCTTCGGAAACTACTACTGGTCCTCCAGGGAATGATCAAAGCGTAGACAGTTTGAGACATTACTCCCATGGAGAAAAGAGCGCATGGTGCTGTTGAATTCAATCTCGATGCAATTTCTGTGTTTCATCAACGCTCTGAAGGTCCAAAGATAACTGAATGACTCCAGATGTGCTCCGGAAACTACTACTAGTCCTAACTGGAAATATCTAAGCGTATCCAGTTTGAGACATTACTCCCATGAAGAAACGTGCGTATGGTGGCTTTTTTATTCAATCCCTATGCAATTTCTGTGTTTCATCAACACACTGAAGGTCAACAGTTTACAGAATGAGTCCAGATGTGCTTCGGAAACTACTACTGGTCTTCCAGGGAACGATCAAAACATAGACAGTTCGGGACATTACTCCCATGGAGTAAAGTCCGCATGGTGCCTGTTGTATTCTATCCCGATGCTATTTCTATCTTTCATCAACACTCTGAAGCTCAACAGATTACAGAATACCTCCAGATGTGCTTCGGAAACTACTATTGGTTTTCCAGTCAACGATCAAAGCGTAGACAGTTTGAGACAATACTCCCACGGAGAAAAGTCCGCATGGTGCCTGTTGTATTCAATTCAGATGCAATTTCTGTGTTTAATCAACACTCTGAATGTCCTAAGATTACTGAATGCCTCCAGATGTGCTTCGGAAACTACTACTGGTCTTCCAGGGAACGATCAAAGCGTAGACAGTTTGAGACATTACTCCCATGGAGAAATGTTAGCATGGGCCCTGTTGTATTCAATGCCGATGCAATTTCTGTGTTTCATCAACACTCTGAAGGTCCAAAGATTACTGAATGCATCCAGATGTGCTTCGGTAACTACTACTAGTCTTCCAGGGAACGATCAAAGCGTAGACAGTTTGAGACATTACTCCTATGGAGAAAAGTAAGCATGGTGGCTGTTGTATTTAATCACAATGCAATTTCTATGTTTCACCAACACTCTGAAGGTCCACAGATAATAGAATGCCTCCAGATGTATTTCGGAAACTACTACTGATCCTACAGGGAAATATCTAAGCGTAGACAGAGTTGAGACATTACTCCCATGAAGAAACGTGGGTATGGAGGCTTTTGTATTCAGTCCCGATGCAATTTCTGTGTTTCATCAGAACACTGAAGATCAACAGGGTACAGAATGAGTCCAGATGTGCTTCGGAAACTACTACTGGTCTTCCAGGGAACGCTCAAAACATAGACAGTTTGGGACATTACTCCCATGGAGAAAAGTCCGATGCAATTTCTGTGTTTCATCAAACTCTGAAGGTCCACAGATAATAGAATGCCTCCAGATTTGCTTGGGAAACTACTACTGGTCTTCCAGGGAACGATCCAAGCGGAGACAGTTTCAGACATTACTCCCAATGATAAAAGTCGTCATGGGGAATGTTGTATTCAATCCCGAAGCAATTTATTTGTTTCATCAACACTCTGAAGTTCCACAGATTACATAATGACTACAGATGTGCTTCGGAAACTACTACTGGTCTACCAGGAATCAATCAAAGCGTAGACAGTTTGAGACACTACTCCCATGGGGAAAAGTCCGCATGATTAATGTTGTATTCAATTCCAATGCAATTTCTGTGTTTCATCAACACACTGAAGGTCTACAGATTACAGAATGAGTATAGATGTGCTTCGGAAACTACTACTAGTCTTCCAGGGATCGACCAAAGCATAGACAGTTTGAGACATTACTCCCATGGTGAAAAGTCCGCATGGTGCCTGTTGTATTCAATGCCGATTCAATTTCTGTGTTTCATCAACACTCTGAATGTCCTAGGATTACTGAATGCCTCCAGATGTGCTTCGGAAACTACTACTGGTCCTCCAGGGAACGATCAAAGCGTAGACAGTTTGAGACATTACTCCCATCGAGAAAAGTCCTCATGGATAATGTTGTATTCTATCCCGAAGCAATTTATTTGTTTCATCAACACTCTGAAGGTCGGAAGATTACAGCATGCCTCCAGATGTGCTTCGTAAACTATTACTGGTCTCCCAGGAATCAAAGAAAGCGTAGACAATTTGAGTCATTACTCCCATGGAGAGGAGACCGCATGATGAATGTTGTATTCCATCTCGATGCAATTTCTGTGTTACATCAACACTCTGAAGGTCCAAAGATTACTGAATGCCTCCAGATGTGGTTCGGAAACTACTACCAGTCTTCCAGGGAACGATCAAGTCGTAGACAGTTTGAGACATTACTCCCATGGAGAAAAGTCCGCATGGTGCCTGTTGTATTCAATCCCGATGCAATTTATTTGTTTCATAAAACTTCTGATAGTCCACAGATTACATAATGCCTCCAGATGTGCTTCGGAAACTACTACTGGTCCTCCAGGGAATGATCAAAGCGTAGACAGTTTGAGACATTACTCCCATGGAGAAAAGTCCGCATGGTGCCTGTTGAATTCGATCTCGATGCAATTTCTGTGTTTCATCAACGCTCTGAATGTCCAAAGATTACTGAATGCCTCCAGATGTGTTTCGGAAACTACTATGAGTCTTCCAGGGAACGATCAAAGCGTATCCAGTTTCAGACATTACTCCCATGAAGAAACGTGCGTATGGTGGCTTTTTTATTCAATCCCTATGCAATTTCTGTGTTTCATCAACACACTGAAGGTCAACAGTTTACAGAATGAGTCCAGATGTGCTTCGGAAACTACTACTAGTCTTCCAGGGAACGATCAAGTCGTAGACAGTTTGAGACATTACTCCCATGGAGAAATGTACTCATGGTGAATTTTGTATTCAATCCCAATGCAATTTATTTGTTTCACCAACACTCTGAAGGTCCACAGATTTCATAATTCCTCCAGATGTGCTTTGGAAACTACTACTGGTCCTCCAGGGAACTATTAAAGCGTAGACAGTTTGATACATTTCTCCCATGGAGAAAAGTCCGCATGGTGCCTGTTGTATTCAATCCCGATGAAATTTATTTGTTTCATAAACACTCTGAAGGTCCACAGATTACAGAATGCCTCCAGATGGGCCTCGGAAACCTCTACTGGGCTCCCAGGAGTCGATCAAAGCGTAGACAGGTTGAGACATTACTCCCATGCAGAAACGTTCGCATGGTGCCTGTTGTATTCAGTCCCGATGCAATGTATTTGTTTCATCAACACTGAAGGTCCACCGATTACAGAATGCCTCCAGTTGTGCTTTGGAAACTACTACTAGTCTTCCAGGGAACGATCAAATCGTAGACAGTTTGAGACATTACTCCCATGGAGAAAAGTCCTCATGGGGAATGTTGTATTCAATCCCGAAGCAATTTCTTTGTTTTATCAACACTCTGAAGGTCCACAGATTACAGAGTGCCTACATATGTCTTTCGGAAACTACTACTGGTCCTCCAGGGAATAATCAAAGCGTAGACAGTATGAGACTTTACTCCCATGGGGAAAAGTCCGCATGATGAATGTTGTATTCCATCTCGATGCAATTTCTGTGTTTCATCAACACTCTGAAGGTCCACCGATTACGGAATGCCTCCAGTTGTGCTTCGGAAACTACTACTAGTCTTCCAGGGAACGATCAAATCGTAGACAGTTTGATACATTTCTCCCATGGAGAAAAGTCCTCATGGATTATGTTGTATTCAATCCCGAAGAAATTTATTTGTTTCATCAACACTCTGAAGGTCGGAAGATTAAAGCATGCCTCCAAATGTGCTTCGTAAACTACTACTGGTCTCCCAGGTATCAATGAAAGCGTAGACAATTTGAGACATTACTCCCATGGAGAAGAGTCCGCATGATGAATGTTGTATTCCATCTCGATGCAATTTCTGTGTTACATCAACACTCTGAAGGTCCTAAGATTACTGAATGCATCGAAATGTGCTTCGGAAACTACTACTGGCCTTCCAGGGAACGATTAAAGCGTAGACAGTTTGAGACATTACTCCCATGGAGAAAAGTCCGCATGGCGCCTGTTGTATTCAATCCCGATGCAATTTCTGTGTTTCATCAACACTCTGAAGGTCCACAGATTAATGAATGCATCGACATGTGCTTCGGAATCTACGACTGGTCTCCCAGGAATCGATCAAAGCGTAGACAGTTTGAGACATTACTCCCCTGGCGTAAAGTCCGCATGGTGCCTGTTGTATTCTATCACGATGCAATTTCTGTGTTTCATAAGCACTCTGAATGTCCAAAGATTACCGAATGCCTCCAGATGTGCTTCGGAAACTACTACGAGTCTTCCAGGGAACGATCAAAGCGTAGACAGTTTGAGACATTACTCCCATGGAGAAAAGTAAGCATGGTGCCTGTTGTTTTCTAACCCGAAGCAACTTCTGTGTTTCATCAACACTCTGAAGGTCCACGTGTTACAGAATGCCTCCAGTTGTGCTTTGGAAACTACTACTAGTCTTCCAGGGAACGATCAAAGCGTAGACAGTTTGAGACATTACTCCCATGGAGAAAAGTCCGCATGGTGCCTGTAGTATTCAGTCTCGATGCAATTTCTGCGTTTCATCAACACTCTGAAGGTCCAAAGATTACTGAATGCCTCCAGATGTGTTTCGGACACTACTACGAGTCTTCCAGGGAACGATCAAAGCGTATCCAGTTTGAGACATTACTCCCATGAAGAAACGTGCGTATGGTGGCTTTTTTATTCAATCCCTATGCAAATTCTGTGTTTCATCAACACACTGAAGTTCAACAGTTTACAGAATGAGTCCAGATGTGCTTCGGAAACTACTACTGGTCTTCCAGGGAACAATCCAAGCGGAGACAGTTTGAGACATTACTCCCATGCAGAAAAGTCCGCATGGTGACTGTTGTATTCAATCTCGATGCAATTTATTTGTTTCATAAACCTTCTGATAGTCCACAGATTACATAATGCCTCCAGATGTGCTTCGGAAACTACTACTGGTCCTCCAGGGAATGATCAAAGCGTAGACAGTTTGAGACATTACTCCCATGGTGAAAAGTCCGCATGGTGCCTGTTGAATTCGATCTCGATGCAATTTCTGTGTTTCATCAACGCTCTGAATGTCCAAAGATTACTGAATGCCTCCAGATGTGTTTCGGACACTACTACGAGTCTTCCAGGGAACGATCAAAGCGTATCCAGTTTGAGACATTACTCCCATGAAGAAACGTGCGTATGGTGTCTTTTTTATTCAATCCCTATGCAAATTCTGTGTTTCATCAACACACTGAAGTTCAACAGTTTACAGAATGAGTCCAGATGTGCTTCGGAAACTACTACTGGTCTTCCAGGGAACAATCCAAGCGGAGACAGTTTGAGACATTACTCCCATGCAGAAAAGTCCGCATGGTGACTGTTGTATTCAATCTCGATGCAATTTCTTTGTTTCATTAACACTCTGAAGGTCCACAGATTACAGAATGCCTCCAGATGGGCCTCGGAAACCTCTACTGGTCTCCCAGGAATCGATCAAAGCGTAGACAATTTGAGACATTACTCCCATGCAGAAACGTTCGCATGGTGCCTGTTGTATTCAATCATGATGCAATTTATTTGTTTCATCAACACTCTGAAGGTCCACAGATTACATAATGCCTCCAGATGTGCTTCGGAAACTACTAATGGTCCTCCAGATAATTATCAAAGCGTAGACAGTTTGAGACAATACTCCCATGGAGAAATGTCCGCATGGTGAATGTTATATTCAATCCCGATGCAATTCCTGTGTTTCATCAACACTCTGAAGGTCCACTGATTACAGAATGCCTCAAGTTGTGCTTTGCAAACTACTACTGGACTTCCAGGGAACGATCAAAGAGTAGACAATTTCAGTATTACTGCATGGAGAAAAGTCTGCATGGTGAACGTTGTATTCAAGGTCGATGCAATTTCTGCGTTTCATCAACACTCTGAAGGAACACAGATTACATAATGCCTCCAGATGTTATTCGGAAACTACTACTAGTCCTCCAGGGAATGATCAACGAGTAGACAATTTGAGAGATTATTCCAATGGAGAAAAGTCCGCATGGTGCCTGTTGTATTCAATCCCGAAGCGATTTATTTGTTTCATAAACACTCTGAAGGTCGGAAGATTACAGCATGCCTCCAGATGTGCTTCGTAAACTATTACTGGTCTCCCAGGAATCAAAGAAAGCGTAGACAATTTGAGTCATTACTCCCATGGAGAGGAGTCCGCATGATGAATGTTGTATTCCATCTCGATGCAATTTCTGTGTTACATCAACACTCTGAAGGTCCTAAGATTACTGAATGCGTCCAAATGTGCTTCGGAAACTACTACTGGCCTTCCAGGGAACGATTAAAGCGTAGACAGTTTGAGACATTACTCCCATGGAGAAAAGTCCGCATGGCGCCTGATGTATTCAATCTCGATGCAATTTCTGCGCTTCATCAACACTCTGAAGGTCCAAAGATTACTGAATGCCTCCAGATGTGGTTCGGAAACTACTACTAGTCTTCCAGGGAACGATCAAGTCGCTGACAGTTTGAGACATTACTCCCATGGAGAAAAGTCCGCATGGTGCCTGTTGTATTCAATCTCGATGCAATTTATTTGTTTCATTAACCTTCTGATTGTCCACAGATTACATAATGCCTCCAGATGTGCTTCGGAAACTACTACTGGTCCTCCAGGGAATGATCAAAGCGTAGACAGTTTGAGACATTACTCTCATGGAGAAAAGAGCGCATGGTGCCTTTTGAATTCAATCTCGATGCAATTTCAATGTTTCATCAACGCTCTGAAGGTCCAAAGATAACTGAATGGCTCCAGATGTGCTCCGGAAACTACTACTAGTCCTAACTGGAAATATCTAAGCGTATCCAGTTTGAGACATTACTCCCATGAAGAAACGTGCGTATGGTGGCTTTTTTATTCAATCCCTATGCAATTTCTGTGTTTCATCAACACACTGAAGGTCAACAGTTTACAGAATGAGTCCAGATGTGCTTCGGAAACTACTACTGGTCTTCCAGGGAACGATCAAAACATAGACAGTTTGGGACATTACTCGCATGGAGAAAAGTCCGCATGGTGAATTTTGTATTCCATCTTGATGCGATTTCTGTGTTTCATGAACACTCTAAAGGTCCACAGATAATAGAATGCCTCCAGATTTGCTTGGGAAACTACTACTGGTCTTCCAGGGAACGATCCAAGCGGAGACAGTTTGAGACATTACTCCCATGGAGAAAAGTCCTCATGAGGAATGTTGTATTCAATCCCGAAGCAATTAATTTTTTTCATCAACACTCTGAAGGTCCACAGATTACATAATGCCTACAGATGTTCTTCGGAAACTACTACTGGTCCTCCAGGGAATGATCAAAGCGTAGACAGTTTGAGACATTACTCCCATGGAGAAAAGTCCGCATGGTGCCTGTTGTATTCAATCTCGATGCAATTTCTGTGTTTCATCAAAACTCTGAATGCCTCCAGATGTGCTTCTGAAACTACTACTGTTCCTACAGGGAAATATCAAAGCGTAGACAGTTTGAGACATTACTCCCATAGAGAAAAGTCCTCATGGATAATGTTGTATTCAATCCCGAAGCAATTTATTTGTTTCATCAACACACTGAAGGTCCACAGATTACATAATGCCTCCAGATGTTATTCGGAAACTACTACTGGTCCTCCAGAGAATGATAAACGAGTAGACAATTTGAGACATTACTCCCATAGAGAAAAGTCCGCATGGTGCCTGTTGTATTCAATCCCGATGCGATTTATTTGCATCATAAACACTCCGAAGGTCCACAGATTACATAATGCCTCCAGATGTGCTTCGGAAACTACTACTGGTCCTCCAGGGAACGATCCAAGAGGGAACAGTTTGAGACATTACTCCCATAGAGAAAAGTCCTCATGGATAATGTTGTATTCATCCCGAAGCAATTTATTTGTTTCATAAACCTTCTCATAGTCCACAGATTACATAATGCCTCCAGATGTGCTTTGGAAACTACTACTGGTCCTCCAGGGAATGATCAAAGCGTAGACAGTTTGAGACATTACTCCCATGGAGAAAAGTCCGCATGGTGCCTGTTGTATTCAATCCCGATGCAATTTATTTGTTTCATAAACCTTCTGATAGTCCACAGATTACATAATGCCTCCAGATGTGCTTCGGAAACTACTACTGGTCCTCCAGGGAATGATCAAAGCGTAGACAGTTTGAGACATTACTCCCATGGAGAAAAGTCCGCATGCTGCCTGTTGAATTCAATCTCGATGCAATTTCTGTGTTTCATCAACGCTCTGAAGGTCCAAAGATAACTGAATGCCTCCAGATGTGCTCCGGAAACTACTACTAGTCCTAACTGGAAATATCTAAGCGTATCCAGTTTGAGACATTACTCCCATGGAGAAAAGTAAGCATGGTGCCTGTTGTATTCAAACCCGATGCAACTTCTGTGTTTCATCAACACTCTGAAGATCCACAGATTACATAATGCCTCCAGATGTGCTTCGGAAACTACTACTGGTCCTACAGGGAAATATCTAAGCGTAGACAGTTTGATACATTACTCCCATGAAGAAACGTGCGTATGGAGACTTTTGTATTCAATCCCGATGCAATTTCTTTGTTTCATCAACACACTGAAGGTCAACAGATTACAGAATGGGTCCAGATGTGCTTCGGAAACTACTACTTGTCTTCCAGGGAACGATCAAAGCATAGACAGTTTAAGACATTACTCCCATGGAGAAACGTCCGCATGGTGAATGTTATATTCAATCCCGATGCAATTCCTGTGTTTTATCAACACACTGGAGGTCCACTGATTACAGAATGCCTCAAGTTGTGCTTTGGAAACTACTACTGGACTTCCAGGGAACGATCAAAGAGTAGACAATTTCAGTATTACTACATGGAGAAAAGTCTGCATGGTGAATGTTGTATTCAAGGTCGATGCAATTTCTGCGTTTCATCAACACTCTGAAGGTCCACAGATTAAGTAATGCCCCCAGATGTTATTCGGAAACTACTACTGGTCCTCCAGGGAATGATCAACGAGTAGACAATTTGAGAGATTATTCCAATGGAGAAAAGTCCGAATGGTGCCTGTTGTATTCAATCTCAATGCAATTTCTGCTTTTCATCAACACTCTGAAGGTCCAAAGATTATTGAATGCCTCCAGATGTGCTTCGGAAACCACTACTAGTCTTCCAGGGAACGATCAAAGCGTAGACAGTTTGAGACATTATTCCAATGGAGAAAAGTCCGCATGGCGCCTGATGTATTCAATCCCGTAGCAATTTATTTGTTTCATAAACTTTCTGATAGTCCACAGATTACATAATGCCTACAGATGTTCTTCGGAAACTACCACTGGTCCTCCAGGGAATGATCAAAGCGTAGACAGTTTGAGACATTACTCCCATGGAGAAAAGTCCGCACGGTGAATGTTGTATTCCCTTACGATGCAAAATCTGTGTTCCATCAACACTCTGAAGGTGCACTGATTACAGAATGCCTCCAGATCTGCTTCGGAAATTGCTACTAGTCTTCCAGGGAACAATCAAAGCGTAGACAGTTTGAGACATTACTCCCAGGGAGAAAAGTCCGCATGGTGAATGTTGATTCCATCACGATGCAATTTTTGTGTTTCATCAACACTCTGAAGGTCGAAAGCTTACAGAATTCCTCTAGCTGGGCTTCGGAAACCACGACTAGTCTCCCAGGAATCGATCAAAGCGTAGACAGTTTGAGACATTATTCCCATGGAGAAGATTCCGCATGGTGCCTGTTGTATTCAATCTCGATGTAATTTCAGTGTTTCATCAACACTCTGAAGGTCCAAAGGCTACTGAATGCCTCCAGATGTTCTTTGGAAACTACTACTCGTTCTTCCACGGAACGATCAAAGCGTAGACAGTTTGAGACATTACTCCCATGGAGTTATGTCATCATGGCGCCTGTTGTATTCAATCCCGATGCAATTTCTGTGTTTCATCAACACTCTGAATGTCCACAGATTAATGAATGCCACGACATGTCCTTCAGAATCTACGGAGTCTACGACTGGTCTCCCAGGAATCGATCAAAGCGTAGACAGTTTGAGACATCACTCCCATGGAGTAAAGTCCGCATGGTGCCTGTTGTACTCTATCCTGATGTAATTTCTATCTTTCTTCAACACTCTGAAGGCCCACAGATTACAGAATGCATCCAGATCTGCTTCGGAAACCACAATTGGTTTTCCAGGGAACGATCAAAGCGTAGACAGTTTGAGACATTACTCCCATGGAGAAAAGTCCTCATGGGGAATGTTGTATTCAATCCCGAAGCAATTTATTTTTTTCATCAACACTCTGAAGGTCCACAGATTACATAATGCCTACAGATGTTCTTCGGAAACTACTACTGGTCCTCCAGGGAATGATCAAAGCGTAGACAGTTTAAAACATTACTCCCATGGAGAAATGTCCGCATGGTGACTGTTGTATTCAATCTCGATGCAATATCTGTGTTTCATCATCACTCTGAAGATCCACAGATTACAGAGTGCCTCAAGATGTGCTTCGGAAACTACTACTGGTCCTACAGGGAAATATCTAACCGTAGACAGTTTGATACATTACTCCCATGAAGAAACGTGCGTATGGAGACTTTTGTATTCAATCACGATGCAATTTCTTTGTTTCATCAACACCCTGAAGGTCAACAGATTACAGAATGGGTCCAGATGTGCTTCGGAAACTACTACTGGTCTTCCAGGGAACGATCAAAGCATAGACAGTTTAAGACATTACTCCTATGGAGAAACGTCCGCATGGTGAATGTTATATTCAATCCCGATGCAATTCCTGTGTTTTATCAACACTCTGAAGGTCCACTGATTACAGAATGCCTCAAGTTGTTCTTTGGAAACTACTACTGGACTTCCAGGGAACGATCAAAGAGTAGACAATTTCAGTATTACTGCATGGAGAAAGGTCTGCATGGTGAATGTTCTATTCAAGGTCGATGCAATTTCTGCGTTTCATCAACACTCTGAAGGTCCACAGATTACATAATGCCTCCAGATGTTATTCGCAAACTACTACTGGTCCTCCAGGGAATGATCAACGAGTAGACAATTTGAGAGATTATTCCAATGGAGAAAAGTCCGAATGGTGCCTGTTGTATTCAATCACAATGCAATTTCTGCTTTTCATCAACACTCTGAAGGTCCAAAGATTACTGAATGCCTCCAGATGTGCTTCGGAAACTACTACTGGTCCTCCAGGGAATGATGAAAGCGTAGACAGTTTGAGACATTACTCCCATGGAGAAAAGTCCGCATTGGTGCCTGTTGATTTCAATCTCGATGCAATTTCTGTGTTTCATCAACACTCTGAAGGTCGGAAGATTACAGCATGCCTCCAGATGTGCTTCGGAAACTACTACGAGTCTTCCAGGGAACGATCAAAGCGTAGACATGTTGAGACATTACTTCCATGGAGAAAAGTAAGCATGGTAGCTGTTGTTTTCTAACCCGATGAAACTTCTGTGTTTCATCAACACTCTGAAGGTCCACTGATTACAGAATGCCTCAAGTTGTGCTTTGGAAACTACTACTGGACTTCCAGGGAACGATCAAAGAGTAGACAATTTCAGTATTACTGCATGGAGAAAGGTCTGCATGGTGAATGTTGTATTCAAGGTCGATGCAATTTCTGCCTTTCATCAACACTCTGAAGGTCCACAGATTACATAATGCCTCCAGATGTTATTCGGAAACTACTACTGGTCCTCCAGAGAATGATAAACGAGTAGACAATTTGAGAGATTATTCCAATGGAGAAAAGTCCGCATGGTGCCTGTTGTATTCAATCCCGATGCGATTTATTTGCATCATAAACACTCCGAAGGTCCACAGATTACATAATGCCTCCAGATGTGCTTCGGAAACTACTACTGTTCCTACAGGGAAATATCAAAGCGTAGACAGTTTGAGACATTACTCCCATAGAGAAAAGTCCTCATGGATAATGTTGTATTCAATCCCGAAGCAATTTATTTGTTTCATCAACACTCTGAAGGTCGGAAGATTACAGCATGCCTCCAGATGTGCTTCGTAAACTATTACTGGTCTCCCAGGAATCAAAGAAAGCGTAGACAATTTGAGTCATTACTCCCATGGAGAGGAGTCCGCATGATAAATGTTGTATTCCATCTCTATGCAATTTCTGTGTTACATCAACACTCTGAAGGTCCTAAGATTACTGAATGCGTCCAAATGTGCTTCGGAAACTACTACTGGCCTTCCAGGGAACGATTAAAGCGTAGACAGTTTGAGACATTACTCCCATGGAGAAAAGTCCTCATGGCGCCTGATGTATTCAATCTTGATGCAATTTCTGCGTTTCATCAACACTCTGAAGGTCCAAAGATTACTGAATGCCTCCAGATGTGGTTCGGAAACTACTACTAGTCTTCCAGGGAACGATCAAGTCGTAGACAGTTTTTGACATTACTCCCATGGAGAAAAGTCCGCATGGTGCCTGTTGTATTCAATCCCGATGCAATTTATTTAATTCATAAACCTTCTGATAGACCACAGATTACATAATGCCTCCATATGTGCTTCGGAAACTACTACTGTTCCTCCAGGGAATGATCAAAGCGTAGACAGTTTGAGACATTACTCCCATGGAGAAAAGAGCGCATGGTGCTGTTGAATTCAATCTCGATGCAATTTCTGTGTTTCATCAACGCTCTGAAGGTCCAAAGATAACTGAATGACTCCAGATGTGCTCCGGAAACTACTACTAGTCCTAACTGGAAATATCTAAGCGTATCCAGTTTGAGACATTACTCCCATGAAGAAACGTGCGTATGGTGGCTTTTTTATTCAATCCCTATGCAATTTCTGTGTTTCATCAACACACTGAAGGTCAACAGTTTACAGAATGAGTCCAGATGTGCTTCGGAAACTACTACTGGTCTTCCAGGGAACGATCAAAACATAGACAGTTTGGGACATTACTCGCATGGAGAAAAGTCCGCATGGTGAATTTTGTATTCCATCTTGATGCGATTTCTGTGTTTCATGAACACTCTAAAGGTCCACAGATAATAGAATGCCTCCAGATTTGCTTGGGAAACTACTACTGGTCTTCCAGGGAACGATCCAAGCCGAGACAGTTTGAGACATTACTCCCATGGAGAAAAGTCCTCATGAGGAATGTTGTATTTAATCCCGAAGCAATTAATTTTTTTCATCAACACTCTGAAGGTCCACAGATTACATAATGCCTACAGATGTTCTTCGGAAACTACTACTGGTCCTCCAGGGAATGATCAAAGCGTAGACAGTTTGAGACATTACTCCCATGGAGAAAAGTCCGCATTGGTGCCTGTTGATTTCAATCTCGATGCAATTTCTGCTTTTCATCAACACTCTGAAGGTCCAAAGATTACTGAATGCCTCCAGATGTGCTTCGGAAACCACTACTAGTATTTCAGGGAACGATCAAAGCGTAGACAGTTTGAGACATTACTCCCATAGAGAAAAGTCCTCATGGATAAAGTTGTATTCAATCCCGAAGCAATTTATTTGTTTCATCGACACACTGAAGGTCAACAGATTACAGAATGGGTCCAGATGTTTTATCAACACTCTGAAGGTCCACTGATTACAGAATGCCTCAAGTTGTGCTTTGGAAACTACTACTGGACTTCCAGGGAACGATCAAAGAGTAGACAATTTCAGTATTACTGCATGGAGAAAAGTCTGCATGGTGAATGTTGTATTCAAGGTCGATGCAATTTCTGCGTTTCATCAACACTCTGAAGGTCCACAGATTACATAATGCCTCCAGATGTTATTCGGAAACTACTACTGGTCCTCCAGAGAATGATAAACGAGTAGACAATTTGAGACATTACTCCCATAGAGAAAAGTCCGCATGGTGCCAGTTGTATTCAATCCCGATGCGATTTATTTGCATCATAAACACTCCGAAGGTCCACAGATTACATAATGCCTCCAGATGTGCTTCGGAAACTACTACTGGTCCTCCAGGGAACGATCCAAGCGGGAACAGTTTGAGACATTACTCCCATAGAGAAAAGTCCTCATGGATAATGTTGTATTCAATCCCGAAGCAATTTATTTGTTTCATAAACCTTCTGATAGTCCACAGATTACATAATTCCTCCAGATGTGCTTTGGAAACGACTACTAGTCTTCCAGGGAACGATCAAAGCGTAGACAGTTTGAGACATTACTCCCATGGAGAAAAGTCCGCATGGTGCCTGTAGTATTCAATCTCGATGCAATTTCTGCGTTTCATCAACCCTCTGAAGGTCCAAAGATTGCTGAATGCCTCCAGATGTGGTTCGGAAACTACTACTAGTCTTCCAGGGAACGATCAAGTCGTAGACCGTTTGAGACATTACTCCCATGGAGAAAAGTCCGCATGGTGCCTGTTGTATTCAATCCCGATGCAATTTATTTGTTTCATAAACCTTCTGATAGTCCACAGATTACATAATGCCTCCAGATGTGCTTCGGAAACTACTACTGGTCCTCCAGGGAATGATCAAAGCGTAGACAGTTTGAGACATTACTCCCATGGAGAAAAGTCCGCATGCTGCTTGTTGAATTCAATCTCGATGCAGTTTCTGTGTTTCATCAACGCTCTGAAGGTCCAAAGATAACTGAATGCCTCCAGATGTGCTCCGGAAACTACTACTAGTCCTAACTGGAAATATCTAAGCGTATCCAGTTTGAGACATTACTCCCATGGAGAAAAGTAAGCATGGTGCCTGTTGTATTCAAACCCGATGCAACTTCTGTGTTTCATCAACACTCTGAAGATCCACAGATTACATAATGCCTCCAGATGTGCTTCGGAAACTACTAATGGTCCTCCAGGAAATTATCAAAGCGTAGACAGTTTGAAACATGACTCCAATGGGGAAAAGTCGGCATGGTGCCTGTTGTATTAAATCCCGATTCAATTTCTGTGTTTCATCAACACTCTGAAGGTCCACCGTTTACAGAATGCCTCCAGTTGTGCTTTGGAAACTACTGCTGGTCTTCCAGTGAACGATCAAAGCGTAGACAGTTTGAGAAATTACTCCCATGGAGAAAAGTCCGCAGGTTGAATGTTGTATTCAATCTCGATGCAATTTCTGTGTTTCATCATCACTCTGAAGATCCACAGATTACAGAGTGTCTCCAGATGTGCTTCGGAAACTACTACTGGTGCTACAGGGAAATATCTGAGCGTAGACAGTTTGATACATTACTCCCATGAAGAAACGTGCGTATGGAGACTTTTGTATTCAATCCCGATGCAATTTCTTTGTTTCATCAACACACTGAAGGTCAACAGATTACAGAATGGGTCCAGATGTGCTTCGGAAACTACTACTTGTCTTCCAGGGAACGATCAAAGCATAGACAGTTTAAGACATTACTCCCATGGAGAAACGTCCGCATGGTGAATGTTATATTCAATCCCGATGCAATTCCTGTGTTTTATCAACACTCTGGAGGTCCACTGATTACAGAATGCCTCAAGTTGTGCTTTGGAAACTACTACTGGACTTCCAGGGAACGATCAAAGAGTAGACAATTTCAGTATTACTACATGGAGAAAAGTCTGCATGGTGAATTTTGTATTCAAGGTCGATGCAATTTCTGCGTTTCATCAACACTCTGAAGGTCCACAGATTACATAATGCCTCCAGATGTTATTCGGAAACTACTACTGGTCCTCCAGGGAATGATCAACGAGTAGACAATTTGAGAGATTATTCCAATGGAGAAAAGTCCGAATGGTGCCTGTTGTATTGAATCTCAATGCAATTTCTGCTTTTCATCAACACTCTGAAGGTCCAAAGATTACTGAATGCCTCCAGATGTGCTTCGGAAACCACTACTAGTCTTCCAGGGAACGATCAAAGCGTAGACAGTTTGAGATATTACTCCCATGGAGAAAAGTCCGCATGGTGCCTGTTGCATTCAATCTCGATGCAATTTTTGTGTTTCATCAAAACTCTGAAGGTCCAAAGATAACTGAATGCCTCCAGATGTGCTTCGGAAACTACTACTATTCCTACAGGGAAATATCAAAGCGTAGACAGTTTGAGACATTACTCCCATGGAGAAAAGTCCGCACGGTGAATGTTGTATTCCCTTACGATGCAATTTCTGTGTTCCATCAACACTCTGAAGGTGCACAGATTACAGAATGCCTCCAGATCTGCTTCGGAAATTGCTACTAGTCTTCCAGGGAACAATCAAAGCGCAGACAGTTTGAGACATTACTCCCAGGGAGAAAAGTCCGCATGGTGAATGTTGATTCCATCACGATGCACTTTTTGTGTTTCATCAACACTCTGAAGGTCGAAAGCTTACAGAATTCCTCTAGATGGGCTTCGAAAACCACGACTAGTCTCCCAGGAATCGATCAAAGCGTAGACAGTTTGAGACATTATTCCCATGGAGAAGATTCCGCATGGTGCCTGTTGTATTCAATCTCGATGTAATTTCAGTGTTTCATCAACACTCTGAAGGTCCAAAGGCTACTGAATGCCTCCAGATGTGCTTTGGAAACTACTACTCGTTCTTCCACGGAACGATCAAAGCGTAGACAGTTTGAGACATTACTCCCATGGAGTTATGTCATCATGGCGCCTGTTGTATTCAATCCCGATGCAATTTCTGTGTTTCATCAACACTCTGAATGTCCACAGATTAATGAATGCCACGAAATGTCCTTCAGAATCTACGGAGTCTACGACTGGTCTCCCAGGAATCGATCAAACCGTAGACAGTTTGAGACATCACTCCCATGGAGTAAAGTCCGCATAATGACTGTTGTACTCTATCCCGATGTAATTTCTATCTTTCTTCAACACTCTGAAGGCCCACAGATTACAGAATGCATCCAGATCGCCTTCGGAAACCACAATTGGTTTTCCAGGGAACGATCAAAGCGTAGACAGTTTGAGACATTACTCCCATGGAGAAAAGTCCTCATGGGGAATGTTGTATTCAATCGCGAAGCAATTTATTTTTTTCATCAAAACTCTGAAGGTCCACAGATTACATAATGCCTACAGATGTTCTTCGGAAACTACTACTGGTCCTCCAGGGAATGATCAAAGCGTAGACAGTTTAAAACATTACTCCCATGGAGAAATGTCCGCATGGTGACTGTTGTATTCAATCTCGATGCAATTTCTGTGTTTCATCATCACTCTGAAGATCCACAGATTACAGAGTGCCTCAAGATGTGCTTCGGAAACTACTACAGGTCCTACAGGGAAATATCTAAGCGTAGACAGTTTGATACATTACTCCCATGAAGAAACGTGCGTATGGAGACTTTTGTATTCAATCACGATGCAATTTCTTTGTTTCATCAACACCCGGAAGGTCAACAGATTACAGAATGGGTCCAGATGTGCTTCGGAAACTACTACTGGTCTTCCAGGGAACGATCAAAGCATAGACAGTTTGAGACATTACTCCCATGGAGAAAAGTCCGCATGGTGCCTGTTGTATTCAATCTCGATGCAATTTCTGTGTTTCATCAAAACTCTGAAGGTCCAAAGATAACTGAATGCCTCCAGATGTGCTTCGGAAACTACTACTTTTCCTACAGTGAAATATCAAAGCGTAGACAGTTTGAGACATTACTCCCATGAATAAACGTAAGTATGGAGGCTTTTGTATTCAATCCCTATGCAATTTCTGTGTTTCATCAACACACTGAATATCAACAGATTACAGAATGCCTCCAGATGTACTTCGGAAACTACTACTAGTCTTCCAGGGAACGATCAAAGCGTAGACAGTTTGAGACATTACTCCCTCGGAGAAAAGTAGGCATAGTGCCTGTTGTATTCAATCGCAATGCAATTTCTCTGTTTCGTCAACACTATGAAGGTCCACAGATTACAGAGTGCCTCCAGATGTGCTTCGGAAACTACTACTGGTCCTACAGGGAAATATCTAAGCGTAGACAGTTTGAGACATTACTCCCATGAAGAAACGTGGGTATGGAGGCTTTTGTATTCAATCCCGATTCAATTTCTGTGTTTCATCAACACACTGAAGGTCAACAGATTACAGAACGAGTCAAGATGTAATTGGGAAACTACTACTGGTCTTCCAGGGAACAATCAAAGCATAGACAGTTTAAGACATTACTCCCATGGAGAAAAGTCAGCATGGTGAATGTTGTATTCAATCTCGATGCAATTTCTGTGTTTCATCAACACTCTGAAGGTCCAAAGGTAACTGAATGCCTCCAGATGTGTTTCGGAAACTACTACTGGTCCTACAGGGAAATATCTAAGCGTAGACAGTTTGAGTCATTACTCCCATGAAGAAACGTGCGTATGGAGGCTTTTTTATTCAATCCCTATGCAATTTCTGTGTTTCATCAACACACTGAAGGTCAACAGATTACAGAATGAGTTCAGATGTGCTTCGGAAACTACTACTGGTCTTGCAGGGAACGATGAAAGCATAGACAGTTTGAGATTTTTCTCCCATGGAGAAAAGTCCGCATGGTGAATTTTGTATACCATCTCGATGCAATTTCTGTGTTTCACCAACACTCAGAAGGTCCACAGATTATGGAATGCCTCCAGATTTGCTTCGGAAACTACTACTTGTTTTCCAGGGAACGATCATTGCGTAGGCAGTTTGAGACATGACTACCATGTAGAAAAGTCCGCATGGTGACTGTTATATTCAATCCCGATGCAATTTCTGTGTTTCATCAACACTCTGAAGGTCCACAGATTACAGAATGCCTCCAAATGTGCTTCGGAAACTACTACTGGTCTTCCTGGAACATATCAAAGCGTAGATAGATTGAGACGTTACTCCCATGATGAAAAGTCCGCATTGTGCATGTTGTATTCAACCCCTATGCAATTTCTGTGTTTTATCAATACTCTGAAAGTCCACAGATAACAGAATGCCTCCAGATGTGCTTCGGAACCTACTACTGGTCTTCCAGGCATCGATCAAAGCGTAGAAAGTTTGAGACATTACTCCCATGGGGAAAAGTCTGCATGAATTCTCGGTTCCACAAAACCAATTACAGCAAAATAAGCATCTCCGGTTAAAAGACTATGAGACTAGCCGACAGGGATTTTCCAAGCCCTTTATAGCTCCTAGGTCTCCGTGAGACATCCTATTGTAGTGCAGAAATGAAACAGTTGCTGAAGTGAAGCACATCCTGTTCATCAAAGGGAACTACTGACGGATGTGTTATGGAAAAATGTTCTTCTCCCCGTGTCCAGTGAAACTCTGTTGCGATCATGAGTAGCTGCCATCTACGATCACTGTTTGTAGGTAATGTCTAGTAAAGTCATCAGAAGATCGAAATCAGTTGCAAAACAATTTAGTAAAGATATCTGTATGGTTCGAAAGTTGGCAGTTGGCAATTAGCGCAAAGCTATGAAAAGTGTGGGGTTATCCGCAAGAGTGCTACTAGGAATCCGTTAAACATCGGCTACACGATAAATCAAATCTAAAAGCCGTAATTTTAAATTAATACCTAAAAATTACAGTTACGAACTACTTAAGTGGAAAGAAGAGAGAGAAAATGATGCGGGGAAGACAAACCAAAGACTGCGTTTATTTGGCGGAACAGTTAGAATATGTAACAGATCTACTGATGAGTCTAGCTACACTGTGCTTGTCCGTCTCCTTTCGAAGTACTGCTGCGCGGTGTGGGATTGTTACCAGATGGAATTAACGGAGTACATCGAGAAACTTCAAGGAAGCGCTGCTCGTTTTGTATTAATATAGAATAGGGGAGAGAGTGTCACTGCATGATACACAGTTAGGGGAGGACGTCATCAAAACGAAGGCGTTTTTCGTTGCGGCGGAATCTTCTCACGGAATTTCAGTCATTAACTTTCTTCTCCGAACGTGAAAATATTTTGTTAACGCTGACCTACATAGGGAGAAACGATCATCATAATAAAATAAGGGAAATAAGAGCACGCACTGACAGATATACGTGTTAGTTATTCCACCACGCTGTTCGAGATTGGAATAATAGAGAATTATTGTGAAGGTGGTTCGATAAACCCTCTGCCAAGCACTTAAGTGTGATTTGCAGTCTACCCATGTACATATAGATGTAGACAGTGGACGCTCATATCATTAAAAGTACCCCGTAACTCAACAGGAGGAAACGCATAAATCACTGCATGAAGGATTATAATTAGTGTGTTTATGAAACGTTGAAATGTCTGTGTACAGTCGCTTGATAAGACTGTTGCCCTGTTTGATTCTGTTTGTCTGCAGTTGGTTCTACTAACTGTCCCAGAAGGACTGAGAAGTTTCAGTGATAATCTGACGTTAAGTGCAAGCAACTCGTTCTGCGCATCAGTATGTCAGTACCTTAATTGATCCATTTATATATCATGTGTAATCGAGACCCATATTTATAAAGTTCGTCCATTAGCCTATCTTGTGTGACCAGGTCTTTTTATGTGTCTTTTCAGGTTTGTCTTGCATTTGGTACTTGAGCTGCTTTTCGTCTGCTAGAAGCACAGGATAACCAATTTTGTACCTCTTACGTGGGCAAAGAGTTCTATCGGTGCTGTTCGACAGCTTCGTGGTTGTCAAGTTGGTATTGTCCGTTTCCCGTGTGGGCTTCCCATGCGCTCCGAGCCGAGCGGTGGCTGTCGGTGGATGTATGGCTCTGAGCGCTATGGGACGTAACTTCTGAGGTCATCAGTCCCCAAGAACTTAGAATTACTTAAACCTAACTAACCTAAGGACATCACACACATCCATGCCCGAGGCAGGATTCGAACCTGCAACCGTAGCAGTCGCGCGGTTCCGGACTGAACTCGGTGGATGTAGCTGTGCTCTTAAGTGAGCCCTCTCCTGCCAGTGATGAGATAGGTCGTAGCTTCAAACGCGGCCTTCATGCGTGGAGCCGTTCGGAAAAGCTCTTGGCCTGAATGAAGTGTTTCGATTACTTCTTGCTTTATATTGCTCTTAATAGGATGCTTGAGTCTATGATTTTGTCAGTGTCCGGAGTTTGCTTTGTTCCTTTCTACTATTGTTGTGTCAATGCGCTCTACGGGATATGGTTAGCCTGAGTTAATGTGCTTTAAAGCTTTGTGAATATGACAGAACTTGTGTTTTCGTGTATGTGCGATATTTCTTTTTATGTATTGTAGTTTATCGCATGTTCTATTTTCTGCTGTGATCTCGAGTTGTCTTTATTCTGTGAGCGTTGCGCTCTATTACTGAATCTCAATAGTTGGTCCGTGTTATTTTAACTGATAAGTGATGGGTGAAGATTTGCGTTACTGCATTTCCGTGTTTTGTGGGAACGTGTAGCAGCTGCCTTTGTTTAATGGGGGCCATATGTTACTCGAATCATTGGGGCCTTCCGCCTTGATGGTTTTATTATGAATTCGGTGTGATTCATGATCTATTCGTTCTTACAGTGGTGTACTCTCATTGATTTATACATTTAGCGATTTTCACTCACATCTGTTTGAAACAGATGGATGTGCAACTCAGGTGACTTCTTTCCATGATGCTTGCGTGAATTCTCAGGTGGTGTATTTGCTGTAACAAGATGTTTCAATCGGTGTAAACCCCTTTGATGTTAGTGCATGCTGGCAATGCAGGTATTGTTCCTCTGAATTTCGTCGTTTTCGTGTGAAGCTTGATTGGATAACTGAAGTCATATGTTTCTGTTCCCTTTCCTCTCTTTTCCCTCACGTATGCATAGTTAAATTGCGCTATGTAATTTCTTCTTGCCAGATCAGATTAGTTTATTTCGTGTTCAGGCACAACTTAAGTATATCTTCAGAATGTCCACCCATAATTCTTTGTGGCTATTTTTGAATAAATGTGTTTCATGAAAACTCAAATCGTGTGTCCTCTAACTACTTCACAACGCACCAAATAGCTGCCAGACTTGCAACTCGATGCTCTTAACTGCTTCTTTCTTTGAAATATTAGCCTGATTTTTATATGCTGCACAAAAAGACAGTGATAACGAAGTACCCAGAGAGCGGAATGAGTAGAACTAATGTGCCAAATTCACAATCCATTGATTAATTATATAGGTTCATTTAACGATGTTATGTACTATGGTTAGATTTAGTATTGCATTAACTGCATGCAAATTTTTTTTTCCGCTGTTCTCAAACAACCTCTGTGCCGGTTGGTGAACTCACGAAGGGACTGAAGAGAAATTTAATGAGCCGAGGAAAGTGAATGAAAAGCTATTTGATGACTTAGAAGCTGCGAATCTTAAGCTCGAACGGAACGTGGAAAGTAAAGCGAATGACTTTAGAAGATGCTACGGGATGAAATAGCGATCGAGTTAGCGAAAACGTCGAGGGTCGTCGAGAAGCGTCTGTGAAGCTGAAAGCGAGCAGTTGCCGCTAAACAGAGTGCTCGAAGAACAGGAGAACAGGGTTATGGCGACGTTCGTGGCTGTCCCAAAGTGAACGCGTAGAGCTACTGTCCCGAGCTGAGAGAGCGGCTGCCGGGCGTTTGGAAGCCACGAAGGGTCAGGCAGAGCAGAGAATCAGCGCGATACGTACTTTGTCTTTTGCTGCGCCCGAGTTCCTGTTCCTAAGAGCTGCCGAGAGCCGGGAGTTAACGTCGCAGAGACAGCGAGCACCAGTTCGGCCGCAGGCGGTGGCGATAAAGCAACAGACTGCCGGCTACTGTGAGCAACACCCAGGTCTGGTCCAGAGGGGACGATACGTAGCTCGTGACTTGAAGAAACGTGTGGCTCACCTCAAAGCAGGTTGTCCCGAAATTGAAGTAGACAGTTCCTGCGAATTAGTATGCACAGAGGACATTCTTGGCAACCGGAATCAAATAATAGCTGTATCCTTTTACCGACCTCCAAATTCAGATGATGTTGTTGTTGTCTTCAGTCCTGAGACTGGTTTGATGCAGCTCTCCATGCTACTCTATCCTGTGCAAGCTGCTTCATCTCCCAGTACCTACTGCAACCTACATCCTTCTGAATCTGCTTAGTGTACTCATCTCTCGGTCTCCCTCTACGATTTTTACCCTCCACGCTGCCCTCCAATGCTAAATTTGTGATCCCTTGATGCCTCAAAACATGTCCTACCAACCGATCCCTTCTTCTAGTCAAGTTGTGAAACAAACTTCTCTTCTCCCCAATCCTATTCAATACCTCCTCATTAGTTACGTGATCTATCCACCTTATCTTCAGTATTCTTCTGTAGCACCACATTTCGAAAGCTTCTATTCTCTTCTTGTCCAAACTAGTAATCGTCCATGTTTCACTTCCATACATGGCTACACTCCAAACAAATACTTTCAGAAACGACTTCCTGATACATAAATCTATATTCGATGTTAACAAATTTCTCTTCTTCAGAAACGCTTTCCTTGCCATTGCCAGTCTACATTTTATATCCTCTCTACTTCGACCATCATCAGTTATTTTACTTCCTAAATAGCAAAACTCCTTTACTACTTTAAGTGTCTCATTTCCTAATCTAATTCCCTCAGCATCACCCGATTTAATTTGACTACATTCCATTATCCTCGTTTTGCTTTTGTTAATGTTCATCTTATATCCTCCTTTCAAGACACTGTCCATTCCGTTCAACTGCTCTTCCAAGTCCTTTGCCGTATCTGACAGAATCACAATGTCATCGGCGAACATCATAGTTTTTACTTCGTCTACATGAATTTTAATACCTACTCCAAATTTTTCTTTTGTTTCCTTTACTGCTTGCTCAATATACAGATTGAATAACATCGGGGAGAGGCTACAACCCTGTCTCACTCCTTTCCCAACCACTGCTTCCCTTTCATGCCCCTCGACTCTTATTACTGCCATCTGGTTTCTGTACAAATTATAAATAGCCTTTCGCTCCCTGTATTTTACCCCTGCCACCTTTAGAATTTGAAAAAGAGTATTCCAGTCAACATTGTCAAAGCTTTCTCTAAGTCTACAAATGCTAGAAACGTAGGTTTGCCTTTTCTTAATCTTTCTTCTAAGATAAGTCGTAAGGTCAGTATTGCCTCACGTGTTCCAACATACAGTAGCTGAAAGGTTGAAAGACGAGTTGAGTTTAATTTCAAACGCGTACCCGACTCATACAAATATAGTTCGTGGTGCCTTTAATCTATCCTCGATATGTTAGTGAAAATACATGTTTAATTCCGGAGGTACGCATAAAACATCATCCGAAATTTTGCTAAACGCTTTCTCCGACAACTATTTCGAGCAGTTACTTCATGAATAGTAAAAGGTTGTGAAAACCGCGCTTTACCTGTTAACATGGAATAATCCTCAACTAGTAACGTGGATTAAAACGGATACTGGTATTATTGAACGTACCCAGACCCCCAAGTCCTCCACAAATAAACGAAATATATACCTGTTCAAAAAAGCACATAAAAATTCACATAACATCTTCCTCCACTCCTTCCACATTAATAATGTCACTGCAGACCAGATGTGACTTGAATGCAAAGAAATAGTATCAGCGGCAATTCAGAGATTTACACCAAATAAATTAACAAACGACGCAGTTCATCCTCATTGGTACGCAAAACTCGTCAAAACACTGTTGCAGAAACAACGAAACAAACATACCAAATTTAAACGGAAACAAAATCTCCAACATTGGCGATCTTTTAAAGAGACTCGAAATTTAGCGCTGACTTCAATGCGACATGCTTATAATAGTTTTCACAACGAAACTTTATCTCCAAACCTGGCAGAAAATTCAGACAGATTCTGTTCGTATGTGAAGTATGCTAGCGGCAAGACACAATCAATGCCTTCTCTGCGCGATAGCAATGGAGATACTATCGAAGACAGTGCTGCCAAAACAGAGCAACTAAACACAGTTATCCGAAATGCCTTCACAAAGGAACACGAAGTAAATATTCAAGAATTCGAAACAAGATCAGGTGTCAACATGAGTAACGTCGAAGTAGATATCCTTGGAGTAGTGAAGCAACTTGAATTACTTAATAAACGCATGTCTTCTGGCCCAGAGTGTATACCAATTAGGTTCCTATCAGAGTTTGGAGGTGCAAGTCATCGAGTAAAACAGAAGTGATTCCTGGCGTTCTCCAGGGTCCTTTGCTGTTCCTCATCTCTATAAACGATTTGGGAGACAATCTGAGCATCCGTCTTTGATTGTTTGCAGATGACCCTGTCGTTTATCGGCTAATAAAGTCATCAGAAGATCAAAACAAATTGCAAAGCCATTTAGAAAAGGTATCTGGATGGTGCGAAAATTGGCAATTGACCCTAAATAACGGAAAGTGTGAGGTCATCCACATGAGTGCTAAACGTAATCCGTTAAACTTCGGTTACACAAAAAATCAGAAACATCTAAAGGTCGTAAATACCTAGGAATTATTATTACGAACAACTTAAATTGTAAGTCACACACAGAGTATGTTCTGGGGAAGGCTAACCCAAGACTGCATTTTACTGGCAGGAGACTTAGGAAGTGTAATACATTTGCTAAGGAGACTGCCTACACTATGCTTGTCCGTTATCTTTTAGAATACTGCTGTGCGGTGTGGGATCCTTACCACATAGGACTGACGGGGTGCATCGAAAAAGTGTATTATCACGATATAGGGGAGAGAGTGTCACTGAAATGTTGGAGGCTTTGGAATGGAGATCATTAAAACAAAGGCGTTTTTCGTTGCAGAGGAAGCTTCCTACGAAATTTCAATCACCAACGTCCTCCTCCGAATGCTAAAATATTCTGCTGACGGAGACCAACATAGGGAGAAACGATCAGCATAATAAAATAAGGGAAACCAGACCTCGCATTGAAAGATATATATGTTCGTTTCTTCTGCGCTCTATACGAGATTGGAATAATAGGGAATTGTGAAGGTTGTTCGATGAAATGGCTCAAATGGCTCTGAGCACTATGGGACTCAACTTCTGAGGTCATCAGCCCCCTAGAACTTAGAACTACTTAAACCTAACTAACCTAAGGACATCGCACACATCCATGCCCCAGGCAGGATTCGAACCTGCAACCGTAACGGTCGAGCGGGGTTCGATGAACCCTCTGCCAGCCACTTAAATATAATTTGCAGAGTATCCATGTACATGTAGATGTATAGGGGCTGATGGAGTTGGAGCCTCAGGGAATAAAGTGCAAAGAGGGACTCGGAACGCGAGGATAAGTGCGATTACAGGGAAAGCAATGTTGCGGGAGGCTTTCGCGGCGGAGGACAGACCTTCGCGAGAGAAAGGCAAAGTTTCTGTTTTAAGCATTTCCTTTCACTACGTGAGTTTGAGTTGTTCCTGAACTCGGTTAACTGAATTCACCCTATGCCTGGTCGGAACTGTTCGAATTTGTGCTTTCCCCAGTGTGGCCCAGCACACACTACTGGATTCGTGCGTTGTTTCTTAGCAGGGGAACCTGCCATGCCAATGAGGACCAGATCGCGGCGTTGTGCGACAGTAAGGGAATTTCGGCAGGCTTTCCTTTCAGCGCCGGGCGGAGTAGCCATGAGGTTTGAGGCGCATTTCACTGATTGAGAGTCCTTCCTGCCGGAGATTCGAGTCCTGTCTCTTGCATGGGTTGTGTGTTGCTCTTAGTTGGGGTTAGTGTAAGTGATGATCTCTGCAATTTGATACTTTAGGAATTCACTCACACACATTCCTTTCAGCCTACTGGTCGGAGGCTGCACGAGCCCACACATCATTATCGTAATACTCTTCTTTAAATATTCTGGATTTACGAGCGCCGCCCGTTTGCTCGAACACATGGTACAGGCTAATCAATTTTTGTTTTATACGTTCGGAGAAACAGAGCTGATCAGTATTTGCCTGACTATAATGCCAACCCAACTGTGTCACATCATCCCAGCTGCCAAATGCAGCCGGCCGGTGTGGCCATGAGGTTCTAGGCGCTTCAGTGTGATGTCATTTGGTTAGTTAGGTTGAAGTAGTTCTAAGTTATAGGGGACTGATATCTCATCGTTTTGCAAAATGAAAGGATGATTTGGAAGCATTTAAAGCGGTGCAATAAGAGTTCGAGTACGATTTGGGGGAGTATGTGTCTAAGTATACGATCTAGTCACTCGGTGCGCAAACGCACGATTCCAGTTGCGGGCGCAGTCGAAAACCTAGACCAGAGTGACTGACCGTACGCGGCCACCCTAGTTCCTTTGGGAACAACTGGGGAATAGAAAAACGTAGTGTAAATCAGTACAGGAATCAAGGGGCACACGTACGCGGTCACGAGAACCCTGGAAGCAGTGGGATCAAAAACCATTTTTATGCGTTTCTGTCTGTAAAATATCTGGGAGTGTGCGTGCGGAACGATTTGAAGTGGAATGATCATATAAAATTAATTGTTGGTAAGGCGGGCACCAGGTTGAGATTCATTGGGAGAGTCCTTAGAAAATGTAGTCCATCAACAAAGGAGGTGGCTTACAAAACACTCGTTCGACCTATACTTGAGTATTGCTCATCAGTGTGGGATCCGTACCAGATTGGGTTGACGGAGGAGATAGAGAAGATCCGAAGAAGAGCGGCGCGTTTCGTCACAGGGTTATTAAGCGTGATAGCGTTATGGAGATGTTTAGCAAACTCAAGTGGCAGACTCTGCAAGAGAGGCGCTGTGCATCACGGTGTAGCTTGCTGTCCAGGTTTTGAGAGGGTGTGTTTCTGGATGAGGTATCGAATATATTGCTTCCCCCCGCTTATACCTCCCGAGGAGATCACGAATGTAAAATTAGATTCGAGCGCACACGGAGGCTTTCCGGCAGTCTTTCTTCCCGCGAACCGTACGCGACTGGAACAGAAAAGGGAGGTAATGAGAGTGGCACGTAAAGTGCCCTCCGCCACACACCGTTGGGTGGCTTGTGCAGTATAAATGTAGATGTAGTAGCGACAACAACGGGCGGTCGTAGTGAGACCGATTACAGGGGCTGGGATCAGCTGAGTGGTGATAGCAATAACGGGTGGCGGTGATTTGGGAACAACTGGGGAATAGAAAAAAATAGGGCAAATCAGTACAGGAATGAAGAGACACGCGAACGCAATCACAAAACCCTGGAAGCAGTGGGATCAGAAACCACTTTAATGCCTTTCTGTCTGTTTTAATTATTCGGGAGCTGACCGTTTGGTTTTAAACTTTGTTTTCTGCGTTTAATTTGATTGGGAAACCGTTGAGATTGAACTTAACATATACATGGATGGACATGAGAAATGAAAGGTGTAAGTAGGCTGTTTAGGTTTTTATGTTGGTAACGCCACATAGCGCTCTGTATGAAAATCACTGATTATGCTGTGTGCAGTCTGTGGCTGGTTGGCATTGTTGAAATATTCGCTATTGTAGTGTTGGGCAGTTGGATGTGAACAGCGCTTAGCGTAGCGCAGTTGGAGGTGAGCCGCCAGCAGTGTTGGATGTGGGGAGAGAGATGACAGAGTTTTGAGAGCGGATGATCTGGACGTGTGTTCATCAGAGTAAATTTGTAGGACTTGATATCTAGTTAGTGCCTTCAATAGTTAGAATCTTTTATGTAGCTGGCAGTACTGGCGCTCGCTATATTGCAGTAGTTCGAGTAAGGAAGATTTTTATGAGGTTAGTGATTCATGAAAGGTATAGGTTATTGTTAGTCGGGGCCATTCTTTTGTAGGGATTTTATAAGTCAGATTGCGTTGCGCTAAAATATTGTGAGTCCGTTTAGTGATGATCAGAGTAAGTAAAGAGAAATGTCTGAGTACGTTGAGTTTTGCTCAGCTGTTTGAAAATCAAATAACATAAAGGAGATTATCAGCACAATCATTCATAAATTATTCTAAAGGGAGTTTTCAAAGGTTGCAATAAATTTTTTATCTGTGATTATTACTTTAGGTATGAAATATTCTATTGCAGATTAATAAAGACGAATTTCTTTGAATGTTCCCAAAATAATGATTCAAGTTTAATTTTTATTCAAGGACTACTGCTGTTTGTACAAGAATGAAAATATTATTTTCCATCGAACTTAGCAAAGATTTTCACGTTGCACTGGATTTTTGTTTACTGGATATAGCCCGACTAGCTTTGAAGCATAAGACTATCTTTACTTTATGAATTCTTTTTTATATTTGTAAGCTCTCCTGAAGAATTATCCACTTTTAAATACACTTCACGATATGTTCCTAATTTTGAATGAAAATTTAAAAGAGCTGCAGCTTGTATCCACCTGTGAATGCACAAGATAAAATCTACTATCTCTTTGTATTCTGCGTATGGAATGCTGTGAAAAGAAACACTTTTTTATTTTCGTTCACCTCTACCTGTACCCTTTTTAGGATGTGGTCGTTATTGCGATGGTATATTTTAATCTGCCGCTGTTCCAGAATGCTCGCTCACGGCGCAGCTCCGTACTGCCAGCGATATCCAATAAAATGCTGGAAATTCTAAAATAAAATGGGTAATGTCCGGTGCGAACTTTGCAGTAATTGTGACAAACAGATTTTACTAGATAAATATATTTTAACAGAAACAATTAAAATCTTTACACACCGTTTACAATCCCAGCTACAAATGGCGTCGATCATCGACTTATGACAAATGAAGACTACGTAATAGCCTAATGCAACGTTGCGGGTTCCTCTCCCATTTAGTCTGTGCAGAAGGCAAGCGATTCTACTACAATAAATTGCCAATTTATATCTTACCTAATTTTTGTACAGTCTTTGTCGTTTTTGATAACATATCCTTTCTTCTGTAGCGGTTTTCACATCCTCCGCCACAGATAGTATTTAACAGTCTTTGAATAATCATTTATAATAGCAAAATTCATAATTATCTTTTAAATGTCCTTTTGAAATACAATTAACAGAAACACATATAAATTATTTGTTGCAATGAACATTATACATCGAAATGTTCTTTTAACTTTCAATTTGGATGCGTGCTGCCAGAAAACGTTACACCACGAAAGCAGAGACTGCTCATGAGGGGACCGTGAGCAGAATAGGAATGCCTTGGCGGGACCACCACAGTTGGAGAAAATCGAACCCGCTGATCCACAACATAATCCACTTAACGACAATGAGTGGCGGGAACTCTCGCGACAGAATGGTGCGGAACAGGACGGATCTCTGAGCAAGGTAAGTGCGAATGTTCTACACGTGGAAAAATCCAGCACACGGGACGATTTGTGACAGTAGACTGCAGGCAGTAAGGTTTCAGCTTTTATGCCAGATATCACCACCTCTATTAGAATATCAGCACCCAGAACGCACTTGAGCTGCATCTGCCTGTGTTCGATTACAGGTGAGGCAGCGTTTCGTAATTATGTGTGGATACAGAGGCAGCGTGCAATATTTCTGCAAGGGACTTCTGTCGACTTTTTGAGTACACGCCACACGGAGATGATGCTCTGTACTGGGTGAAACGAGGTCCGACACGATGCTACGACGTGCTCCGTGACTTTTGCCACTTCAGTGTATAAATGTACCGGATGTCTCTCTTAAAAGTCTTCAGGCACATTTCTTCTGGCTTTTCAGTAGATATTTTTAATGTGTAGATGCAGTCAGTCCAAACGTGTACTGGTCATCACGTCGAAGGAAAGCTTCGGTTTGTTTCCGTTACACGCGAAATGCTTTTTGAAGCGGAATTTTACATTCTCATTCGATAGAGCGGCCCGAGATGAGTCCAGCTTGTTATTCGTTTTAGCGATACGTATTAGCAGGAAAACTGGAAAACGGAGAGTGGCGGTAGCTATCAATTTGGGCCAGGGCCTTGTTGTCGCTGTTAGAGTATCGGTTATTCTTAGAGTTTTCCCGCTCCTGTTAATACAAATGGATGAAGCGAAAAACGTTGTAGACTAGTTTGTGGCCCGTCCATCCGAATGGGTACGTGAAATTCCGCTTTGAAAATAATTTTTTTTTTTTTTTTTTTTTTTTTTTTACCGGGAACAAACCGACGCTTTGCGGCGACAGTGGCACATCATGACAGGCGTAATGAACAGTATTAATTTCGACTGACTCCACCTACACATTCCAAACACGAAATTGAAAATATCTGTCGGAACACCAGAGCAAATGCGCCTGAAGACTCTTGGGTGGAATACCTACACAGAATATTGGAGAAATAGTGGCAAATATTTTGATAGGTGATACCAACCACAAGAACAAGAAAAAAAAAACACCTTGAACGTGGGTCTGGAAATGCATACTTTGTGAGATCTCTACACTTGTCCATAGTGGCTGAAGACGTTCGGGTGTGAATATGTCCGCCTGACACGCAAGATAGATATTAAATAAACAAATGATGTATGGCCACAGGTGCTGTCCCCATGATCCGTGAACCGAGCGAGGTGACGCAGTGGCTTGCACACTGGACTCGCATTCGGGAGGACGACGGTTCAATCCCGCGTCCGTCCATCCTGATTTAGGTTTTCCGTGGTTTCCCTAAATCACTCCAGGCCAATTTCGGGATGGTTCCTTTGAAAGGCCACGGCCGATTTTCTTCCCCGTCCTTCCCTAATCCGATGAGACCGATGACCTCACTGTCAGCTCTCCTTCCCCAAACAACCGAACCCCAACCCATGATCCGTCAATAGCGTTCACTACTGTACGTGCCTTTCCGTATTGACGTACTCCAGTGTACACAAGTCTGAGCACTGGGTAATCTACAGGCAGTTGTGTTGCATGTACTATAGTTTTAGCGTTGTTAGTGTGTGTTATTTTGTAGTAAATTGCTTTTAACAATAAGTATGTATCGCATTTATTTATTTAGAGTATGGCATTTAAGTACATTTCAGAATTGCATCACTTTATTCTACATTACATGTGTTCACAAACAAACATCTAGTCCCTGTAAGTCATATCGCAATGTTTACTGTCACTGTGATATTTGTAATGCACTGTGCACGAATGGGTTGGTAAATTTTCCATTTCTCCTCTGCTTGTTAACAATGGAAGCGTACTACTCCTAAAGTGACATGGCGGATATAATTATCTGCTATGGGTTAGCAGTTGGAAATAGCCCGTAAGCACGTTCCCACTACGCAGAAAAATACCCATGTTGCAGAGTACCATGCGATAAGTTGTTGACCCAAAGTTTTCGGCTTCTTAAGGACACGGATTTTCTAGCTTCCAAAAGACGAATAGTGGACGGAATGAGTCAGTTCACACACCTCAGATGCAGGAGGACATACCAGATTTTCTGGACGAAAGACGTGCAACAGCAGTGTGGGTATTTGGCGATTGACACCAACAGAAGGCATAAGTCATCCTGTTGTCCGGCTGGTACTGCTTGAGCTATTGCTGTATCCGTAACACCTTCAACACATCCAGGCACTAATGCCAGAGGACCACGATAGCCTATCATAGTTGTGTCATTGGCCCATACAGAAGCGTGCTGCAGGTCCACTGTTTTCGACGAAGAATTTATTTCTCTGATCCTGTGCGGTTCACAAAGGGTCGTGCTGTGAACTTCCATACTCAGCACGTGTGGGCTTATGAAAACCCCTATGCTGCTGTACAAAGAGTACATCAACCTCATTTCTCCGTCAACTAATGGATAGACATTCTTGGTGATAAGTTACTAGGGCCATATATCCTACTCCAAACATTTAATGGAGCTCATTATCGTCAACTTCTTGTTAACATTTTGCTTACCTTGTCTGAGGAGGTACCACATCAGTAAAGACTACCGATGTGGTTTATGCATTATGTCACATTTCATCTGCAATGTGTGTGAATATCGGATGCTGACGCTTCATGTCTTTTGGAATGGTTGGGGCGGAGGGGGCACACCTTGGTCCCCTGTTCCCTCGACTTCAGTGCTCTGTAGTTTTGGTTATGGGAACAGTTCAAGGCGTTAGTCTTGCAGTACCACATGTATGTGAAATTAGAAATCGTTACCAGAGTCGGAGACTATTTAGACTCTGACAAATCCCTTTAGATACAGTTTTGATATACATAATACAATGGAAATATGCTACTTGAAATTTGGCCCTTACATGAGGTCCTAGGGTGAACAATTTGTATAAAATTACTTAATAACTGTATTTTAAAAACAATTAATAATGCAAATCAAATGAAAGGAACACTAAATTCTTTAAATGAAATTCAAGTAAAAAATGAACTGGTGATTTATTGCAAAAAGTCTTCTTAGTACACAAGAAAACCAATAGACTAACTGTCTATCATGTTAGACTAATATTGACAATCAGCAAAATCATAATGTCCAGGGAAGGATAATGTGTTCATGCTGCACATTCCCTCCACGATGTTGAGGCGAAATAAATAAAAAAATTAAATTTATTGGTTTTTTGTAAAGAGGAAAAATTGTGGACATGGAATTGTAACTTCAGAATTTTTGAAAGGCCTTTCTTTTTTTACGGGCTGTATTGACCAGCTTGAATGCGGACAAATTCAGTGCTGCGTGAAATATGCCTGTAATATAATTTACCATTCCGATTAATTACATTTTTGAATTCTACGTCACTGTTGATTTAATCAGAGTTCTCACCTTAGACGTAGAATTAGTCCTTCTGCCACAATATTAATTCATTAGTCGCCCTCGACGTTCTTCTCTTTGTTGACCGTGTGTACCTTCCTAAATCGGCATCGGTTCACTTCACGTAGACGGTGGAAACCAAGGAAATACAATGCTACGTCACTTTAAAAAATAGTGAGAAGTATCGAAGTGTTACGAAAATTATTTATTCACAAGACAATAAGACTTGCTCTGCTCGTCGCACAAATCATGATTACTAACAACATGGCTGCCTTTCCGCACAGTCCGAAATTACGTCCGTCCTCCACAAGGCAACAATCGAAAGTGTCTCTTAGCTCCTTCTTGGAGTATGAAACAAAAGCGAATCCAATATGAACATTACAGAGATTATATTCTACATCCCTCTCAATTTGATCTTTGACGCAGCCTTTAAGGTGTTGTATGTCTCTGCGTCGGAATGTGTCATTACAATGTGAATAAACCCTACGAATCTGAATTTTACTATGTAGTGGTTCCTTGTCGGGACTAAAATGAAAAGAACCTTTCTTCGTATCTGGAATCTTACGGTACTGCGGTGGTGTACAACTATAAAATGGTAAGCTCCCAGACGAATTGGTGCCGCTACAGTGTGCTCACCAATCACTAGCCATCTCGATCTACATCCAAATCTACATCGATACTCTGCTAATTACGTTGAAGTGCCTGGCAGAGGGTTCTTCGGACCACCTTCAAAATTCTCTATTCTCCAAATGTCGTATAGCGCGCGGAAATAACAAACACCTACATCTTTTTCGTACGAGCTCTTCAAATGGTTCAAATGGCTCTAAGCTCTATGGAACTTAACATCTGAGGTCATCAGTCCCCAAGACTTAGAATTACTTAAACATTAACGAACCTAACCACACACACATCCATGCCAACGGCAGAATTCGAACCTGCGACCGTAGCAGAAGCGCCGTTCCACACCGAAGCGCCTAGAACCGGTTGGCCACAACGACCGGCTGCACGAGCTCTGACTTCCCTTATTTTATCATAGTGATCGTTTCTTCCTATCTAAATCGGCGTCAACAAAATATTTTCAAATTCAGAGGAGAAAGCTGGTGACTGGAATTTCGTGAGAAGATTGCTCCGCTACGAAAAATGCCTGTGTTTTAATGATCTCCATCACAAATCCTCCATCATTTCAGTGACACTCTCCCCCCTATTTCGCGATGATGCAAAACATGCTACCATCTTTGCACTTTTTCGATGTACCTGCTAATAAAACGTAGTGTTGGGTTAGCCTTCCCCACATGATTTTCTGTGTGTTCCTTACAATTTAAGTTGTTCGTAATTGTAATTACTAGGTACTTAGTTGAATGTATGGCCTTTAGATTTGACTGATTTATCGTGTGACGGAAGTTTAACGGATTACTTTTAGCACTCATGTGGATGACCTCACACTTTTCGTTATTTATGGTCGTTGCAATTTGTTTGCCGGCCGGTGTGGCCGTGCAGTTCTAGGCGCTACAGTCTGGAACCACGTGACCGCTACGATCGCAGGTTCGAATCCTGCCTCGGGCATGGATATGTGTGATGTCCGTAAGATAGTTAGGTTTAAGTAGTTCTAAGTTATAGGGGACTGATGACCACAGATGTTAAGTCCCAGAGTGTTCAGAGCCATTTATCTATTTCTTTGCAATGTGTTTTGATCTTCTGATGACTTTATTAGTCGATAACCGACAGCGTCATCTGCAAACAACCTAAGCGACTGCTCAGATTGTCTCGCAAATCGTTTATACGGATAAGGAACAGCAAAGGGCCTGTAACACTAAGATGTGCGTCAACACGAGATCTGCGCCCCCAAGGAACTTGTGGACCGAGCTAAGTTGTCGGACGACTTCCCAGTGCAGAACACTAGAATGATCGCCCCCCCCCCCCCCCCCCGCCCCCCCTCAGCGATCGAGCACGAGAAGTCTCCTCTACGACGATCGACCCAAGAGTGTTCGATCATCCACATCCAACTCCTCAGTTTGGGCCGTCATGGCAACAAGCATATCAGGTAAAACGTTATGTACTTCTGTCCAATGACAGCAGACGAATCAGAGCCTTGTATAAACAACTCAGAATTTCCAACAAGCCAAGCAAACGCCGCTGGAACCCCACCAGGTCAGGTTCACACAGCAGCAGGCCGCTCCTCGTCAAGAACTGGTCAGTTCTCTCCAGATGTTACCGGGTAAGACACTGAGCGTCAAATTCTGAGCTTCCTGGGGTCGTGACTCGGGACGTCACTATGTGTGCCACTGGATGTCAGACTCGGAAAAACTTTCTTCTTCAAGGAGTGAAAATGACTGTAATGCGTGAGTTATTGCCGGATTTGTTATGCGCTCTGTATGTGCTTTCATCCTGCTCAGACAGCAGCTGGTATAGATTTTACGCTTGTGAGCGTATATATACGTTGTTATGTGGCTAGCGGAGCTTGTGGACTGGCCCTGTTCGATTTCCTTTACCTACATTTATGTAATTCGAAAATCTGTGCCCAGACATCAGTTTACTAAAACAACGTGACAATTTTAAAAAACTCAAAAACGTTAATTCTAAAAAAATGGAGATATTTTTCCGGCTCAGTTAAATACAAATCTATTCGTAAGTATTTGAGTTTCATATTGAAACAGTCTCGAGGTTAGAACCTCATTTTCAGTAGTTTCTTTAATTGTATTAATATTGTATTATTTTGTCAACTGGAAATACTGAATTATAATATTCTAATGAAAATACGATTTTATTTGAGTCAAATCAAATAAATTAAAATTTGATTCAGACATGTGAAATGACTTGTCTATACTAATAAAACTCCCAGAAAGAATTTCACTCTGCAGCAGAGAGTGCGCTGCGATGAAACGTCCTCTCAGAACTAGAATAATCTGCCAGAAGGTTCCATCAGTAATACTGGTGCGTTTTATATGTTCGTTTCTCCATGTAATGGAAAAAAAAGAAATACTCGACATTCACAGTGACTAGAGTATGTACAAAAAGGGCAATCAATACACATTTGCAGTTGACCAGCAGATCGTTCTGCAGATACAGTCTATCCTTTTGAATTTTTAAGTACTATAATCTATTTCTGTGAAGGATGCTTATCACGATATTTATTTGCTCTTTCACTTTATTCACATGAACTCTGAGAGTTTTATGTGACTATATTATTTTGTTTCTGCAAACATAATTCGTTCCACCAAAATAGCTGGAAACCCCACAGCAGATCAGTTCCAGTCATTCCACGAGTAAGGAGGTACAAGGCTTGTCTTGTCTGTAATTCTACCATGCCTAGACGGTCAATACCGTATTCTATCGCGTCTGCATTGTTACTTTGTGCCAAGAAGGACTCTCAGCAAGGGAAGGGTTCAGGCGTCTCGGAGTGAACCAAAGCTATGTTGTTCGGGTATGGAGGAGATACAGAGAGAGAGAGGAAATGTCGATGACATGCCTCGTTCAGACCGCTCAAGGACTACTACTGCAGTGGATGACCGCATCCTACGGATTATGGCTCGGAGGAACTCTGACAGCAACGCCACCATGTTGAATAATGCTTTTCGTGCAGCCACAGGACGTCTTGTTACGACTCAAACTTTGCGCAATAGGCTGCATAATGCGCAACTTCACTTCCGACGTCCATGGCGAGGTCGATCTTTGCAACCACGACATTTTGCAGCACCGTACAGGTGGGCCCAACAACACGCAGAATGGACCGCTAAGGATTGGCATCACGTTCTATCCACCGATGAGTGTCGCATATGCCTTCAACCAGACAATCGTCGGAGACGTGTTTGGAGGCAACCCGGTCAGGATGAATGCCTCAAGATACACTGTCCAGCGAGTGCAGCAAGGTGGAGGTTCCCATCTCTTTTGGGATGGCATTATGGAGGGCGGACGTACGCCGCTGGTGGTCATGGAAGGCGCCGTAACGGCTGTACGATACGTGAATACCACCTTCCGACTGATAGTACAACCATGTCGGCAGCATATTGGCGAGGCATTCGTCTTCATGGACGACAGTTCGCGCCCCCATCGTGCACATCCTGTGAATGACTTTCTTCAGAATAACGACATCGCTCGACTAGGGTGGCCAGCACCTTCTCCAGACTTGAACGCTATAGAACATGTCTGGGATAGATTGAAAAGGGCTGTTTATGGAAGACGTGACGCACCAACCCTCTCAGGGATCTACGCCCAATCGCCGTAGAGAAGTGGGACAATCTTGACCAACAGTGCCTTGATGAACTTATGGCTAAAATGCCACGACGAATACAGGCACGAATCAATGCAATAGGACGTGCTACTGGCTATTAGAGGGAGAGGTGTGTACAGCAACGTTGACCACCACCTCCGAAGGTGTCCCTGTATGGTGGTACAAGATGCAATGCCTGACTTTCATTAGCAATAAAAAGGGTGCAAAGGATATTCATGTTGATCTCAATTCCAATTTTGTGTACAGGTTCCGGAGCTCTTGGAGCCGAGGTGATGCGAAACTTTTTTGATGTATGTACATTTTTACTATGTCTGTACAGAACTGTATACACTGTTAGCGTAAATAGCTCTAGGGAGGTGCATTATAGAATCAGGAAGCGTACAATACTTCAAAACTCGTTTACTACCTCATTTTCCGCAATTTGATCTTACGTTCTTGCCTCAGTGTCAGAGGTACAACAACAGATTTTGCGCTTGGCTGTCATCAATTCGTATGTGCCGCTACATTTTTGGAGAGAAACCCGGTTGCCGCACAGTCGCGGCGTTGGCCTCCCTCTCTCTCTCTCTCTCCCTCTCTGGTGCCTACTCGCTGAGTGTGACACCTAGCGGCAGCACTGGGTACCTTTGGCGCGACGTCGCGAGTCACAATCCCAGAAAGCTAAGCAATTAACGCCGGGTCTTGAGACTCAGACCTGCTAGCCGCCAGTAGCGCACGCAACACCGAAGATCCCACCCTCCTCCAAACGGCGCGTGACCCCTGCGGGCTCCAATGTAGCTGCCCTGCCGCACTTATAACCGGGGACTCAATGCTTTGAGCGGTGAGCTGGCTGTCCCTCCCTTATTCCCATTGTTGTGTGCCTCGGACGTTCTACAACTCCTGGGGAAACCAACTCCGAGTTTCCCACGAATTCTCTCAGCTGAAGTGACGTAAGTTAAGACACACAACCTCTGGAATCTTTATCAGGCACAATAGTGAAAATCAAGTATAGTAATGAGAGTTTAATAAAGTGATGAGAATCGTGTTCCAGCATTTCTCCGTCATAAGGAGCGGATGGTGTTAGTTTATCAATGGATGGAGGCAACCCAGATGGCTTGTAACATTTCAGCCGACGCCACGCCGGTCAACGATACCCAGACACTACAGGATCGCGTCTTCGACGCAACAACAAGCAAGCGTATTTCGGAGAGTGCGTGATCTCTTAAGCTGAGGATCAGAGCGATACATTGATATTGGAGGAACGTCACGTTGAGCACCTCATATGAGAAATGTCATTAACGGATATCAGGATGGACGGTTCCTATGGACAAGTGTGCAGATCACAGAAAGTATGCGTTTCCCGATCCACGTGTAATGGATTTTTTTCCCTTGTTTTGATGGACAGCCCCACCTCGAAATATTCGACACTTTGCGCTACAGGTTAAAAGAAGAGTGACGAATATAAGATGCCTTCAATATTTATTAACGTTTTCGGTGGTTCTCTTGATTTATGCTAACTTTTTTCCAGCCTACGTCTAGATCTGGTTTTGTTCCCTGCATATAAAATTATATGCAAGCGTTTCTATCGCACCAGAAAGGATGGAGGAGGTTTGATGTAAGATCTATTCGTGGTTTCTCCTTTATCGAAATCGTTTCCCATAAGAATACAAGCTACATCGTTAGCCTCGTGGCTATTGAGTTTGATCCTCAAAAAAACGTAGTACTAATAGTTCAATCCAGAACGGTTTAGGTAGCCTTTACGGTAGTTGGGTATAGCTGTGTGGTTAGTATTCGAACAGACATCCGAAGTAGTGTGGCGGTAATGCTTCAATCTGTCCGAAGAACAGTTCCAGCTTTATAAATGTAGCCAGAAGTGTATCGTGGCTAATGGAGTTGTTCATGAAGACCGATTAAAGTATTTTCCTAATATATTTTGTTGCCCTTATTTTATAAAATCATTTGGTGGCTTTCTAAGAGGTACTTTGTGTTAGGAGTACAAAACGTAAATAAAATTACATTTTCACACGTTTTACTTCAGGCAGAATTAGGTAATAAAGCCAGTCGATACCTTTCGTATAGTGCAACAACATAGTTGCTCACTGGCTGAGTATTTTTCAAGAGATCCTCTCACACAGACTGGTAATTTACACTGTTTTTAAGAGCCACTCCGAGTGCGCCGTATCAGTCACTCTTTAACCTGTTACGTAAGGCGATTCGTTCCTGCTGTTATCTTTTGCGTGTATTCAGTCCCGCAACCTATAACCGTGCATTCGGGCGGTAATCAGTTATCGGTGCGTTATTGTAGTCTAAAAACTGAATCCGTTATAGTAACTCTTTTGTTTACTCACTCGGGGTCTCACCGTTTTGTACACAACTGAGGTGAGAAGTAGTTGTGACGTTCTCTACGGCGACATCAAAAACCCATTCTGAGGTGGTGCCGTCGAAAGCGTAAACCGAAGCAATCGGTCTGGATTCGAATACATCTTTCGAAAGCGAGTACAAAAGAATATTATCACAGGACTTTACAAACAGGTTTTTCAGAAATTCCTACCAGTTCACTTACTTAACTTATTTAATATTGCAACGCGTTTCGAGCTATCACCTCTTTATCAGGCAAAATATGACAAAACAAGAAACATTCAAACCGAATGGACATATACCTTAATGCAAGTATTCTTTCAGTCTTGTTGTTTGTTGTGGCTTTCCTGCAGAGAAAGTCAAATAGAAGCCGTATGAGAGCGCGTTTACTTCGTTTTCTTGTCTGTAGATGAATACTGGAGCACTCCGTTCATCAGAAAAGGCTGCCGTCTTGTGGCCACTGTGGCTTTAAATTGTAAGCACACCACGTAGCTCACTCGGAAAACATGAATAACTGATCTGGCTACTTCAGTATTATTGGCTTAATTTGTATTATTAGTTCACTTTTCTCGGACATGAGCAGACATCCACAAGTAGCAAATAATGTGACCGTGGCTTCCAAGTTAAGGTTCTTCGGTTAATCACAAGGCGTCTACTTCGTTAATAATCTTGCTGGCATTTCGATGATCTTTCTTGGGATTTCTTCATGATTCATTACATTCTTGCACGTGCTACCTTTTTATAGTTTTATGCACAGTGAGATATAATATCGAGCGATTTTAAAAAGCGAGTGAATCAAGCTGCGTCGGATAGAGGTGGAGGGGATAGCTTCAGTTACGTTTGACGCGAAATAGCATTTAGTCATAATGGAGCGTACACTGTCAAAGCATTTTATCAAAACGGTAGTTCGTACCAGCTAGCACGTCGTGCAATCCGCAACCACTTCAGCGTTAATCGAAATCGGCCGGTGCACCTGCCTGGGCGATTAAAAAGTGGCTGGGGAACATTGAGGAGACGGCGCCAACTGGGAAACCAAAAACTGTGCGCTCGCCTGAAAAACATCGAACGTGTACGCCAAATGAAACGCGTATAGCACGTGTGCCTTGACACGACACTACAGCGCGACACGCACGTGCCGCACGAGTCGCGCGGCTGCAGTGCATATTGCGACACGTACACCGTACTTAGCACGCGCCGACTGGCGACGCTCTGCAATGACAGAACCGAAGCGCGCGCACCTTTTTATCTTTCTCTAATAATTTACAGAAACTATTCACTGAAAATATTTGATTTTTTTCCGTACTTGTAGCTTTATGTGTGAACGTCTTGGCCAAGTGCCCATCATCTCGCTAATGGTCATGCTTACTGGGATCTACACATTTTAGTAAGTCACTACGCAAAACTCAAAAAGTTTGCAATGAAAAATAGGGGACGCTATGATTTAGCGTTTGGTGCGTATTACACCATATGTTTCTGTGTATGAAATTCAGCTAACATATTAAATTTTTGTTTAGACTTAGGAGGAGGTCTCCATCTGTCTTCGATTTCGAGAAAATGGATCCCATGTAGCGCATTCACTCCCAATCTTACGCCACGGGAATGAAATATTCCTACATCACTGGTATTTCCTAAACCGCTCGAGACATCGAAACGAGATTTTGGCGAATGACGACACAAGGAGGAGAGTACTTTGCCACGCCGGCCGGTGTGGCCAAGTGGTTCTAGGCGCTTCAGTCTGGAACCGCGCGACAGCTACGATCGCAGGTTCGAATCCTGCCTCGGGCATGGATGTGTGTCATGCCCCTAGGTTAGTTAGGTTTAAGTAGTTCAAAGTTCTATGGGACTGATGACCTCAGATTTTAAGTCCCATAGTGCTCAGAGCCATTTGAACCACACTTTGCCACGTCGTAAACACACTGAGCTTTCTTATCTATTACGGTATATCAGTAGTTACACTTCCCTATTTATTTTTTTTCATTCCACTGACTAATTTTTTAAGAGTTATCGACAGCTAGTGAGACAAGAGTGTCCTAATATGAAAGTAAACATGAAATTTCTTCTCTTATGTTGCCACAAACCGTCACAATGTGTTTTTTGATAAGATATTCGGCTCTCTGGTCGCCAATTACTTGTTTAATGAGACAGATTTCTGAAACAGTGTGTCACAATAACTGCTGCAAAAATGAGTTTATGCAAATCATATTGTGTTTTGGCAAAGAAGTGCTCTCAAACCCTTCAACAAGAGAAGTGTGGCCGTTACTCGCAAATGGTGTTGCTTCTTCGAATGAGAAGAGGTTAACAACTCACACGAAAATAAATCGCTAATTCTGTTGGAATTTTGGTTGAATCCCACAACCCATTTTATTTTTAACACCAGCGACTGAAATGGAAACTTACCAAAGGAGTTTTATTCCTTTTCTTTATCTGAGCAATAGCAAAGTAATGAAGAGCGTGGTCTTCAGGCGGGATACCACGCACACTACTGATGCCGGTTCCTCACCAACGCCTTGCCAAACTGACAGTCCGTGGTTCGCGAATAAAATAGTTGTTACTGAGAAAAGTAAACAACTGATACGTGGCACAACCCAATGGCCAGTGTATCGTCAGCAGCTGGGAATAAATCGATCGACAAGAATGCGGAAGCCAGCAAGTGTGCTTTGTGAGAGGAAGAGTTCACATCGTTCCGAAAACATTGTCATGAAAGTAGATCTGCCTTTGTCACCATTACATTTCTACATATCACCACACTCTTTCAGGATATTCCTACTTTTATATTAGTACCGACACTAATTCCTTTGTGTAGCCTGTTGTGTAATTAGTTTATTAACGCTGATAGCGTGTATGCAACCACTGAAATACTTTTCCTCGTCACGACGAGCCGATTAAACATCGTTATTTAAGATGGCTTCTCGACTATTTCGGGCTTGCAATGTACGAAGTATAACGTCTCTTATTAGACCCATACCCACATGATGATATGAAGTACGTAAGTTTTACTATCTCGGACGCTTTTTACCAGGAGCGCAAAGGGGTCATACCTGTGGAAATTATGACTTCCCGACTTTTTGTAACGGATCGCAGAGATACTTCAGCATAAGAGGCAGCAAGTAGGTAACCTTGTTTTACTTTCCTGTCTTGCTTCTAGATGACACGATTTTATAATATTCCTTACTTCCTTATTCACTACCCTCACGGTAAATCGTCTGTCCCTTCTTACGTTCTGAAAACATTGTGGAGGCAGACGATATACTTTCAGTGGCTAATTGCTCACCGGTTATTGAACTGTGCATTGGGTTTTTTGACAAAGAATAAACAAAACAAAAGAACTGTACATATGTATGTAAATGAAAACTATTACGTGCTAACGAAAATGGACGGAGCGCTTAAACAGCGAAAAAAAGAACACTGCTCACTGATAGAAAACTTCAGTTTACATTACAGGCCGTACTCTTCGGATGGACAATACTTCCACTGTCCGTATGCGCCATGCCGAAGTGAGTATATGGCAGAACTGCCCTCCCGCTCCCCGCCTCACACATCCGTCAGTACCCGCGTGACGCGCGGCGCGAGAAACTGCGCCGCTACCACAAAGCCGCGCGACCTGGCGCAGGCGCGTGTCGCGTCCCAGTCGCGTCGCGTCGCAGTTTGCGCGGTCCCATTTGAACCTGTGAAGTTGCAAAAACGCGCGCTGCGCTGCGCCTAGCCTTTAGAGTTGCCATTGAGAGACACACTCGTCGCTCAGTTCACCGGCACAGCGCTACACTTGGGATTTCAAAGAGAACGGTAGGACGGATTTTACCCCAGGATTTGCACTTTCACCCCTACAAAATCTAAACGGTACAGGTCCTTAAGGGAATAGATTATGTGATCCGCAGCCGCTTCTGATTAAAAGTTTTGGTCATGATTAGTCGGGACCAGGACATTGTAAACCGTTTGTGGATGAGGGATGAAGCTTACTTCCGTCTCTCCAGTTATGTGAACAAGCAGAACTTTCGATTTTGCAGTGACGTTAATACTAGAGAACTGCATCAGCAACCACTGCACTGGGCAATAGTTACTGCGTGGTTCGTAATGTCTTCAATTAGGGATCATAAGGCCAAACGATTTTTAAGTTGTAACAGTGACTTCGCAGAGATACGCAGACGTTTTAGAAAACTTATGTCTCATCGTTCACTTCATTGTGTGCAAGTTGTGGAGTAAATGTTTCCAGCAGGACGGAGCAACGTCCCACACTGCGCTAGTAAGCATGAATATTGTCAGTCGTTTGTTTCCAAATGATATGGCCTCCCGAAATGGGTACATTGCATGGCCCTCTCGTTCACTGGACGTCACATGTTTGTGACTTTTTCTTTGGGGTTATCTGAAGCGGAAAGTTTAGCAAGATAACCCACCTTGAACAACTGAAGCCCTGAAAGAGTGGATGCGACAGGAAGTGTGATGAGTCAGTACAAGGTCTGGCTGGAGGAATGCGTGCTTCTAAGCGGACGCCATAATAAGACATCTTGAAAATGTAACTGAGGAGGAGGACATTAGTGTTTAACGTCCCTTCGACACGAGGTCATTAGAGACGGAGCGCCAGCTCGGGTGAGGGAAGGAGGGGGAAGGAAATCGGCCGTGCCCTTTCAGAGGAACCATCCCGACATTTGCCTGAAGCGATTTAGGGAAATCAGGGAAAACCTAAATCAGGACGGCCGGAGACGGGATTGAACCGTCGTCCTCCCGAATGCGAGTCCAGTGTGCTAACCACTGCGCCACCTCACTCGGTGAAAAAGTAACTGACGTTTTACTGTTACAGAAAACACTTTTTCGTATATTTTAAGATTATGAAACAGAAAAAGTGTCTTTATTTAACAGCTTTTAAAAAATCGCTCTTTATTATGCCTCACCCTGTAGTTGAAACTCTCTTCTTCATTTAGCTCATGAGGCCCTCAGCTTTAAAAGAATTTATTGTGTCGTAAACACAGTACTATTTCAATATGCTATACGAGCGTATTTTAGGAAAGACACACGGGAAATATGTAGTGGTAAATGCGAAAAACAAATAAAGAACTAGTTCTCTCACAACTGTTATGACTACTCTTATTTTTTATTTGGGGGACTTACGAAATCTGAATATTTTCGTAGTCTCCATGAAATAGCTGTGTTAATCTTAGATAACGGTAGGTGTGATTAACGTCTCTGACTGGTGGTGTGGAACTGTCTCAAGTGAAGGACAGAAGGAATTGGGTTATTCAGATACACACAGTAGACGATTGGAACAGCACTGTTTACGTGGAAAGAACCCACACATATTACAAAAAATTGATGTATGTACGTATGTGGCACATCTCCCCCTAGACCACTGGACTGATATGGACCAAAGTTTGTGCACATACCCCTTACTGACAGGTAACAATCATAATTCAGGAGGTGCGGCATCATAAACGATGAGATGCATGAAAATCAGCCGCACCATGCCTGATGTTGAAATTTGCTTCTGTACTACTAACTCTATTCGTAACAAATTTCGCAGACATTCGCAGCGAAAGGCACATACAAAATTATATCATGATGCCACACATAATTCGGGAGATCCGACGTCATGAACACCAAGATGTGTGAAGAACTGCCGGAGTGTGCTTAATGTTTATATTTATCCTTGCTGCTCACTCTGTTAGCAACATATTTTGCTGACGGTATCGACATACGCCGCTGAATGCGCCTACATGAGTGCATCGTTGTAGGACTCTTTACTGCCGAGCCACTCGTGCAGTCGAGTGAAGTCGAGTGAAGTGACACCAGGCAGCGCTTTTGGCAGCTTTCAACTATGAGGCGCAAACGGTTGTAGGCCACGCCACAGAGGCGTGCAGATACTCGAAGCAGCTGTGCCAAGCGCATCATCCCACGCCGAGCCTACTGGCAGGTGTGCGTGCAAGGTTCCTCGTTGTGGAAAACTAGCAAAGTGAACACCCCGACCGACAGTGCCGGCTGTCAGCTAGTGTACAATAAAAACATTATGACAGGTGACAGACTTCCGTCATTCAACAGTCTCTGGTCAATGAATTAGTTCTTTCTTATGATCTTAATGAATTATTGTCAATGTAAACAACGAGACACCAACAGAGATAGTGATAAATGGTTCAAATGGCTCTGAGTACTATGGGACTTAACATCTGAGGTCATCAGTCCCCTAGACCAAGGGTAGTTAGGTTTAAGTAGTTCTAAGGACAGCACACACATCCATGCCCGAGACAGGATTCGAACCTGCGACCGTAGCAGCAGCGCGGTTCCGGACTGAAGCGCCTAGAAACGATCGGCCACAACGGCTGGCAAAAGCGATAAATGAGGTATTAGTGAAAGATACTGGCTTATTAACATGGCTTGCTTCAAATTTTCAGAAAATGTAACTGATTCGAATATTTGACTAACGTAAAGCCTACCAAAATCGGCTGTATAGTTACGTTCATAGTCTACACATAACTTTGCGGTGCACGGCCGTTGCCCCTGATAACAAAGTGCGAGTGCACCGCCCTCGTGGATAACATTGCGCCCCCTAGAGTGTGCAGCTGGAACACTGATAGAGGCAGAACATTCCCATTCGTCTGGTGCGCTCTCAAGTGTCATTGATACCTTCTCTGATAATGATCTCTTACCTTCGCCATCAAAATGGCCTACCTCACTGGGAACGCATTTCTGGCCATATGTCCGCATGACCTTTTTTCCTCCTTTTGCTGCGGAAGCTGTGATCTCTGTATCTTGAAACAATACAAACCAAGGGAAAATCGAAATCACTATCTCTCGCCAATAAATAAACGATCTCTATAATCATACAAGACGAGCGAATTGTGTTAAGTAACTGATCGTTCATTTTGGCCGCTGTGCACAACGAAAATACCGTCTCCTTGCGATGAACAGCTTACGAATAGAAGAGGTTATAGTTATTATTTGCGGGTCGTCTTGCTTCTCAAAAACATGAGGACAGTAAGTGATCTTGAAATTCGGCGACGTTCCTGGGTGCATTACGTGCTCCCACTTCTGGCCATATGAGGGTACGACGAGAATTCTCCATATAATCGTTCCGATGCGCTCACGTGTTATGTTTTGGAGAGGCATACCGTTGGTTGGGCAAATTGATCATGGTACACTCGCAGGTCAGCGGCATTGTGACACTGCATTCGTTTCCCATGCGTATCTTTTCAGGCTGTATGCGACCATCACTGTACTTTTAAGGACGACAATGCGTGATCGCATCGAAAGCACTGGTGTAGGAGGTCTTTGAATGAGTGCATGTTCGGCAAACTTAAACCCCGTGGGCCACGTAGTTATGCATTGGGGATGCATACCGCAGCTCACCTACATAGTCCAGCGACCATCCAGAGTTCTCAGTCAAACTTGTTGAGGAATGGAACGCTCTACCACATTTCCTTACCAACCTCGTGCCCAGCTTGGGAGCTGGTTACAGAGCACGCACAGCTGTGTTTGGTGATCACATGCTTTATGGAGAACACGTTCCGCCTTTTGCAATGTGACTACTGTCTTTGAACAAAAACGTCAGTTATGTTCGTATCATTGCATGTTTCTTTGTTACCATCTGTACCATGCAGCAGCAATTATTTCTATTTTGCTTGACAGTGACACAACATGTGAAAGTTACTTTGGCCCGGAGTTTCGCAAAGCACTATAATCGAAAACGAAAAAGGTCTGACGGGGTCTATTGGGGTGAAGTGAGACCACGGGGACTGATTCCATACCACTGTGGCGGCTGCTTTATTGTATGAAGGACAGAATTTAGTTGAAAGTACTTGATCTTCATTTCTCGAGTATATGCTGAAGATTAAAGTTAATCGCATGTGAACCGGTACTTTCAGAGACTAAAATAAAGAGCTCCTGCAAACGCTATTTACTATTCTAAAGAAATGTGACTGGGATCCTAGAATACGAAACTGACTACAACTGTATGTAAGCAATATCGGTTTCTGGTGCTCCATTTATGACAATATGAGAATAGGGGGGGGGGGGGGGGCATAGGATAGTGTACCTACAAACACATCTTCTTTCTTGGTCGGTGTTTCAGTTAGTCACCGATTTTAGAACTATATGAAGCAACGCGTACTAGAGGACGCGGTAAGTAGTTCCTGATATTTTCGACTGCTGCTGTTGTGGGGCCTGAGGTTTTGTTTTCTGCAGGGTTTGCAAATATAACGAGTTCTACATATTTAGTGTTGTGTAATATATTAAAGATATTTGAGGATACTGTCTGTTCTATGGTTAAAGAATTTTGTGGTGAATAAAATATTGTTAAATTTTGACTAGTTACATAACGTGTGGATGAATAAGTTATAGTTCGTGAGTCACAAACCATCTCGTACCTTCAAACGGAAGACCTTGCACCATGGAGTATATGAGATTTGCAAAAGAAGTATGTTTATGTAATGTATTAACGAAGTTACCAGTCTCGAAAAGGGAAATTTGTGATAGCTGCAACAGCTTCTATTTCAGATCGTTGTTAACTTCTAACTGGTTTTTGATAAAACGATTGATTTCGCTTGCTGATTATTCTTGTGTAGTAGAGTAATAACGTAAGACATTTCTCATAGAGAAATACACTACTGACAAAATTTTTTCTCGATTGCAACGATTTGAACTGATATTTGTACCTAGGTACATGACCATGTTGTATCTTGGAACAGTCTCTCATTTGTCAAAAATCTTACTTTTCCGGAGTAATTGTAATTTCAGAAAGAAAGTGCACCACTCCTAAAGTGAATGCTGTCATTTCAAAATAGAATAACAAAATGGAGTAAAGGTCTATTAAAGTGTGAAAGTCTGAAGTGTGTTCCACGGTAAAACACTTTTCGCTAATAATTGTCAAAACTAAGAACAAACACAAAACGCTGTCCAAGCATATAAACGATCGATTGTCGAACTAAAAATCTGAATGCCAGGTGTTCGGACAAACTTCTAGGACTTGTAGAAGGGAGACAGGAAAGAATATTTTGAGTACAAACCCATGCCCAGGAATGTACCGTTTCAGTTCTACAATGGTTTCAACTTAGATTTTTAACTCATCCACTTCTGTTTGAGGGATTAAATTACGCATAAGGCAATACAAAACAATTCGAAATGAAACATAACGGAACACCTGTTTATCACTTAAGCACATTTGTTTGTGTTAAGACTCCTCGCCCTGTCCATCTGTCACCATATCGTTTGTTCAGATGTCTGCGAACTGCACGATACAAGCGAGTTGGTGCATCATCATGCTGAAACCACATTTCCTGCTGGGCAATCAGAGGCACAGCTTTCAAGAACGGCCCCAATATCTTTTGTAGAAACATAAGATATGCAAGACCAGTTAGAGTGGAAGGAGGTACGGCCCAGTTACACGACAGTCTGGAATGCCTGCCAACAAACAAATATCCAACAGGCACCGAAGCCTCGGAATGTGCTTAGCATGAGGGTTTTTGGCTGCCAGACATGGCTGTTTAGCGAATTCAGAACACAGTCCCTCCCCAGTGAACTCACATTTGTCTGTGAACAGGAGTAGTTGGGTAAGGAAAGGATCAGCACATTTTGTTAGCGCAGGTTGCCTACATCAGGAGCAAGCATATATTCATTGGAAAACCTATTGTTCTCTTTTGATTGACGAGTCCTTAACTTACTATTATGCTAAGTGGATTATGACCATCTGAGGATAATCCGTCATTCCAAGAAACCCTCCACACTCCTCCCTTCCCTCTCCTTCTCCCCACTTCTCCTCCTTCTCCACCACCCCTCTGGAAATTGTCTCGCAATACAAGCACACTTATGATATGGACCCATTTGACTAATTAATTAAATCGACCAATTAATTAACCCCTCCCTATCTGGGACACCCCCAGCAGTTCCCCTCCCCTCCCCTCCCCCTCCAGGAATTTGTCTGGAAAAAGACCCAATTGATTGGCTAGCAGGTGGAAAATTGATTGCAGTGTATGGAATATTGTTTAACCCTTTATTTGGCAGTGTTGCTTTCAAGCAACATCACATTTACCTTGGCCTTATGGGACAACAAACTCTTCCCAGTGCATTTTACTGGCATTACTGCCTCCAGGCAACATTCCTTTATACACTGCCAACGCCAGTTTTTGTAATAGCTTAAGGTTTTCCACACGAGATAGCAGTTTGTGCAGTGGTGTTACAGAGATCTCCTCGTGTGAGCAACAGAGGTGTCTTATTTTGGTTCTAAAAGAGTGGATTTAAATAGATTGAAGAAAAACTGCTAAGATTACTGGCAAGATATACCCAGAGGTAAGTTTACAGCAGAAATATTTCAATCTTTGTTTGGAAATACGTAAGTAGTATAAAACTTTTATGTTGCCTGTGAGCAACATTGCCTATAGTTGGGACATGTGCCATTAGTATATTACACATGTTTACGGTGTGACAGAGAAGATATTTTTATTTTTAGGGGCTTTTTAGCAATGGATCCCAGAATACTTTATGGAATCGAAAAAGCGAGAGGAATAGTAGTTCCACTAGAAAACCCGGCTTTGTCTGATCTAAGTGAATCTGATGACACTGAACTCGAAGCTTTGGCAGGCTGTAGTGATTCCAGAGCGTCAATCTCAGTTCCATAACCAAGTTATACCAGACACTGATTCTGATTTAGGAAGTGAAATCTCAGAAGCTGAACATGTGCAAGGACCTTCTGCAGTGAATCCTTCTAGTGCAAGTGGCAGTCAAGTGAAAAAGTAAATTACAAAAGCAGTCACTTACATGTGGGTAAAGGAAGATACAACTGCTAGGGCAGAAAGTCTCTCTCCTGTGTTTTCTGATGAAGGCAATACACCACTGGGTTATTTCAGAAGATTCTTTGATTCAGAACTAATTGACAAAATTGTGCATGAAACGAACTTAAACTCTGACCAACGAACTACACGTCAGTAAACAGCAATATAAATTAAACAGAACAATTTTTCGGTGTTCTGATGTACATGGGTCTTGTTTCTATGTCTTAGTAGACTGACTATTGGTCTCAGTCAATGAACTGTGAAAAATTCACTAGCATTTTCAGTTTGAAGCGCTTTCAGAAACTCCGCCGATACCTGCATTTTAGGAGCAATGAGAATGCTGTGAACTGTACTGAAAGACTTTTGAAAATAAGACCTGTTCTTGAGTCAATTGTATAGAACTGCCGTGAGCAGAAACAAGAGTCCGCACTTTCTACAGATGAGAAGATGGTTGCATATAAAGATACAAGAGCAGGTAATTTGCGCCAATATATTCAAATAAGCCACACAAGTGGCGTTTTAAGATTTTTGTTCGTGCTGGTGTGTCTAGAGTTGTCTATGATTTTCTTCCCTATACTGGCAAGGGGATGATAACTGATCTTGCTGATGACGTGAAAATAATGGAATTGGAATACTTTTATTTTGACAATTTATTTTGCAGCCTTGAACTTAAAACATACTTAAAAAACATCAAAACATTGAGTCCATGGGCACCATAAGGAAGAACTGAATAAAGAACTGTCCTCTACATGACGAGAAGCGGTTACTGAATGACGAGTCAGCTATGACTACAGGAAGGACAGTCACTCAGACCTCATTTTAGTAAGGTGGGCAGGCTATAAAATCGTGGCACTTGCAAGCTCGTTTTTTGGTGTCCAACCACTCTCAACAGGAAAACGATGGGACAGCAATCAAAAAAGAATTGATGTGCCCTGTCCCAGTAATGTACGTCAGTACAACAAGCACATGGGAGGAGTTGATCTTGCTGGTATGCTGATAGAGCTCTACAGAGTACCAATGAAAACTAGGCGATGGTACATGAGATGGTTTGGATTTATTCTAGATCTGAGTGTTTTAAATGCTTGCCTGCATTTTTCGAAGAGAATCTCTGGACAAGAAGACCTCATCAAAGTCATTTAGGGCAGATACTGCCAATGGTTTGATATTTTCAGGTAAAAGTAAAGTAGGAAGACCTTCAACAGACAAACCACCACCATAAAAGAAGAGGAGGAAGGCAACAGCTCTGACTGTTACACAAGATGTCCGATTTGATAATATGGAGCATTGGCCTGTATACGGTCCCAAAGGTCGTTGTCGTTATTGTCCGTCTGAATATTCTACAGTCATGTGTTCCAATTGCAATCTAGTATTGTACTTCGATGCAAAGAGGAACTGTTTCCAAATATTCCTTTGCAAGAAGAACAAGAAGGGAAAATGAAACAGTTCTATTACACAGCAGGAATGCATAAATGTGTTTATAAATTAAATTATTCACGTACGGCAAACATTTTGCTTGAGGTTATCGGCAAACTCCTTTTTCCTATAATATGTATAAGTGTGATCTACTGCTGGCAATGTTGCTTGTAAGCAACGTTTCATAATTTTCATAATTTTTGTCAAAAATTTCTAAAACTGACTGAATTGTATTTCTTTAAGTATAATAAATAGATATAAGCACTTAATTTTTTTTTATTTTCACCATTTGCCAAATAAAGGGTTAAAAAGTTTCTCATACACAAGACAATGTGTGAAAGATTCTTTATTTAAACAATTTAAGGGATACAAGACAGTGTATATCATATAGTTCATTTATTTACTTTAAATATTTAAATAGACAAAATTCCATTCCCTACAAATTCTTTGAGGGTGAGAAGATACTTGGAATATTAAACAACTTCGAAATTTTTTTTTAGCCCACACGCCCAAACACTTCACTGGGCTTGTCATTCCACGTATTACTATATGTGGAGGCCACGCTACCCCTGCTCAGGTCCATGACTGGCCACTATGAGAACAGACGTTGCAGTAATCCCCAAACAAAAGAGCTTCTGATGGTGGCTGTCCTTTATTATTTGATTGCTGAGAAATTCCTGTTCAAGCACATGCTCTCTCTCTCTTTCCCCTATCCCCCTCTCTCTCCCTCCACCCCCCCTCCTCACAACCGGTCATGTCCTGTAGTGTAACCCTGCTAGGACTGCATGCACCATTGGCCATGGTCGGATCGAATCACACACAAAGCAGCATTTACCTAGTAAACCCCACCTGTGCATTTCTTAGAGTGAGGTAATATCTCCATCAGATTGATTGTCTAATTAATTAAATCGATGCCCTTCGTGTGGGACAGTTTTCCGTTGCTTTCTATTGGTGGATTACTAGGATTAGAATATTTGATGGGATTCGATCCTACAGCTTCCCAATTTCCGAACCCTACTGTTATTTATTCCCGTTGCCTCCTATTGGTGTATACTGATACAGTTAAGTCATTTATAGAAAGTCCATTAAGCTGGAGGTAGCTGAAAATTTCAAATTTCAGCTCAGCTGCATGCTGTGTCCATAGAAAATCTGTGGAGATTTCGGACTGGTATGTGTGCTCGCAATAAAGCAACAACAATAAATTGATTAAACGGGGATTGGATATTGCGATGGGATTTTTAAACCTTTGTAGAATTCCTAAATTGGTTCTCTCCACTACATTCGGAAGGAGGAGGAGGAGGAGAAAGGATGTGTTAGGGGATAGGACAAAGATACCACAATCCAGGCCGTAGCAGTAGTTGTCATGGCCAGATGTTGGATATCGCTGAAATACATCCTGAATGCACATGCCCAGTGTCCACACGTCACTCGCCAATCTCCTCATGAGCAACCAGCGCCAACGCTCAGAGGTCGGACGGCCGTAGCCAGTTTGGTGGACGCGTGTGTCCGCCAGAGTGCACCACCCTGACGTGGTGGGGGTCTGGAAGTGATTGGAGTGGTAGGAATTAGGATGTTATCAACACGTTCATTGCCAACACTTGGCAGTTATCGATAGTGAATGACTCAATTTTCCAAGGGGAATACATGCAACACATGCGATCACAGAGACAGCCCAATGCACACTGTGTATTAGTTTGCTGTTTAGCTATCGAAAGGGCACTGTGGCTGGGACTTACTCCTGTAGCTGTGTGCAATAACAGACTAGCTAGCCTACTGGAACTTTTCGTTGTAACCACCGATTGCCAGAAAAGCCCATTTCTTCTGGCCACATGCCTCCTCTGGCACACGCCTCACATTCGAAACCGCGTCGTCCTAGGAAACCAGCAAAATTTATTTATCGCTGTAATTAGAATTAAATATTACACTTGCAGCCCTAATCTCATAACATTGGACACCGACTCTGGAAATATCCCCCTTATAACTGGGTACAGTTTAACACATAAAATGCTTCATCCTCCTTGGGGGTATTGGTGCATTAGTACAATGGACATCCAGCTCACAAAATAGTTTGATTGGGGTGATCATGTGCAATCACTGTGGATTTTTAGAGTATAAAAGGAGGTGTGATAGGAGCAATCGTACACCTTGCATGTTTATTATTACTGGAGAATCTAGACAATATTGGTTGTTGTTTTGGTCTTCAGTCCTGAGACTGGTCTGATGCAGCTCTCCATGCTACTCTATCCTGTGCAAGCTTCATCATCTGCCAGTACCTACTGCAACCTACATCCTTCTGAATCTGCTTAGTGTATTCATCTCTTGGTCTCCCTCGCCGTTTTTTACCCTCAAAGCTGCCCTCCGATACTAAATTGGTGATCCCTCGGTGTCTCAGAACATGTCCTACCAACCGATCCCTTCTTCTAGTCAAGTTGTGCCACAAGCTCCTCTTCTCCCCAATTCTATTCAATACCTCCTCATTAAGTATGTGATCTACCCATCTAATCTTCAGCACTCTTCTGTAGAACCACATTTCGAAAGCTTCTATTCTCTTCTTGTCTAAGCTATTTATCGTCCATGTTTCACTTCCATACATGGCTACACTCCAATACAAATATTTTCAGAAACCACTTCCTGACATTTAAATCTATACTCGATGTTAACAAAATTTTCTTCTTCACAAACGCTTTCCTTGCCATTGCCATTCTATATTTTATATCCTCTCTACTTCGGCCATCATCAGTTATTTTGCTCCCCAAATAGCAAAACTCCTTTACAACTTTAAGTGTGTCATTTCCTAATCAAAATCCCTCAGCATCACCCTCGTTTTGCTTTTGTTGATGTTCATCTTATACCCTCCTTTCAAGACACTGTCCATTTTGTTCAACTGCTATTCCAAGTCCTTTGCTGTCTCTGACGTTCGCCGATGACATTGTAATTCTGTCAGAGTTTTTATTTCTTCTCCATGGATTTTAATACCTACTCCGAACTTTTCTTTTGTTTCCTTCATTGCTTGCTCAATATATAGATTGAATAACAACGGGGACAGGCTACAAACTTGTCTCACTCCCTTCCCAACCACTGCATCCCTTTCATACCCCCCGACTCTTATAACTGCCATCTGCTTTCTGTACAGATTAGTCTGTACAGATTAGTCTACAAATGCTAGAATCGTAGATTTGCCTTTCCTTAATCTTTCTTCTAAGATACGTCGTAGGGTAGGTATTGCCTCACGTGTTCCAACATTACTATGGAATCCAAGGTGATCTTCCCCGAGGTCGGCTTCTATAAGTTTTATCCATTCGTCTGTAAAGAATGCGCGTTAGTATTTTACAGCTGTGACTTTCACATCTGTCCACGCCTGCTTTCTTTGTGATTGGAATTATTATATTCTTCTTGAAGTATGAGGGTATTTCGCCTGTCTCATACCAAATGGTAGAATTTTGTCAGAACTGACTCTCACAAGGCTGTCAGTAGTTCTAATGGAATCTTGTCTACTCCCGGGGCCTTGTTTCGACTCAGGTCTTTCAGTGCTCTGTCAAGCTCTACATGCAGTATCATATCTCCTATTTCACCTTCTCCTACATCCTCTTCGATTTCGATAATATTATCCTCAAGTACATTGTCCTTGTATAGACCCTCTATATACTCCTTCCACCTTTATGCTTTCCCTTCTATGCTTAGAACTGGGTTTCCATCTGAGCTCTTGATATCCATGCAATTGGTTCTCCTTTCTCCAAAGGTCTCTTTAATCTTCCTGTAGGCAGTATCTATCATACCCCTAGTGAGATAAGCCTCTATATCCTTACATTTATCGTCTAGCCATCCCTGCTTAGTCATTTTCCACTTACTGTCGATCTCATTTTTGAGACGTTTGTATTCCTTTTTGCCTGCTTCATTTATTGCATTTTTATATTTTCTCCTTTCATCAGTTAAATTGAGTATTTCTTCTGTTGCCCAAGGATTTCTACTAGCCCTCGTGTTTTTACCTACTTGATCCTCTGCTGCCTTGACTATTTCATTCCTCAAAGCTACCCATTCTTCTTCTACTGTATTTCATTCCCCCATTCCTGTCAATTGTTCTGTTATGCTCTCCCTGAAACTCTGTACAACCTCTGGTTCTTTCAGTTTATCCATGTCTTATGTCCTTAAATTCCCTCCTTTTTGCTATTTCTTCAGCTTTGATCTTCATTTCATAACCAATAGATTGTGGCCAGAGTCCAAATCTGCCCCTGGAAATGTCTTGCACAAATTTTGGTAATATAAATTATATCGAACGTTGTATGATCTTTAGCAGCACGAATTTAAGTGTTGTCGTGTCCTAACAGAGGATGAAGGGAAGACAGGGGTTTAAGGTCAGTCTACAAGTTATGAATGGTGAGAAGTAAATGCCGGCAGACAAATATCCAGTGAAGGGAGGTTGATGATTTGGATCAGCGTCAAACGGTGTCACAGGGCATATACAAGAGATGCAGATGTTGAGACTCGATACTTGCAGTAGGGGTCTGATTAGCACATTTGATTTGTGTTCAGACTATCTATTACACTGAATGCTAATTCTAAACATTAGAAAAAGCAAAGGAGGCGATTTGTTGCACAACACAAGTCAATATCTAAAGCCACAGGAGCTGCACTACATGAGTCTGCAGACAGCCTCTCTCATGGATCATATCAGCAAACGGAATTGTTTTTCAACGGCTGGCGCAGATGATGGACGTAGTGGAGTCTCATACAGGTACTAATCGACTGCTACTATATTTTTAATGATCGGCCTATCCAAAATTCATGCATGTGGACCATAAGGGAAAGGGCAAGTCTTGGGATTTTTAATAGTTTGGTGTACAATAAACTCAATATTCTTGTAGAATATCAGACAGTACATGGGATGTCAGCAATACGACCACACCTATGGGAAACTTTGCCGAAAAATTGAATAACGCATTATACGAGGTTTTTCTCGAATTTTACCGATTTCATCACGAGATACTGATGTGAAATACGTTGAAATTGAGGGAAATGCGATAAAATATGTAAAATCACGAAAAACTAAATATACAAAATTAGAGAAGAATGCCATGAGATATGAAGCTAGCGAAATCAATAGGACTGCATATTCTGGAGGAGGGTGGTAGAATGGCGCTACATAAAGACACCTTAATAGCGGAGATGGCAATATTATCGTGCACATGAGCAATACAACCTAAAATCGAACCATGACATCTGTGTGCAAGAGGAAGGTTACAAGGGGCTATGGTAAACTGTAGGACTGTTACACATTCTCTGGCACTGCCTGTAGTGCTTATTTCCTTGTAAGCTGTCGCTGTTCCTTCGTATGCATTTTTGCCTGCTGACGACCATTTTATGGGACTGTTGTGAAAAGATCACAATTTCTGAACTGTAATTGGCCTTCATACTTTTACAGAGGTGTATGACACCAGGTGTTTACAAAGTTGGAGTGTTTGTTTTACTAAGAATTAATGCCTTCTTTGGCGTGATAGGTAGTAGTTTTATCACCTTACAGTGCGTCACCATAGTTCACCATAAAGAAAGTCACAGGAAGAATGTATATCATGCGCTTTATTACACTGGAATATTAACAGCGTTGTATTCCACACGACTCAGAAGTCACAAGCAGCAAAGCTCTAGCATTATAGCGTGTTTAATGCAGGACCATGTAGCCCTTGGAATGTGTTTATGTTCCACGATCATTTCTCTCTTTCTGATACCTTACTTGTATGGGCGCAAAACACAGGACCAATAATTTGGAATATTTTATATGAATCTACTGTGCTACCAGTTCTAAACTACATTCGTCTGGAGCTCAATCATGCACAAATTTCTTCTTTACGATCATCTGTTATATCATCACAACACTTTCATATCTACCATACGCCGATAAGGGGTGCTAACCTCTTCCACATGTCTGCATCTGGAGATGCGCTGTGAGTACGATTGGTGTAGAATAGTCTCCCTGAACACCTGTTACGGATTCAGCTCTCTCTGTTCCTTCACGAGACCTGGGGTTTAATGGGTATAATAACCTCCTACTTCTAGTCAGTTGAAAATGAAATAGGAGACAGTTTTTAGGGAGGGTTGGTCAAAGACAGTGCAAGGAGACCTTTCAATATCCAACTTTATCTAATCAATGCAAGAATAGTCTGTGACCCACATCCACGCAGGGAAAGATGGGCAATCGTAATACTAAATTACGCAGTATGATCAAACTGCTAGCAATATGTAGATAACCTAACTTCATAAGTAGAGATGCTGTCTGGTCTACTTTGTGCAGTACATCCATTCATCGATAATTCTTGTACATATGCACCAGTCATCTATCTACATTCGCAATCGTACTCGCAAAGTAGAGGGGGGCAGTTTAGTGATGATGTAGAACCTGGGAAACATGCTATCATGTCACTGGTCAGCGTTGACATTATGGAAAAACTGATAATATTGCTGAAATTGATAGCACCATCAACTGTGGTGCTTATTACAGTGCATCGGTGGCATCTTTTCCATCTACTGGTACATGGTTGATTACCACATAATGATTGACCGACTCCACCTGTTTGAGGGGGAGAGAGTCTTTATCAGAGCAACACGTTCCAGGGATGACCAGCACTGCTTCCTTATATTGCAGCTATGTACGTGATATCTGTTTCAATCATAATGGAACACCAAGACGTCTGCTACCCCCATCACTATTGAAGATGAGATTAAATGTACAGGTCATCACCTCTGTATAGCTGTTTGGAAACGCTCCACAATGCCGCAAACTCTTCCAGTTTCCACATGTTGTGATGTTTTCCACATTTTTGTCAGTAAGAAACACCGCCTCTCTCTTATTTCAACCATCCTGTGTGCTGTGAGAACAGCATCATAGTTTACACCATGCAATGTCCAGCTTTCTGTGAGAGCCAATGGATCGAAATGTGTTTATGTCGGTTTAACACCTGACACAGACCTTGAAGTCATGGTGGATAAAAAAAAAAAAAAATGTATGGCGGTGTACAAAGCTGCAGACATATACTACTTCGATGTGTTACAGCGGAAAGCAACATATCAAACAAAGGCCCAATGACACTCTATTTTAATTGATAGTCTGTGGGATATGGTGGTCCTACAGTGCAGGTCCTGAAGCGACTTCGATCACTGGTTACCTGCTCCAGTCAAGCAGTACCTGTATATTTTCAGTAGGATCTCCACATAGCACACAGACGGTACTTGTTTTGACATATCGGAAGAGAGGAACACAGTAACACCTTATCAAATTCTCTATTGGGTGAGAGTGAAGTTTTTATAGCTCATAGTTTCTTTCTATTGGATGGTACAAAATAACGAAGATAAGATAATGTTTTCGTGACAGATAGAAATGCACCCTGAGGGATGCTGTGCGCTAAGTCCGCCGCTGGCGGCCGGAGTGGCCGTGCGGTTCTAGGCGCTACAGTCTGGAGCCGAGAGACCGCTACCGTCGCAAGTTAGAATCCTGTCTCGGGCATGGATGTGTGTGTGATGTCCTTAAAACTAATTAAACCTAACTAACCTAAGTTCTAGGCGACTGATGAGCTCAGAAGTTAAGTCACATAGTGCTCAGAGCCATTTGAACCATTTGTAGTTTGAAAACATCCCTCAAAGCTGTAGCAAAATCATTGTCCATCTTCTAGTTCACATATTATGTGGAGTCTACCTAACTTTCCTCATAAACACTACTGTAACTGCTGGTACTGTCTTTCCTACTAGCTTGTGTCGCAGGAGAAAGCTTTGTTTGGCACTGGCTTTACACATTGCACCCGGTTAGCAGAGCTACGACAAAATGTTCCCATTTCCACCACACGGTAAAAAGATGGTCCCGTTGCATTAACTCAGCTCTCCTTGTTTGTCTCTCCAACTTCGGCTCAGTTACGACTCAAACTGTGATGACCACATGGACAAGGCTGCAGTGAGATCGTGGCAGAGACCGAGGGAGAGTTACAAGGTGCAGAGGGACTGATTAAAATCACGATGGAGTTTTGCTGTACAGGGTCCTTAGCAGACAGGATCGAAAGAGGTAACTAGTTTTGAGATAGGAGAGTGCCGTGAATATAATCTACCAGTGGCCGTAATCATGAAAATGTGAATCTCGTGTCACTGTGGCCTCCCGTCGGGTAGAGTGTTCGCCGGGTGCAAGTCTTTCTACATCTACATTCATACTCCGCAAGCCACCTGACGGTGTGTGGAGGAGGGTACCCTGAGTACCTCTATCGGTTCTCCCTTCTATTCCAGTCTCGTATTGTTCGTAGAAAGATGTATTGTCGGTATGCTTCTGTGGGGGTTCTAATCTCTCCGATTTTATCCTCATGGTCTCTTCGCGAGATATACGTAGGAGGGAGCAATATACTGCTTGACACTTCGGTGAAGGTATGTTCTCGAAACTTTAACAAAATCCCGTACCGAGCTACTGAGCGTCTCTCCTGCAGAGTCTTCCACTGGAGTTTATCTATCATCCCGTAACGCTTTCGCGATTACTAAATGATCCTGTAACGAAGCGCGCTGCTCTCCGTTGGATCTTCTCTGTCTCTTCTATCAAACCTATCTGGTGCGGATCCCACACTGCTGAGCAGTATTCAAGCAGTGGGCGAAGAAGCGTACTGCAGCCTACTTCCTTTTTTTTCGGATTGCATTTCCTTGGGATTCTTCCAACGTATCTCGGTCTGGCATCTGCTTTACCGACGATCAACTTTATATGATCATTCCATTTTAAATCACTCCTAATGCGTACTCCCAGATAATTTATGCAATTAACTGCTTCCAGTTGCTGACCTATTTTGTAGATAAATAAGGGATCTATCTTTCTATGTATTCGCAGCACATTACACTTGTCTACATTGAGATTCAATTGCCATTCCTTGCACCATGCGTCAATTCGCTGCAGATCCTCCTGCATTTCAGTACAATTTTCCATTGTTGCAACCTCTCGATACACCACAGTATCACCTGCAAAAAGCCTCAGTGAACTTCCGATGTCATCCACCAGGTCATTTATTGTGAAAAGCAACGGTCCTATGACACTCCCCAGCGGCACACCTGAAATCACTCTTACTTCGGAACACTTCTCTCCATTGAGAATGACATGTTGCGTTCTGTTATCTAGGAACTCCTCAATCCAATCACACAATTGGTCTGATAGTCCGTATGCTCTTACTTTGTTCGTTAAACGACTGTGGGGAACTGTGTCAAACGCCTTGCAGAAGTCAAGAAACAGGGCATCTACCTGTGAACCAGTGTCTGTGGCCCTCTGAGTCTCGTGGACGAATAGCGCGAGCTGGGTTTCAAACGACCGTCTTTTTCGAAACCATTGCTGATTCCCACAGAGTAGATTTCTAGTCTCCAGAAAATACATTGTACTCGAACATAATACGTGTTTCAATATTCTACAACTGATCGACGTTAGAGATATAGGTCTATAGTTCTACACATCTGTTCGATGTCCCTTCTTGAAAACGGGGAGGACCTGTGCCCTTTTCCAATCCTTTGGAACGCTTCGCTCTTCTAGAGACCTACGGTACACTGCTGCAAGAAGGGGGGCAAGTTCCTTCGCGTACTCTGTGTAAAATCAAACTGGTATCCCATCAGGTCCAGCGGCCTTTCCCCTTTTGAGCAATTTTAATTGTTTCTCTATCCCTCTGTCGTCTATTTCGATATCTACCATTTTGTCAACTGTGCGACAATCTAGAGAAGGAAGTACAGTGCAGTCTTCCTCTGTGAAACAGCTTTGGAAGAAGACATTTAGTATTTCGGCCTTTAGTCTGTCATCCTCTGTTTCAGTACCATTTTGATCACAGAGTGGACATTTTGTTTTGATCCACCTACCGCTTTGACATAGGACCAACATTTCTTAGGATTTCTGCCAAGTCAGTACATAGAACTTTACTTTCGAATTCATTGAACGCCTCTCGCATAGCCCTCCTCACACTACCTTTCGCTTCGCGTAATTTTTGTTTGTCTGGAAGGCTTTGGCTATGTTTATGTTTGCTGTGAAGTTCCCTTTGCTTCCGCAGCAGTTTTCTAACTCGGTTGTTGTACCACGATGGCTCTTTTCCATCGCTTACGATCTTGCTTGGCACATACTCATCTAACGCATAGTGTACGATGGTTTTCAACTTTGTCTACTGATTCTCAACACTATCTGTATTTGAGACAAAACTTTTATGTTGAGCCATCAGGTACTTTGTAATCTGCGTTTCGTCACTTTTGCTAAACAGAAAAATCTTCCTACCTTTTTTTAATATTTCTATTTACGGCTGAAATCATCGATGCAGTAACCGCTTTATGATCGCTGATTCCCTGTTCTGCATTAACTGATTCAAATAGTTCGGGTCTGTTTGTCACCAGAAGGTCTAATATGTTATCGCCACGAGTCGGTTCTCTGTTTAACTGCTCAAGGTAGTTTTCAGATAAAGCACTTAAAAAAATTTCACTGGATTCTTTGTCCCTGCCACGCGTTATGAACGTTTGAGTCACCCAGTCTGTATCCGGCAAATTAAAATCTCCACCCAGAACTCTAACATGGTGGGGAAATGTACTCGAAATGTTTTCCAAATTATTCTTCATGTGCTGAGCCCGGGGTCCTATAGAGACATCCAATTACGATGTCTGAGCCTGCTTTATCCTTGACCCTCACCCAAATCATTTGACAATTCGGATCTCCGTCAATTTCCTTCGATACTATTGCACTTCTTATCGCTATAAACACGCCTCCCCGTTCACTGTCCAGCCTGTCTCTGCGGTATACATTCCAATCTGAGTTTAGGATTTCATTACTGTTTACGTCTGGTTTCAGCCAACTTTCTGTCCCTAGTACTATATGGGCGCTGTGACCGTTTATTAATGAGAGCATTTCTGGGACCTTTCTATAGACGCTCTTGCAGTTTACTATTAGCACATTAATATTGTTATTCCCTGTTGCATTTTGCCTACTCCTACCTTGCCGCGTCTCAGGAGGCGTCTTGTCGGGCCTAGGGAGGGAATTCTCTAACCTAAAAACCCCCATGTGCACTCCACACGTACTCCGCTACCATTGTAGCCGCTTCCGGCCTGTAGTGCAGGCCTGACCTATTCAGGGGGACCCTACATTTCTGCATCCGATAGCGGAGGTCAAGAAACTTGCACCCCAGCTCTCCGCAGAATCGTCTGAGCCTCTGGTTTAAGCCTTCCACTCGGCTCCAAACCAGAGGACCGCGATCGGTTCTGGGAACGATACTACAAATAGTTAGCTCAGATTCCACCCCGCGAGCGAGGCTTTCCGCCTTCACCAATTCCGCCAACCGCCTGTACGAACTGAGGATGACCTCTCAACCCAGACGGCAGGAGTCATTCGTGCCGACATGAGCAACAATTTGCAGTCAGGTGCACCCAGTGCTCTCTATCGCCGCCGGTAGGGCCTCCTTCACATCTCGGATGAGACCCCCCGGCAAGCAGACAGAGTGAACACTGGTCTTCTTCCCCGACCTTTCCGCTATTTTCCTAAGGGGCTCCATCACCCCCCCCTAACGTTGGAGCTCCCAATAACTAATAAACCCCTCCCCCCGTGTGCCTGCTCGGACCTTGCTGAAGGAGCAGCCACATGTCCACTCACAGACAGAGCGGGTGATGCCACACGGCCAGCCTCCACATTGACCCTCCGCCTCGTGCGCCGCGAACGCCACTGAACCCGCCACTCCCCTTGCGGAGAGGGTGGCCCAACCGCGCCCGGTACCCGAGAAGATATCTTGACAGCAGGGACAGTGGGTGAAGCATGTAACACCTGGGGTGTACCTTGAGACGCTCCAGTCTCCCCACTGCCGCTACACTCCGAGGTAGCAGCCTGAAGACGGATGACCGCGGCCATCAACACGCTCAGCTGTTCGCGAAGAGTGGCCAGCTCCTCGTGCGTCCGTACACAGCAGTCACACATCCTATCCATCCTAAGGAATTAATTTACTGAAGAGACTTAATCAACTTTTAACTAGACTGCTAATTCACTAAAGGCGGCTGATTATTGACTAAACTGTGATTGCTAGCCACTTCTTGTAGAAAACAATGAAAATAGCACTACCCGTCTCTGGACTGTATTGAAAACAAACACTAGCACTACTGGCACTATGGCTCACTAAAGGGACTCTCTCTGACTGTATTCAAAACTAACACGAAATCTATGGAACACTATTAATAGCAGTCGACAATTAAAGCTTCCTAAAAGCAAAAACACACGGTAAAAGAAGTGACAAGTAAGAAAAATACAGTTAATACTTAAATAACGTAGCTCGCTGCACAGCAGACGTGAAGCAGACGGCGGTTAGGACGACATTTTCGGTTTGACGCCACTTCGACGAGTTGCGCGTCGATGGGGGATGAAATGATGATGGTTAGAACAACACAACATCTAGTCCCTGAGCGGAAAAAATCTCCAGTCCAGCCGGGAATCGAACCCGGTCGCTTAGGATTGACATTCTGTCGAGCTGACCACTCAGCTACCGGGACTGGACGCTGTAATCATTAAGACAACGCAATAGGATGCCCCCAAAATATGTGGCTGAATGGTACTAAATTCCAGACAGCATTTCTGGCTGAAAGCTTGACACTAAAGACCTGAGAAGTCATGGGATTTTATACATATTTTATGAGGTCCATCTAGTGATGCATTTTTAAGTGATTGCTCATATAACATACCATCCACTGTATGTGATCATTCTCAATCAACCATCAACCTCCCCTATAGCCACGTGGATATATCGCAGAACCTCTGTTACACTGTCTACATACTATCGATATAGAAGACGCTACAAATGCTGTTTGTCAGTGTGACAAATACGTAGCAGCTGCAAGAAGCAGTTGCAAATATTGGACTAGTACCATGTTTCTTAGCTGCATCACTTTCTAAATTCGGTGATAGTGTTGTTTTTATTACGGGCTTACATCGCTAGCAATGTGCACCTACACTTTCGGTCTGTTAATACAGAAACCGCAATCACTATCCACGTTCAATATCTTGGTATTTGTGCGGAAGACTACTTTATTCAGAAGCACTAGCATACCTCGATTTATAAGGAAGGTATACTTTTCAGCATGGATATCGTTGTTGATACTTGGGTGTCTGTAGAACGAAGACCGATTTTTATGCGGGGTTACAATAACACGGTCTTTGCGATCGTGTTTTTAATATCTGGTAGCTCATAAGACGATTATGCCTCTCTTCCTAAGACACACATGCAAGGTAAACAAATGAGGCATGTCGATCCATCGCGGTTTTCCACTGAATATTGCTTGGAGCCACCAGCATTCAGTTACTGGCGAAGTATTGTACTTAGTAGGCGGTGTGAATGGCAGGCTTATAAAGCTAGTTTTGGGGGTGTGAAGTGACTGTGGTTATTGTTTCAACATGTACAAAGAAAACGGCTGTGTCCAGTCATAAGGGAGATATGGGTTTGACATGGGGGACTGCAGTTCCAAGGCATCGATAGCCATAAGGAGGTGCCCAGTCATAAGAGGGTTATTGATATTTCCAGAGCCACAGTCCTCAGGAGGAGGTGTTTCTGTTACTTCGATCTCTGTTTAATGTTATCAGGTTGGGGCTGCAATCGAACTATGTGATTGTAATTACAGTGATAAATACGTCGCTGGTTTCCTAGGACGACAAAGTTCCTCATGAGGAGCACGTGGCAGAGGTAGACTGTGGCCAGAACAAATGGGTATGCTGGCTAAAAGCTCTTGCGAGTGGTAGAGACAAAGAAAAGTTCAGGCCAGCGGACTAGTCGTTTTTTGCGCACAGCTGCAGGACAACTCCCGGCGATTATGCCCTCTGGATAGCTGAATAGCGAACTGATACTCAGTACGAGTTGAGCTGTCTTTTCGATCGCGTGTGTTGCATGTATTCTCCATGGCCAATTGAGCAATTCAGTATTGATCACTGCCAAGTGTTGGTCCTGAAAACATTGATGAAATACGAAGTCCTACAACTCAATTATCCCTGGACTCCGCGCGTGGCTTGGATGGTGCATTCTGGTATACACGCACATCCATGGCTGCTACAGTTTTCTCTGGCCTCTGAGCGTTGGCAATGGCGGTTTACGAGGGGACAGGTGCGCTGTGTGTGGACGATCAGGAGGTGGTTTAAGTGTGTCAGGTTTAGTGCTTCTCAATACGTCACAGTGATCTGTCTTTCAGTGGTATTTGCTGTTGTCTCTATCATATCAGGCAGTAGACCCTTCCTTCTCGTTCTCCTCCATCTCCATCTCATTATAACACCAGTACAAACCCTCCACAGATTGTTTATAGACATAGCGTGCAACTGAACTGAACTTCGAAATTTTCAGTTACCTTCAACTTAATGGACTTTCTACCAAATGACGTAACTGTACTAGTATCGACCGATAGGAGGCAAGTGAAAAAAATAACAGTAGGGTTTGCATACTGGGAGGTTGTAAAAATGGCTGTGAGCACTATGGGACTTAACAGCTCAGGACATCAGTCCCCTAGAATTTAGAACTACTTAAACCTAACTAACCTAAGGACATCACACACATCCATGCTCGAGGCAGGATTCGAACCTGCGGCCGTAGCAGTCGCGCGGTTCCAGACTGAAGCGCCTAGAAACGCTCGGTCACTCCGGCCGGCTTGGAGGTTGTAGGATAACATCCCATCAAATATTCCAGTTCTATTATCCACCAATAGGAAGCAAGGAAAAACTGTCCACAAAAAGGGTACCGATGTAATTAATTACTCAATCAGTCAGATAGAGTGCGGGAATATTTCCAAGACATCCACACCTGGGGTTTACCAGGTAAATGCTGCTTTGTTTGTGGTTTAAACCAACAATGACCAACGGTGCGTACAGTCCTGGCAGTGGCACACTATATGACGTGACTGCTTGAGAGAGAGAGAGAGAGAGAGAGAGAGAGAGAGAGAGAGAGAGAGAGCATGTGCTTCAACGGGAATTTCTCAGGTATCAAATATCGAAACTTTGCCACCAGCTGAAGCTTTTGTTTAGGGATTAGTGCAACTTCCGCTCTGCCAGTAGCCAGTCATGGACCTGAGTGGGAGTAGTGCAGCCTACGAATGAAGAAATAGGCGAAATGGCCAGCCTCGCGAACTGGTTGGAGGTGTGGTCGCACAGTGCTATGAGGTTGATGAAAAGGATTTTCAACAGTGTAATAACGCTTGGTGAGTTATGTTGATGGAATTCCTTGCACAATTGGGATAAAAAAGCGCCACAATTGTTTAAATATTCCGAACTACATTGTCACCATCAAAATTTTCCAGGCTCTCGTAAACGACGGCGAGAAATATTTACAGAAATTCTAAATAATTCTAATAATTCTAATATTTCAAATATTTCCCCCTATGAGGGAATATAACTTGGTTCAAGAATCATGAAAGAAGATTGTATACGTGGAAGAAGCTTAGAGATACTAGAAGGTATCAGATAGATTATATAATGGTAAGACAGAGATTTAGGAACCAGGTTTTAAATTTTAATGACAAAAAATAAGGTTCAAATGGCTCTGAGCACAATGGGACTTAAAATCTGAGGTCATCAGTCCCCTAGAAATCGGAAATAAATAAACCTAACTAACCTAAGGACATCACACACATCCATGCCCGAGCCAGGTTTCGAAACTGCGACAGTAGCGGTCGCGCGGTTCCAGACTGTAGCACCTAGAACCGCTCGGCCACTCAGGCCGACAAATTGTAAGGCATTTTCAGGGGTAGATGTGGACTCTGACCACAATCTATTGGTTATGAATTGCAGATTAAAACTGAAGAAACTGCGAAAAGGGGAGAATTTAAGGAGATGGGACCGTGGATAAACTGACTAAACCAGAGATTGTACAGAGTTTTAGGGAGAGCATAGGGGCACAATTGACAAGAATGGGGGAAAAGAAATACAGCAGAAGAAGAATGGGTAGCTCTGAGGGATGAAGAAGTCAAGGCAGCAGAGGATCAGGTAGGTAAAAAGACGAGAGATGCTAGAAATCTTTGGGTAACAGAAGAAATATTGAATTTAATTGATGAAAGGAGAAAATATAAAAATGCAGTAAATGAAGCGGGCAAAAAGGAATAGAAACGTCTCAAAAATGAGATCGGCAGGAAGTGCAAAATGGCTAAGCAGGGATGGCTAGACGACAAATGTAAGAATGTAGAGGGCTCATCTCACTAGGGGTAAGATAGATACTGCCTACAGGGAGAAAGGAGAACCACTTGCATGGATATCAAGAGCTCAGATGGAAACCCAGTTCTAAGCAAAGAAGGGAAAGCAGAAAGGTGGAAGGAGTATATAGAGGGTCTATACAAGGGCAATGTAATTGAGGACAATGATATGGAAATGAAAGAGGATGTAGATGAAGGTGAAATGGGAGATATGATACTGCATGAAGAGTTTGAAAGAGCACTGAAAGACCTGAGTCGAAACAAAGACCCGAGAGTGGACAACATTCCATTAGAACTACTGACAGCCTTGGGAGAGCCAGTCCTGACAAAACTCTACCATCTGGTCAGTAAGATCTGTCTCGCGTGTGTAATACCCTCATACTTCAAGAAGAATATAATAATTCCAATTCCAAAGGAAGCAATTGTTGACAGATGTGAAAATTACCGAACTATCAGTTTAATAAGTCACGGCTGTAAAATACTAGCACGAATTCTTAACAGAAGAATGGAAAAACTGGTACAAGCCGAACTCAAGAAAGATCAGTTTGGATTCCGTAGAAATGCTGTAACACGTGAGGCAATACTGACCCTACGGCTTATCTTAGAAGAAAGATTAAGGAAAGGCAAACCTACATTCCTAGCATTTGTAGACTTAGAGAAAGCTTTTGACAGTGTTGACTGGAATACTCTCTTTCAAATTCTGAAGGGGGCAGGGGTAAAATACAGGGAGCGAAAGTCTATTTTCAATTTTAACAGAAACCAGATGGCAGTTATAAGAGTCAAGGGGCACGAAAGAGAAGCAGTGGTTGGAAAGGGATTGAGACGGGATTGTAGCCTCTCCCGGATGCTGTTGAATCTGTATATTGAGCAAGTAGTAAAGAAAACCAAATATAAATTCGGAGTAGGTATTAAAATTCATGGAGAAGAAATAAAAACTTTGACAGAGTTACAATGTCATTCGCGAACCTCAGAGACAGCAAAGGACTTGGAAGGGCAGTTGAACGGAATGGACAGTGTCTTGAAAGGAGGATATAAGATGAACATCAACAAAAGCAAAACGAGGATAATGGAATGTAGTCGAATTAAGGCCTGTGATGCTGAGGGAATTGGATTAGGAAATGAGACGTTTAATGTAGTAAAGGAGTTTTGCTATTTGGGGAAAAAAATAACTGATGATGTTCTAAGTAGAGAGGATATAAAATGTAGACCGAGAATGGCAAGGAAAGCGTTTCTGAAGAAGAGAAATTTGTTAAAACCGAGTATAGATTTAGAAGTATTTGTATGGAGTACGTGGACGATAAATAGTTTGGACAAGAAGAGAATAGAAGCTTTCGCAATGTGGTGCTATACAAAGATGCTGAAGATTAGTTGGGTGGATCACATATCTAATGAGAATGTATTGAATAGAATTGGGGAGAAGAGGTGTTTGTGGCACAACTTGACTAGAAGTAGGAATCGGTTGGTAGGACATGTTCTGAGGCATCAAGGAATCACCAATTTAGTACTGGAGGGCAGTGTGGAGGGTAAAAATCGTAGAGGGAGACCAAGAGGTGACTACACTAAGCAGATTCAGAAGGATGTAGGTTGGGGTAGGTGCTGGGAGATGAAGCAGCTTGCACAGGATGGAGTAGCATGGAGAGCTGCATCAAACCAGTCTCAGGACTGAAGACCAAAACAACAACAACAAAACGTGAGTGATTACAATGACTACTGTTAACCCGCTGCCCCACACTTTGTATAGACCCTCTACATACTCCTTCGACCTCCCACCTTTCCCATCTTTGCTGAAGACTGGTTCTCCATCTGAGATCTTTATATTCGTACAGCTGCTTCTCTTTGTTTCCCGAATACCTCCTTAACTTTCCTGTAGCCTAATTCACAGAACAATTTCGGTCGAGTGGTAAAAAGTGAAACAAATGCCTGAAATGGCATCGGCTTTTATTGAAATGGAAAAAGACAGTAAAACTGGGCAACAGACGGGCAACTTTGCAAACTGTCAGCGTGGCGGGTGCGAGGTAGGTCGATGTTACTAAATCGCATCGTCCCATGTCTGGCTAATAAACACTCTCCGAAAGGTACGACTTTCATCCAGGACGGCGCCCCACTCCGCACTGCTACACGTGTGCAAGATGTCTCGCGCACATTATTTAGTGAGGATCACGAGCTGAGCAGCCACTCCCGGCTCCCCAGACCTCAGTACGTGTGATTATTGGCTGTGGGCTTAGCTGAGGTCTCAAGTCACCCGCGATCGTCCGACCGCATTAACGATGCTAAAAGACAACACTCGACGGCAGTTTTTCACCATACCTACTGGTGAGTTGTACAGAGCATTTCACAACGTTGTCGCCTGACTACAGGCACTGTGGGTGAATGACGGCCGACATACTGAGCATTTGTTATAAGTAACATCTTCAAAACTCCATTGCTATGCTAAATATTGCTTTTGTATCATATAAAGAGCCATCTGTTGGTGTACATCTACATCTACATCTACATGGATACTCTGCAAATTACATTTAAGTGCCTGGCAGAGGGTTCATAGAAACACCTTCACAATTCTCTATTATTCCAATTTCGTATAGCGCGGGGAAAGAATGAAAACCTGTATCTTTCCGTACGAGCTCTGATTTCCCTTATTTTATGGTGGTGATCGTGCCTCCCTATATAGTTCGGTGTCAACAAAACATTTTCGCACCCGGAGGAGAAAGTTGGTGATTGGAATTTCGTGAGAAGATTCCGTCACTACGAAAAACGCCTTAAATGATGCCTAACCCACATCCGGTATCATTTCGGTGACACTCTCTCCCATATTTCGCGATAAAACAAAATGTGCTGCCTTTCTTTGAACTTTTTCGATGTACTCCGTCAGTCCTATCTGGTAGGTATCCCATACCGCGCAGCAGTATTCTAAAAGAGGACGGACAAGTGTAGTGTAGGCAGTCTCCTTAGAAAATATAACCGACCTACTAAGTGTCCTGAAAATAAAACGCAGCCTTTGGTGAGCCTTTCCCACAACATTTTCTATGTGTTCTGTCCAATTTAACTTGTTCGTAATTGTAATACCTAGATATATAGTTGAATTTACGGCTTTTCGATTAGACCTATTTATCGTGTAACCGAAGTTTAAAGAGTTCCTTTTAGTACTCTTGTGGATGATCTTACACTTTTCGTTATTTAGGGTCTGCTGCAACTTTTCGCACAATCAGATATCTTTTCTAAATCATTTTGCAGTTTATTTTGATATTTTGATCTAGGCGCGCAGTCTGGAACCGTGCGACTGCTACTGTCGCAGGTTCGAATCCTGTGTGTGATGTCCTTAGGTTAGTTAGGTTTAAGTAGTTCTAAGTTCTAGGGGACTAGTGACCGCAGCAGTTGAGTCCCATAGTGCTCAGAGTAATTTAAATTTGATCTTTTGATGACTTTATTAGTCGATAAACGGAAGCGTCATCTGCAAACAACCGAAGACAGCTGCTCAGATTGTCTCCCAAATCGTTTATATGGATAAGGAACAGAAAAGGGCCTATAGCACTACCTTGGGGAACGCCGGAAATCACTTCTGCTTTACTCGATGACGTTCCGTCAATTACTAAGAATTGTGACCTCCGTGACAGGAAATGGCCAATCCAGTCACAAAACTGAGACGATATTCCATAATCACGCATTTTCACTACGAGCCGCTTGTGCGGTACAGTGTCAAAAGCCTTCCGGAAATACGGAATCGATCTCAAATCCCTTGTCAATAGCACTCAACAAGAGCTAGTTGTGTTTCACAGGAACGATCTTTACTAAACCCATGTTGACTGCGTGTCAATAGACCGTTTCCTTCGAGGTAATTCGTAATGTTCGAACACAATATATGTTCTAAAGTCCTGCTGCATATCGACGTTAACGATATGGTCCTGCAAGTTAGTGGATTACTCCTACTACCTTTCTTGTATATTGGTGTGACCTGTGCAACCTTCCAGTATTGGGGTACAGATCTCACGTTGAGCGGACGGTTGTATATGATTGTTAAGCATGGAGCTAATGCATCAGCATACTCGGAAAGGAACCTAATTTTTATACAGTCTGGGGCAGAAGACTTGCTTTTATTAAGTGATTTAAATTGCTTCACTACTCCAAGGATTTACTTCTACGTTGCTCTCGTTGGCAGCTGTTCTCGATTCGAATTCTGGAACATTTACTACTTCTTCTTTTGTGAAGGCATTTCGGAAGGCTGCGTTTAGTAACTCTACTTCGGTAGCTCTGTCTTCGATAGTATCTCCAGTGTTATAGCGCAGAGGAGGCATTGATTGTAAATTGCCACTAGCATACTTCATATACGACCAGAATATCTTGGATTTGTCTGCCAGGTTTCGAGACAAAGTTTCGTCGTGGAAACTGTTATAGGCATCTCGCATTGAACTCTGGCTATCCTTTAGAGAAGCCCGGAATTTAGCGCAATCTTAGGGATTTTGCGTCTGTTTAAATTTGGCATGTTTGTTTAGTTGTTTCTGCAACAGTGTTCTAACCCGTTTTGTGTACCACGGAGGATCAGCTCCGCCGTTTGTTAGTTTATTTCGTATAAATCTCTCAATTGCTGCCGATACTATTTTTTGAATGCAAACGACTTCTGGTCTACACTTATATTATTAATTTGGAATGAGTCTCTCAGGAAGGCGTCAAGTGAATTTTTATCAGCATTTTTGAATAGATATACTTTTTGTTTGTTTTTCGAGGATTTCGGGATTACAATATACAGTCTCGCTACGACAACCCTGTGTTCACTAATCCCTATAACGGTTTTGATGCTCGTTATTAACTCAGGATTATTTGTCATTTGCACTTTCTTTAGTTTCAGTAAAAACCTAAATTTGGGAAATTTGTGGTAAGTTCCTATGGGACCAAACAGCTGAGACCATCGGTCCCTAACTTAAACTGACTTACATTACGGACAAAACACACACCCGTGCCCGAGGAAGGGCTCGAACCTCCGAGGGGAGCCGTGCGAACCGGGGCAAGGCGCCCAAGACAACTCGGCTACCGCGTGCGGCTCTCACTACCTGCATTATTCCGTGAAATATTGACTTTTGAAATAATACGGACTTTAGCATTTCCCTGCACAATATCAACAACAAGGCTTCCAAGACACTTCCCTGGGGCACAATCTAAGTTACTTTGATACTTAATGATGACTCTTCATCCAAGATTACAAGCTACATTCTCCTTATCAAATATCCTCAACTGACGCCAATTTTCATTGATTCCTCATAGTGCCTTACTTTTGACAATAGTATAGCAGTGGTACTGAATCAAATACTTTTCGAAAATCGAAAAATACTGCATTTATCTGCCTTCGTCCATTACTTTTAGCAGTCATCTGAGAAAATAGCGAGTTGGGTTTCACGTGATCATTGTTTTCGGAAATCATACAGGTTGCCATGGGGAGGTCATTCTGTCAGAGATACCTCGTTATTTTTTAATTTAGAATATATTCGAAGATTCTATAACAAATCGATATCAAGGATACCGGACGGAAGTTTTGAGGATCACGTGTACTGCCCTTCTTGTAAACGGGTGCGATCTGTGATTTCTTCCAAGTACTGGGCAGGGCTTTTTGTTCGTGCGATGGACGCTGGATTATAGTTAACAGAACTGCCGCAAATACCATGCACCGTGTTAAGGGATCAGCCGAGCCATGGAGCTTAATTCAATTTGAGAGATTTCAGCTGTTCTCAATGTTCGATGATCTATTGGAATTTGCCGGACGCTGTGGCCGAGCGGTTCTAGGCGCTTCAACCCGGGAATGCGCTGCTGCTACGGTCGCAGGTTCGAATCCTGCCTCGGGCATGGATGTGTGTGATGTCCTTAGGTTAGTTAGGCTTAAGTAGTTCCAGGTCTAGGGGACTGATGACTTCAGATGTTAAGTCCCATAGGGCTCAGAGCAATTTGAACCATCTATTGAACCTGTTTAAAGGTAAACACACTATATGAGCAGAAGCGTTCTCTTCTGCAAATGCTTTGCAAAAAAGAGATGACAGTCCTTTTTGAACAGCAATCTGTTGTAGACTAATTATTATTGGTTTTCCCATATTAAGGATACTGCAAATAATTAAACAGTATTTTCACCATATTTATAACGCAGCTTCCTAGTCATTCTGGGAGTATGGATATACGTTATAACACACATAAAAACTATAGGCCATGAAAGAATAACGCGAATGAGACGAAAATCCGTCAATGTGTAGTACATGTACAGAACAATGTGGATGATTTATCCAACAGAAAGTGCTTCAGAAATCGAGCAAGTAAGTAACGCGTTGATCCACATCTGGTGCTTATTCAGGTATTTATTCGATTCGGCATTATTAAGTACAGTTGTTGGATGTTCTCCTGAGGTATATCGTGCCAAAATTCTGTGGAACTGACGCGTTAGATCGGCGAAATCCCGACGAAAGGTCCGTACCCAAAGACTGGAAAGTTGCACAGGTCACACCAATATTCAAGAAAGGTAGTAGGATAACATTATGAATTACATCGAAGAAAACGATCTATTGACACACAGTGAACATGGATTTAGTGAAGATCGTTCTTATGTAACATGTGAAGTGTTGACTGCTATTGACAAGTGATTTCAGATCGATTCCGTATTTCTGGATATACAGAAGGCTTTTGACACTGTACCACATGAACGGCTTTTAGTGAAATTGCGTGCTTTGGAATATCGTCTCAGTTTTGTGACTGGATTTGTGATTTTCTGTCAGAGAAGTCACAGTTCGTAGCAATCGATGGAAAACCATCGAGTAAAACAGAAGTGACTTCTGGCGTTCCAAAGGTAGTGTTATAGGCACTTTTCTGTTCCTTATATTTATAAACAATTTGGAAGACAATCTGAGTAGCTGTCATAGATTGTTTGCAGATGACGCTGTCGTTTATCGACTAGTAAAGTCGTGAGAACAGCAAAACAAATTACAACACGATTTAGAAAATATGTATACTGCGAAAATTGTCAATTGACCCTAAATAACGAAAAGCGTGAGGTCATCCATTTGAGTGCTAAAAGGAATCAGTTAAACTTCGGTTACACGATAAATCAGTCAAATATGAAGGCCGTAGATTCAACTAAATGCCTAGGAATTACAATTACGAACAACCAAAAATTGGAAGGAACACAAAGAAAATGTTGTGGGGACGGCTAACCAAAGACTCCGTTTTATTGGTAGGACACATAGAAAATGTAACAGATCTACTAACGAGACTGACTACACTACGTTTATCCGTCCTCTTTTAGAATACTGCTGCGTGGTGTGGGTTCCTTACCAGATACGACTGACTGAGTACATCGAAAAAGTTCAAAGAAGGGCAGCACGTATTGTATTATCGCGAAATATGGGAGAGAGTGCCACAGAAATGATACAGGATTTGGGTTGGACATCATTAAAAGAAAGCCGTTTTTCGTTCCGACGGAATCTTGTCATGAAATTCACCAACTTTCTACTCCGAATGCGAAAATATATTGTTGACACTGACTACATAGGGAGAAACGATCACCACGATAAGGTAAATCAGAGCTCGTACGAAAAGATATAGGTGTTCGTTGTTTCGCGAGGTTTACGAGTTTGGAATAATAGAGGATTGTGAAGGTGGTTCGATGATCCCTCTGCCAGGCACTGAAATGTAATTTGCAGAGTATCCATGCAGATGAGGTGCTGCCCATAATGCTCCGAACGTTCTCAGTTGGAGAGAGACCAGGCAACCTTGCCGGCCGAGGTATGGTTTGGCAAGGACGAAGACAAGCAGTAGAAACTCTCGCCGTGTGCTGACAGGCATTGTCTTTCTGAAGTGTCAGACCAGAATGGCTACTCATGAAGAACAAAAAAAAAAAAAAAAAAAAAAAAAAAAAAAAAAAAAAAAAAAAAAAAGCACGTGCAATGTCTTGGACGTACCACTGCAGTGCTGTAAGGGTGTCGCGGCTGACAACCAAAGAGGCCTTACTGTGAAAAGTAATGGCACCCCGGAGCATGACTCCTGGTTGTCGGGTCGTATGGCGGTATACCACCACTGTCCATGAGGTTTCCACAAACGCCTTCGGCCTGGAATCTCATTGGCTGGGGTAGAGCTGTCTTCATTCTTGAGTGCCGCTTCGAACTGAGCGAAAGTGCGTCGGGAGGCGTCCTGGACAGCAGTGGGATACCTACTTGACTCTTCCAAATTGGACTGTAGAGTGTAACGTGGTTACCGGTTCCTGTGTCTACTTAGAATCGACGTTTAACGTGATCCAGTAACAAGATTTTGAGGTAATACTATTTTGTTCCCATCGGGATGCTTACTATCGCTGAGTACCCATGCCGCTCACCATTGGAATGCTTGATTTCGTTGAGTATCCATGGCAGGTGAGCCTGTCATTATCACCTTGTGGGCATTTTAACTTATTAGAGTGGTTGTGGCTTGTGTTCCGCGTAGCGGCCAGCGTGAGATTTACAGCGGTTGGGCGGAAACGCACATCTAAATCAGTCACCCTGTTGGCGGGGTTCGAGGGAGGCGACCGAAGTGAAGCATTCAGCTTCAAATGGTTCAAATGGCTCTGAGCACTATGGGGCTTAACATCTGAGGTCATCAGTGCCCTAGAACTCAGAACTCAGGATTGGAACCTGCGATAGTAGCGATCGCGCGGTTCCAGAATGAAGCGCCTAGAACCGCTCGGCCACAACGCCCGGCGCAGCATTCACGTGGTTTGGGCACTTATCACAGCCAACCCCGTAGGAAACAGAAAATTACGTTACCATACAAGTAGCTTATTTGCTAGAAATGTCTTTTATTTGCCCCGTACAAATTTACAACACACTCAAGCAATGTCTGAAGATCAGTATGTACCTTTTGAACAGGAAGGTTTTCATTTACATCGTAAATACTTTGTGTCTTAAATGCAAAAACAGGCACAGTGGATATTCGTCGATTACAGCGCCATCTACCGCGATTGGGAAACAAGAAACAATGGTTTGGGTAGGCCGTAGGAATATTTTTTTTCTTTTCTTTTTTTTTTACTGATATACTTTCCTGCTTGACGGACTGCCACCGACTCGTTATGTTCGTAGCTATCGCTTGGTCTCACGCTGTTAGTAAGATAGTAAGGGACTTCTGTCTTGGTGCGTGACAGTGGATAAGTGTGGCGAACAGAAATTCGCGAAATACTGAGCAACAAATACTGTTAGGAAAAGCTACATAGTCTGTGATTTACGAACTTTACCGTACATATGAAAATGCGTTTATTGTTTCATTTGACGGACGCCATACGATGCTTGCCCAGTTTCGTTATTCAAACTTTAATAAATATATCAGTTTTTAATGTCCCAGAGCGTTTTCGTTAATTGCAGTTTGCCGACAATCAACAGAGTCACAAAGAAAAAAAAATCCAGATATACTACGAGGTAAAGCCACTCGTAACAAACAAATGAGTAACCGAACGATTCTCTACAGTGATTTCGTATAAGCATTTCGCTTATTCTTCATATGTATAATCCTTTTCACGATTTTGTGCATTTCCGTCAGTAACTGCAAATATAGTCTGTAAGAAAGTATTATGAAAACAATATATTACATATATGCAATGAAAAGTACATGCCTAATGACATAAGGCAGCTTCCTCGCATTTCGAGCTTCATTTAAATAGCATTATTTTAAGAGAGTATTACTGCTGTTAAATATGTCGCGTAACGAAACGTTAATGCCAGTATGGATGCAACAGGGAGAGGATTGTATAAGCGAGTATATTAAGTAATGCGGTAAAGTTCAAAGGTAATAGAGAATATAGCCTTTTCTGAGAGAACTAAGTGTTCTACATCCCACAGTACACTGAAGTATCTGCCAACCACAATCACTCACCTCGGACCACCACAGTACTGATGAAACACGTTGAAGACTCTATCACCACTAAATTGCATCATAAGTGATACAATCAAAACATTTTTACATATATGTCAATGCTCTTAAGTCATATACACTGAAGAGCCAAAGAAACTGGGACACCTCCCTAACATCGTGTAAAGCCCCCGTGAGTACACGGAAGTACCGCAACTCGACGTGGCATGGCTCGACTAATGTCTGAGGTTAGAATTACATTAATACCTTCAGCTGCTGATGGGCGTTGATATATGTTAACGAGCACAGGTGAAAATGTGTGCCCCGACCGGGACTCGAACCCGGGATCTCCTGCTTACATGAAGGACGCTCTATCCCGGTCGGGCACACATTTTCACCAGTCCCCGTTGCTATACGTCAACGCCCGTCAGCAGCTCAAGGTATTAATACAATCGTAATTTCGTTCTAGACGGCCTTAGGTCAGCAATGGTGTCTGTTCTTTCGTACGAGACTCGTCCGACCAGGCAACATATTTCCAGTCACCAGTAGTCCAATATCGGTGTTGAAGGGCCTAGTGCAGGCGTAAAGCTTTGTGTCGCGCAGTCATCAAGGATACACGAGTGGGCATTCAGCTCCGAAAGCCCATATCGATGATGTTTCGTTAAATGATTCGGTCGCAGTGATGTGGGAGACTTGATATTTTACCGGATTCCTGATATTCACGGTTCACTACACATACATCCTCACTTCGTCGCTACTTTGGAGATGCTGTGTCCCATAGCTCGTGCGCCTACTATAACATCACGTTCAAACTCACTTAAATCTTGATAACCTGTCATTGTAGCAGTAGTAACCGATCTAACAACTGAGCGTGACACCTGTTCTCTTATATTGCCGTTGCCAACCGCAGCGCCGTATTCAGCCTGTATTTGAATACGCATGCCTATACCAGTCTGTTTGGCGCTTCAGTGCATATTATTTAGTATTACCGAAGAGTATTTATTGCTCCATATTTCGCGGACTTTGCCTATTTCACTCAGCCACTACCACGTACCGCGACCAAACTAACATGGTAACTGCACTCATAATATCCTTAATGAGATATACGTCTGTGTGCATCTCATATCTGGACCGCTACGCATGGCTGGTCTCATGCCACACATTCTGACTCGGGCAGCGATCTGGATGAGAAAAACTGGCGATACCTGCAAGAAAATGACCCAGGTTCCGAGCCAGAACCACAATACCACAACGAGGCAGCTTTCATCGAATAACCTGGTGGCTGGGATTTGTTGCAGCTGCGGTGTTCATTCCTTCGTATGGGCCATTACTGTGGAGTAACACTTGTAAGCAGCAACACTCTGATGTAATGAAAGTTTACTTTATTACTGGCGCTTCCTGGCAGATTAAAACTGTGTGCTCGACCGAGACTCGAACTCGGGATATTTGCCTCACGGCATTCTCTGCCGTCTGAGCTACCCAAGCACGACTCACTACCAGTCCTCACAGCTTCAATTGTGCCAGTACCCCGTCTCCTACCTTCCTAACTTCACCGAAGCTCTTCTGCGAGCGTTGCAGAACTGGCTCTCCTGGAAGAAAGGAATTTGTAGAGACATGGCTTAGCCACAGCCTGGTGGATATTTCCAGATTGATATTGGGTACTTTATTACTGTTTAATTAAACAGCTTCATTAAGCAACGAAAAAGTAACTCACATTATATGAGCTGAATCACTAAGATTAAACTGCGTGATAACAGCAGCGCCGTCATTCACTAATGAACATGAAAAATATCAGTTCTGCAGAAGTATCTAAAGATTCTTACGAAAATTCCAATAGAGTTGCAGATTCTCAAGATAAGAAGGCTACACACAGCCCGCTACACTGGCCATACTAATGTAAAAGTTGATTCCTTATTTCCCTCGCAAAAACATCCCCACCACGCCTGAGGTTTTGCGGACCTCCTACCACGCCGTGCGTCAGCGCCGGCACGGAGACCTGTCTCTGAACTAACATAGCAATCCATTAATTCGGGCTGAAACACGCCACCACTCTCCAGGACAGGTTCAAGACCCACCCGTGGCCGGCGATAAGTCGCACGGAGACGTGGTGTGGATGTTTTACCAAATAGGCGCGCCTCCACTGACGGAACAGTTTCTGTCAACCTGCAGACTACAGGGCCCCTCATCATACAAGATACTTCCAGTCAGCGTTTGGTGTTAGGAAGCCTTCCAAATTTCGTATATACTCTACACTCGACATTCAAAATTATGTTTGAGAACATTTTTCATATTATCCCCACTATTTGTAGATAAAGAAAGAAAATGATTACAGTGCTTCAAAAAGTAATATTTGCAGTAAACTGAAAAACGTATTGATTTAATTTTACATATTTTAAAAGAAGAAATGTTAAATTTTCTCGCGCAGAGTGAAAGAGACTGGCGCGGCTATATGCGCACTGTTTTGACGGACAGGTGGAGCGGAGCTAGATAGGAGCTGGCGTGTATAGCTGGCTGTCTAACTAGCAGGCGATAACCCTGATACTGGCGGAATGTGTGCGCCACTTAGAAAGCGAGTGTCGTAATGACTGCAAGTCTAGTATACAGGCACGTTAATGCAAGTGCTTTTTTCCAAGGGAGAGTGGTCTCCCTGGCCCTCGCGACGTGTGACGTTGCCTCACGCCGCAAATACTGAGATCGCAAGCTATTAGGATGGTGCATAAGATCGCAGCGTTTTCTTCTGTATATTAATATTGTTATAGGTTTTGGATTTTACAAGGAGTGTTATACGTCATTGGTCCCTTACCTGCAATTGTCGTAAATCCCTCGCCCAGCGTAAAGTTTCAAGCGACTGGAAAAAAAGCGCAGATGACTCCAGTATATAGAGAGGTAAAGAAACGGACCCGTAAAATTAGAGACCAATATCCCTAACTTCTGATTGCAGCAGACTCCCTGAACACATTCTCAGTTCGATTATAATAGACTTACTTGAGGCTAAGCAACTTACGTCGACGAATCAACATGGCTTTAGGAAGCATCGTAAGTGCGAAACTCAGCTTGACCTTTCCTCACGTGACATACTGAGAACTATGTATGATGGGCAACAGGCAGATTCCATATTTCTAGATTTCCGGAAAGAATTTGACATCGTGCCCCATTGCAGATTGTTAAAGAAACTACGAGCATTTCGAATAAGTTCACAGAAATGTGAATGGCTCGAAAACTTCTTGAATAATAGTACGCAGTATGTTGTCCTCGACGGTGAGGGTTCATCAGAGACAACGAAATGTGATAGAACGGCTGTTGGTCTTTATACAGGGCGAGGCCATCTAAATGTTCAATACATTAGCTCCGAGGAACAAATGGCAGTTTACTGAAATGTCTAGTCCTAGTTTCTTTTGGTAAAATATGTCAAAAGCTGGGGAAGGCCTCATACACGGCCAACCGATTCGGCTCAAATTTGGCTGGTTGCTTGTGTAGAACCTAAAATGAAATACTCCAAGATATTTTGGGTCAACACCCCCGCAATTTTGAGAAAATCAACCTTAAAGGTTTTGACGAGCAACGGACTCAGAATTAGAGCGATCGATAGATAATTGTAAATAGAGCATTTTTCATCATCAGGTATGGGGCCCGCAAACGCAAACTTTTCCAAAAATCGAGGAAAGAAACTTTTAGAATTGTCGCTCCTGTACCCACATGGTAAACGCTTTTCGCCGACAGCGGCGATAGCGGAACAGCTAAGGTAACTAACTGGCTGGGAATCGGAGAATCCTAGCGGATGTTATTATTTTCGTTTGTATTTTTCCATATCTCAATTGATAGGGATAGGATGGTTAATAAGGTAAGTAAATTAATAAAGAATGATAATAATAAGGTTGTTTGTTGTTGTCTTCCGTCCTGAGACTGGCTTGATGCAGCTCTCCATGCTACTCTATCCTGTGCAAGCTGCTTCATCTCCCAGTACATACTGCAACCTACATCCCTCTGAATCTGCTTAGTGTACTCATCTCTCGGTCTCCCTCTACGATTTTTACCCCCCACGCTGCCCTCCAATGCTAAATTTGTGATCCCTTGATGCCTCAAAACATGTCCTACCAACGGATCCCTTCTTCTAGTCAAGTTGTGCCACAAACTTCTCTTCTCCCCAATCCTATTCAATACCTCCTCATTAGTTACGTGCTCTATTCACCTTACCTTCAGTATTCTTCTGTAGCACGACATTTCGAAAGCTTCTATTCTCTTCTTGTCCAAACTAGTTATCGTCCATGTTTCACTTCCATACATGGCTACACTCCAAACAAATACTTTCAGAAACGACTTCCTGATACATAAATCTATATTCGATGTTAACAAATTTCTCTTCTTCAGAAACGCTTTCCGTGCCATTGCCAGTCTGCATTTTATATCCTCTCTACTTCGACCGTCATCAGTTATTTTACTTCCTAAGTAGCAAAACTCCTTTACTACTTTAAGTGTCTCATTTCCTAATCTAATTGCCTCAGCATCACCCGATTTAATTTGATTACATTCCATTATCCTCGTTTTGCTTTTGTTAATGTTCATCTAATATCATCCTTTCAAGACACTGTCCATTCCGTTCAACTGCTCTTCCAAGTCCTTTGCCGTCTCTGACAGAATTACAATGTCATCGGCGAACCTCAAAGTTTTTACTTCGTCTCCATGAATTTTAATACCTACTCCAAATTTTTCATTTGTTTCCTTTACTGCTTGCTCAATATACAGATTGAATAACATCGGGGAGAGGCTACAACCCTGTCTCACTCCTTTCCCAACCACTGCTTCCCTTTCATGCCCCTCGACTCTTATGACTGCCATCTGGTTTCTGTACAAATTATAAATAGCCTTTCGCTCCCTGTATTTTACCCCTGCCACCTTTAGAATTTGAAAAAGAGTATTCCAGTCAACATTGTCAAAAGCTTTCTCTAAGTCTACAAATGCTAGAAACGTAGGTTTGCCTTTTCTTAATCTTTCTTCTAAGATAAGTCGTAAGGTCAGTATTGCCTCACGTGTTCCAACATTTCGACGAAATCCAAACTGATCCTCCCTGAGGTCTGCATCTACCAGTTTTTCCATTCGTCTGTAAAGAATTCGCGTTAGTATTTTGCAGCCGTGGCTTATTAAACTGATAGTTCGGTAATTTTCACATCTGTCAGCACCTGCTTTCTTTGGGATTGGAATTATTATATTCTTCTTGAAGTCTGAGGGTATTTCGCCTGTCTCATACATCTTGCTCACCAGCTGGTAGAGTTTTGTCAGGACTGGTTGTCCCAAGGCCGTCAGTAGTTCTAATGGAATGTTGTCTACTCCGGGGGCCTTGTTTCGACTCAGGTCTTTCAGTGCTCTGTCAAACTCTTCACGCAGTATCGTATCTCCCATTTCGTCTTCATCTACATCCTCTTCCATTTCCATAATATTGTCCTCAAGTACATCGCCCTTGTATAAACCTTCTATATACTCCTTCCACCTTTCTGCCTTCCCTTCTTTGCTTAGAACTGGGCTGCCATCTGAGCTCTTGATATTCATACACGTGGTTCTCTTCTCTCCAAAGGTCTCTTTAATTTTCCTGTAGGCAGTATCTATCTTACCCCTAGTGAGATAAGCTTCTACATCCTTACATTTGTCCTCTAGCCATCCCTGTTTAGCCATTTTGCACTTCCTTTCGATCTCATTTTTGAGACGTTTGTATTCCTTTTTGGCTGCTTCATTTAGTGCATTTTTGTATTTTCTCCTTTCATCAATTAAATTCAATATTTCTTCTGTTACCCAAGGATTTCTAGCAGCCCTCGTCTTTGTACCTACTTTAGCCTCTGCTGCCTTCACTACTACATCCCTCAGAGCTACCCATTCTTCTTCTACAGTATTTCTTTCCCCTATTCCTGTCAATTGTTCCCTTATGCTCTCCCTGAAACTCTGTACAACCTCTGGTTCTTTCAGTTTATCCGGGTCCCATCTCCTTAATTTCCCACATTTTTGCAGTTTCTTCAGTTTTAATCTACAGGTCATAACCAATAGATTGTGGTCAGGGTCCACATCTGCCCCTGGAAATGTCTTACAACTTAAAACCTAGTTCCTAAATCTCTGTCTTACCATTATATAATCTATCTGATACCTTTTAGTATCTCCAGGGTTCTTCCACGTATGCAACCTTCTTTCATGATTCTTAAACCAAGTGTTAGCTATGATTGAGTTGTGCTCTGTGCGAATTTCTACTAGGCGGCTTCCTCTTTCATTTCTTAGCCCCAATCCATATTCACCTACTATGTTTCCTTCTCTCCTTTTTCCTACACTCGAATTCCAGTCACCCATTACTATTAAATTTTCGTCTCCCTTCACTATCTGAGTAATTTCTTTTATTTCATCGTACATTTCTTCAATTTATTCATCATCTGCAGAGCTAGTTGGCATATAAACTTGTACTACTGTAGTAGGTGTGGGCTTCGAATCTATCTTGGCCGCAATAATGCGTTCACTATGCTGTTTGTAGTAGCTTACCCGCATTCCTATTTTCCTATACATTATTAAACCTACTCCTGCATTACCCCTATTTGATTTTGTGTTTATAACCCTGTAGTCACCTGACCAGAAGTCTTGTTCCTCCTGCCACCGAACTTCACTAATTCCCACTATATCTAACTTTAACCTATCCATTTCCCTTTTTAAATTTTCTAACCTACCTGCGCGATTAATGGGTCTGACATTTCACGCTCCGATCCGTAGAACGCCAGTTTTCTTTCTCCTGATAACGACATCCTCCTGAGTAGTCCCCGCCCGGAGATCCGAATGGGGGACTATTTTACCTCCGGAATATTTTACCCAAGAGGATGCCATCATCATTTAATCATACAGTAAATCTGCATGTCCTCGGGAAAAATTACGGCTGTAGTTTCCCCTTGCTTTCAGCCGTTCGCAGTACCAGCACAGCAAGGCCGTTTTGGTTAATGTTGCAAGGCCAGATCAGTCAATAATCCAGACTGTTGCCCCTGCAACTACTGAAGAGGCTGCTGCCCCTCTTCAGGAACCACACGTTTGTCTGGCCTCTCAACAGATACCCCTCCGTTGTGGTTGCACCTACGGTACGGCCATCTGTATCGCTGAGGCACGCAAGCCTCCCCACCAACGGCAAGGTCCATGGTTCATGGGGGGAGGAATGTGTTAGCTGCCGTCTGTAATAAAAAAACTGAGTTAATGGATCAACGACGAACTGAAACGGGTGTCTTGCGACGTCCGCCCCGAGCAGATACAATGAACAAAAATTAAATAAAAAATAAACAAAATAAAAAAATCTATGGACTGCCTAACCAACTAACTAGCAGCACAAGCAGCGCAGGGTATATGAAGCGTGTCGGGAGAGGCGGAAAAATAAAAAAAAAAATCTCGCGCCATGCTACATTTTTTATTATTAGTGCTTTGTAATTCATATATGAATTGCTTACACATGTTGGTGAAGGCGGATCGCTCTCCAATTGTACCGCCTCCATTTTTCCGTTTGTTTAACAGGGTGTACCAAAGCTCTCACGTCCGCACTGATTTTCGACGATGTTATAAGTTGCGCTAGGGACCGCACCTACCTTCTTTCGAAGTTGGCAGGCAACTACGCTGTTATGCGGCAGCTCGTTTCGGCCCATTCAACATCTGTCCTTCGAGTGTAACGAGCGAGTAACGGAGTTTATATTTCATACCTGCCACAGAAAATTTGTGTACGTGGGGTTTCTATTCTAATTCGAACGTTTGATTTACGCTATACGTATTCGTTTCGGAATATCGTTTCTACGTCTTCCGTTAACTATACTTGGTTAACATTATGAAGACAATTAATAACATTAATGAAATACAACTTTGTTTGCGGAAAACATAATGATGTTCGAAGTTGCCAGTTTTTCCACGACAAACGACTTTCAACAACTTATTATATGCATAATTGTTGCAACTGATTGCTGGGAATTATATATATATGCATTGTGTGTATGTACACAAATTTGAATTACAAAAAACAAATACTAAAAAAAAATGGTTGCATGGCACGAGATTCGATCCGGCGAACTTCGGAATTACGAACCCGAACCCGAGAGCTTACCGCTGCGTCACGACGCTGTAGAATACTATCAATCGTAGTGAGTATTTCACCGCAACGGTTTCTTTTAACTGTCGATTTTCTCGACAACGGCTGAGAAGTACATCTTGGTGCTTTCCCACATAGCACCTCTGGCCATGAGCTTTTATTATGCGCAGTATGAATTGAATCTGAATTTCACAATTGGCGGCCTCCCCTTGTAAGAGTGCTTCGAATTCCTCACGAGGGATCACAGACAGCCAACCGCGCGACGCTTGTTTACAGCGAGGCACGGGACAGAATGCACGCGGGGAGAGTTATGTTGTCCCGGTTGCCTGTTCGTCATATCATAGTTGTGAATCTGGAAGAGAGAAGGTGTCCAGCACGAGCCTTATAGACGTAAATCGGAAAGAGTTGTTTTCCGTCATTAGGCTGCCGCGATCCTGGCGGATACAGTAGTGATTTTTCCATCATTAATGTGCCGAATGAAATAAGTTTCGTGAATGAATACAGTGTTATTCTGTAAGTAACATATGACGAGTGCTGTCTGTAGTTTGTAGAAATTAGCTCGTCTGTTTATGCCGTAGTAACTAGTTATTATTTGTTGTCATATCTTTCAGGTGCAAAATCTGAGTAACGGAGGATGTACACCCTTCGACTAGCGTTGTAATATATAGTTGGGAGCCTGTCACAGACGATGGCAAGCGGGAAGTTACCGTCGCTGTGTTTTGGTTTGCCAAATACAGATGCATTATCAACGCACTACTGGAAGCAGCCAGGTCTGTTTCTCGGCGTTCCAGGTTGATAGGAACGGCTATGGTCGAGAGATTTTTGTGGTGACGAACGAAATAACTTTTCTTGATACTGAGGTACTATACCATGAAGACGAAGCAGAAGGTGATTCAGTGGAAGATATACCGACTAGTGAATCGCTAAATTGTCATAACATTTCAGAAATCTCCACGTCACTGGGAATATGTGCTTCATCCGTTCCCGATGAGTATCACGAACCGGTTACTAAACGACTTAACTTCAGCTCTATACCCCTTGAAGTAAAAGTTAAGGCGGTAGCGGTAGCCAGGAATCGTCCAAATTTGAACTTACAAACACTGCAAAAGAATGGAGCAACAACAGCCCTGGAGCAGAAGAAGGACTTGAAATTGTGTGAAAGTGATATCGTTAAAGGAGGGACAAGATACGACAAATACCAGGCGATAAATATGTGGACATACGACCGGTTTGTCGAATCTTGTTGACGTAACTAGAACGTAACAGCGAGAATACTTCAGGAGTGGGCTGCAGGTGCAGCGCTTCAATATACGGCCAACAAGGATTCTACGTCTGCTGCATCATTATCTTGGGCAAAAAATTTCAGATCGGGGTATATAATTCGTCAACGGCGCGTCACTAAATACGTCTCTCATAAGGAGGTACAAAATATAGAAGATATACAGAAAGTGGGAGCTCTTTTCAACAGGCAAACGGCGTCACTTATGACCGGTTTTAATAGTGATTACGTGATCAACACCGGCATACAGGATGCGAGTATTGGGTGAACATTCGACGCACGTTATCGCATAAGGGAGAAAAACGAATCCTTGTCGCAGTTGGTAGTAAAATCCTACTAACACATTCGTACACGGCGCAACATGCCACTACAGCCTCTGGAAAACTGTTACGTAAGGTTTTCCTATGTTTACAAGAAACGAATGTTACATTTGGTCCTCAGGTTATAGAAGAGGTCAACCGTTTAACCGACTCGTTGAAAAATGTTTACATTACCTTCTCCAAACTGACGAATGCGATTTACAGAATATTTCTTGAGAATGTTTTAAAACCATACGTTCCCGATAGCAAGTTTTTTCTAGTAGTGGATTCCTGGAGTGGACGAAGTATTGCTATATTATATGACACAATGATTATAGATGGCGAGGGTCAGCCGACGTACACGGTAAAAGTAATACCGCCCAACTGTACACCTGTGTACCAGCCGTGTGATGTTGATTTCTATCGCCAGGTTAAAAACTTTATTTCCAGGCTTCAGGATTGCAGTGTGCTTCTGGAAACCCAGCGGGAATTGGACAACCGCACGGATACAATAACTATTTACAACATAATTCATAACCAACTTTCAGCACCGATTTTTCACGCAATGATATCGTATGCGTGGTACGCATCAAAATTAATTCCCGAAAAAGACATTTAGAAATGTAAACCAAGTTTGTTTTCCGCCTACTCTTGGGAAGGAACAGTGTAGCTTTCGAAAGATTGCATTCATTAGATGTTCTTGGTGCCGTGAGTATATTTGTTTCAAATTTTTATGTGACAAGTACCACCCATCTAGTTGTTCGACGAAAAATGAGGACACGTAACAGTGACTGGAAGAGCCATTCTAAAGTGACCTGGAGTAACATTTTAGTTGTTTACTAACCCAAGAAGTTTCAGAAATTTATTTGCCTACCTTATTTTTATCGTTCCTTATAGATTTACTTACCTTATTAACCCTCCTATTCCTATGAATTGAGATATGGAAAAATACAAACGAAAATAATAACATCCACTGGGTTTCCTCGCGATTCGAACCCGGGTTCTCAGATTCCCAGCCAGTTACCTTGGCTGTTGCGCTATCAGTGCTGTCGGCAAAAACCGTTTAAAAAGTAGGAACAGAAGCGACAGTTGTAAAACTTTCTTTCCTCGGTTTCTGGAATAGTATGCGTTTTCGGATACCATAGCTGATATTGAAAAATGCTCTATTTACAATTATCTATCGATCCCACCAATTTTGAGTCGATTGCTCTTCATAACTTTTAGGGGTGATTTTTTTCAATAACGCGGCGGTGTTGACCTAAAATATCTTAGATTACTCCGTTTTAGGTTGTACACAAGCGACCTGCCAAATTTGAGGCGAATCGGTTGGCCGTGTCTGAGGCCTTCCATTTGTAAGGAGTTACATGTCAAGCTCAAGGAACAAACGCGCCGTCTCAGTGCGACGTCAAACATTATTTGTGAATATTGGAATGTTGTTGAAAGAGAAGGAACAATTACTTATTCATTCTTTCTCTTACTTTTGTAAGGTCCAGACGGTTGTCTTGTTAAATTTTGTGAGATTTGTACATTGTATTTATGGAAAAATGAATGTGATAGTTTCTGACGGACCAGAAGGTTCCGAGCTTGCAAAAATGTTTTGTTGTTGTTGTTGTTGTTGTGGTCTTCAGTCCTGAGATTGGTTTGCTGCAGCTCTCCGTGCTACTCTGTCCTGTGCAAGCTTCTTCATCTCCCAGATCCTACTGCAACCTACATCCTTCTGAATCTGCTTAGTGTATTCAGCTCTTGGTCTCCCTCTACGATTTTTACCCTCCACGCTGCCCTCAAATGCTAAATTTGTGATCCCTTGATGCCTCAAAACATGTCCTACCAACGGATCCCTTCTTCTAGTCAAGTTGTGCTACAAATTGCTCTTCTCCCCAATTCTATTCAATACCTCCTCATTAGTTACGTGATCTATCCACCCTATTTTCAGCATTCATCTGTAGCACCACATTTCGAAAGCTTCTATTCTATTCTTGTCCAAACTATTTATCCTACATGTTTCACTTCCATACATGACTACACTCCATACTTTCAGAAACGATTTACTGATACATAAATCTACACTCGATGTTAACAAATTTCTCTTCTTCAGAAATGGTTACCTTTCCATTGCCAGTCTACATTAATAGGATGTATACATCCCGCTCTCTCAGTCAGGATGCAGTCAAGGCAGCCGAGTTGTGGCCAGCTGCATTTACTGATCACACTGCTTACGCCTGTACCATCAAGCTTCGACGACAACTACTGTGGCGTAGCCGCTGCCCGCTTACCTGATCTCACCGGAATGTCAACCGTCAGTTGGAGACACGTGTAGACTGTGCCTACTTAAACCTAACTAACCTAAGGACATTACACAACACCCGGTCATCACGTCGCAGAGAAAATCCCTGACCCCCCTCCCCCCCCCCCCCCCCCGGGAATCACAGACTTTTACTACTCCATCCTCAGGTAGTGTTCCGTTATGCCACAAACACGGACTCGACAGATGACTGTCAACCGAGCACATCAACTCTGTGAAGGGACCATCATTTGTACTCGTCAAATGGTGGGAATCATCAACGACTGCCCTCCATATCCCACGTTGTTGTTGTTGGAGTCTTCAGTCTTGAGACTGGTTTGAAGCAGCTCCTTATGCTTCTCTATCCCTCTGAATCTGCTTAGTGTATTCATCTCTTGGTCTCCCTCTACGATTTTTACTTTCCACGCTGCCCTCCAATACTAAATTGGTGATCCCTTGATCCTACCAACCGATCCCTTCTTCTAGCCAAGTTGTGCCACAAACTTCTCCCCAATTCCATTCAATACCTCCTAATTAGTTATGTGATCTACCCATCTAATCTTCAGCAATCTTCTATAGCACCATATTTCGAAAGCTTCTATTCTCTTCTTGCCCAAACTATTTATCGTCCATGTCTCACTTCCATACATGGCTACACTCCGTACAAATACTTTCAGAAAAGACTTCCTGACACTTAAATCTATATTTGATGTTAACAAATTTCTCTTCTTCAAAAACGCTTTCCTTGCAATTGCCAGTCTACATCTTATATCCTCTCTACTTGGACCATCATCAGTTATTTTGCTCCCCAAATAGCAAAACTCCTTTACTACTTTAAGTGTCTCATTTCCTATTTTAATTCCCTCAGCGTTACCCGACGTAATTCGACTACATTCCATTATCATCGTTTTGCTTTTGTTGGTGTTCATCTTATATCTTCCTTTCAAGACACTATCCATTCCTTTCAATTGCTCTTCCAAGTCCTTTGCCCTCACTTACAGAATTACAATGTCATCGCCGAACCTCAAAAGAAAAATTCGGAGTAGGTATTAAAATCCATGGAGAAGAAATAAAAACTTTGTTTACTTCACTGCTTACTGAATATACAGATTGAATAACATCGAGGAGAGGCTACAAACCTGTCTCACTCCTTTCCCAACCACTGATTCCCTTTCATGCCCCTCGACTCTTATAAATGCCATCTTGTTTCTGTACAAATTGTAAATAGCCTTTCGCTCCCTGTATATTACCCATGCCACCTTCAGAATTCAAAGAGAGAAAACTTTTGACAGTGTTGACTGGAATACTCTAAGGAAAGGCAAACCTACGTTTCTAGCTTTTGTAGACATAATCTATTTTCTAAGATAAGTCGTAGGGTCAGTATTGCCTCACGTATTCCAATATTTCCTAACTGATCTTCCCTGAGGTCGGCTTCTACCAGTTTTTCCATTCGTCTGTAAAGAATTCGCGTTAGTATTTTGCAGCCATGACTTACTAAACTGATAGTTCGGTAATTTTCACATCTGCCAACACCTGCTTCCTTTGGGATTGGAATTATTATATTCTTCTTGAAGTCTGAGGGTAATTTTTCTGTCTCATGCATTTTGGTCACCAGATGGTAGTTTTGTTAGGCGTGGCTGTCCCAAGGCTGTCAGTAGTTATAATTGAATGTTGTCTACTCCCGGGGCCTTATTTCGACTTAGGTCTTTCAGTGCTTTGTCAAACTCTTGATGCAGTATCATATCTCCTATATCAGCTTCATCTACATTTTCCTCCGGTTGTATGATATTGTCCTCAAGAGCACCGCCCTTGTATAGACCCTCTATATACTCCTTCCACCTTTCAGGTTTCCCTTCTTTGCTTAGAACTGCGTTTCCATCTCAAATCTTGAAATTCATGCAAGTGGTTCTCTTTTCTCCAAAGGTCTCCTTAATTTTCCTGTAGGCAGTGTCTATCTTTCCCCTAGTGACTATCACGACAGCTGTCCCGCAGAAATATGTGGACGGCAATCAGCGCAAAGCGTGTGGCACGTGGTGTCCACTCACAAGCAAATATTCTGTTAGGCCAAATTAAGGCAATGGTATGATGCACACAGGCGTAAAAAACAAACCAGTTTGAGATGGGCTATAGTACCGTGTATACACGTATTCTGGGTCTGGTGCACGAGCCATGGACTACTTGGGTTGAGCTTAACGTGAGCTACTGATGTGTTTGGCTTTATTTAGGGCTGTCCACATGTTTCGCTTTCGTTCCTAAGTACAATGTGGCTGGTGGTTCATAAAGAAAGTTTGCTTCACTCCAGACTTACGTCCATTGTTATTCCGTGGTCACGTGATCGGGCGACATGCTCATATCACTGAGGCCTGTATGCCCTCAAGGTGCACTCCTGTGAGAACATCATTTACCGCATTCACCAGCTAGTAGACATTATAAATAGATTTCATTTGCCGATTACTTGTTTACTCTTTTGGGCAGAGTCAATGTATCTATGGCAAACAAACCTCATCAAGTTCCGTCGCCATGCCATCACTTTATCCTTGTCCCTCAACACATTACAAGTGTACAGCAATAAAGCTAGTTCACTGCGCAACTGGCATGTGAGCAACAATATTAGCCTGTTCCGTCGTCACTGGTGATCCAGATGTGATCTGTGCATAACACTTGGTGAAGAACTTTCGCTGATGTCTGTGACATGGAACCATGAGGTGACAAACCATCGAGTTTTTTGTAATAAGCCTCTACATCCTTACATTTGTCCTAAGCCATCCCTGCTTAGCCATTTTGCACTTCCTGTCGATCTCATTTTTGAGACGGTTATATTCCTTTTTGCCCGCTTCATTTACTGCATTTTTATATTTTCTCCTTTCATCAATTAAATTCAATATATCTTCTGTTACCCAAGGACTTTTACTAGCCCTCGTCTTTTTACTTACTTGATCCACTGCTGCCTTCACTACTTCATCCCTCAAACCTACTCATTCTTCTTCTACTGTATTTGTTTGCCCTATTCCTCTCAATTGCTCTCTTATGCTCTCCTTGAAACTCCTTACAACCTCTGGTTCTTTCAGTTCATCCAGATCCCATCTCCTTAAATTCCCACCTTTTTGCAGTTTATTGAGTTTTAATCTACAGTTCATAACCAATTGATTGTGGTCACAGTCCACATCTGCCCCTGGAAATGTCATACAATTTAAAACCTGGTTCCTAAATCTCTGTCTTATAATTATATAATCTATCTGAAAGCTGTCAGTATCTCCAGGCCTCTTCCATGTATACAACCTTCTTTTATGATTCTTGAACCATGTGTTAGCTATGATTAAGTTGTGCTCTGTACAAAATTCTACCAGGCGGCTTCCTCTTTCGTTTATTACCCCCAATCCATCTTCACCTACTACGTTACCTTCTCTCCCTTTTCCTACTGTCGAATTTCTGTCACCCATGACTATTAAATTTTAGTCTCTCTTCACTATCTGAATAATTTCTTTTATTTCATCAATTTCTTCGTCATCTGCAGAGCTGGTTGGCATATAAACTTGTACTACTGTAATAGGCGTGGGCTTCTAATCTATCTTGGCCACAATAATGGGTTCACTATGCTGTTTGTAGTAGCTTACCCGAACTCCTATTTTTTTTAATCATTATTAAGCGTACTCTTGCTTTATCCCTATTTGATTTTGTGTTTATAACCCTGTATTCACCTGACCGGAAATCTTGTTCCTCCTGCCACCGAACTTCACTAATTCCCACTATCTCTAACTTTAACCTATCCATTTCCCTTTTTTAAATTTTCTAACCTACCTGCGCGATTAATGGGTCTGACATTCCACGCTCTGATTCGTAGAATGCCAGTTTTCTTTCTCCTGATAACGACGTCTCCTTGAGTAGTCCCCGCCCGGAGACCCGAATGGGGGACTATTTTACCACAGGAATATTTTACCCAAGAGGACGCCATCATCATTTAACCATACAGTAAAGCTGCATGCCCTCGGGAAAAATTACGACTGTAGTTTCCCCTTACTTTCAGCCGTTCGCAGTACCAGCACAGCAAGGCCGTTTTGGTTAGTGTTACAAGGCCAGATCAGTCAATCATCCAGACAGTTACCCCTGCAACTACTGAAAAGGCTGCTGCCCCTCTTCAGGAACACACGTTTGTCTGGCCTCTCAACAGATACCCCTCCGTTCTTGTTGCACCTACTTTACGGCTATCTTTATCGCTGAGGCACGCAAGGCTCCCCACGAATGGCAAGATCCAAGGTTCATGGGTGGGGGGGGGGGGGGGGCATGTACCATATAGCCATGGAATGAGAGCAGATACACGGGACATTGATCTATGAAGTGACTACAGAAAACGGCGTCCGTCACGCCACGCAAAGAGACATAAGCAATGCATACTTTACCCCTTATTCTCACCTGTACACGAGGACGAGATCTGATCAAGAGATCATTAGTGTTGTCGCTGGCTTGACACACGCAGCGGTTACTCCGGAACTCCAACAGGAACTGCTAGAACCGGTGACTGAAGAAGAAATGTTGGATGCCATAGGAAAAGGGCCACCCAATGAGCTACTAGGACCGGATGGGTTACCTCTGGGGATTTATAGGACGTTCCAGAGACTACTGGTGCCCTATTGGACTACTATATGTCAAGAGCTCATGACAATAGAGGCGCAACATCCCGGTGCATTTGTGGAAGGTACCACCATCCCAATCCGTAAACCTCACGGAGGTTCACGTACTACAGTCTACCGACCATTGACTTGGTTGAACCGTGATACGAAAAACTTCACGCGTCGAGTGGCAGCTCGAATTCTGCGTACGACATCCCGTGTCCTATCAATGGATGAGTTATCGATAGGTGGGACGCATAATATCCGCTCCGCCCTGTGCCGCTGATTGCCCTCGCTAAGGTGCGTCGCGTATCGGGAGCTCTGGCTGCGATATTCGTCAAGCATTTGATTGCGTCAGTCATACGTACTAAACTGCTGTTCTTCAGAATAAGCATTACCCCGACGCTTCCTCCGAGGTGTTACTCGTCTCCTACGTGGCGCAACAGGGAAAGCGCTTGTCAACGTTAGACTGTCGAACACCTTGTAAATTCGTCGCTGTGTTACACAGGTACGCCTATTATGGACAATACTGTACGCCTTAGCATTAGAACCTTTGTTAAGCGGGCTGCGACACCGCCTCACGGGTTTGTCTCTTGGTGGCTCCTTTTTTAGGTGCACTGCGTATGCAGATGATCTGATGTTACCTCTTCGTGACGAACGTGATGTTCGCAAAGCATTGGATTGGTTAGCCACTTCGAAGCTTCGAGATGCCGTGTAAATGTACATAAATTAATGGCTTTGAACACTGGCATGGGATGACACCTGCGAGGGTGGCACTGCGCGATAAAATCCGTTGTCTCGGTATCGACTTCACGGACTACATCTCACGCACGACCACCATCAATTATCGGAGTCTCTTGCAAGTGCTGGGCTTGTGGATCTTCGTCTTCGTGTGTAGGACCTACATCAACGGACCGAATATGTTAACGTCTATCGGGCATCACGTAGCGCAAACACTACCGATGCCTAAACACATAGCTCGGAGCATCGTGGCCGCATTCGGTTCCTTTGTCAGCGCTGGAATGATATTAAAGGTTCGATATTACTCCGTCACCCTTCCAAAAGAACGGGGCGGACTTGGCCTTGTCAGTGTTCACTATCGAGAAGTATTTCTCTTCGTTAGTTTGCACCGCAGGCTTTGGCGACGAAGACCGACCAGCCTCACCGGCCTACTGACGGATGGCCTGGCACCGTGTTCCCTTGACCCTCAGGTCAGACACGGGTGCCCTTTTCCTGATTTGGCAGGCTTTACCTGGAGTACGGCTACCTCCCCGTCTCTCGCTTACCAACAGCCAGTCACCTGCCGCACACTACTTCGCCGCCGGTCGTTTAATGTCGTCGAATTGACGTATTCTACCGTGCACTGGAACGTAGTATGGTGCTCTGTCAACGCGGTGACGCTCGATCCTGGTGTACGTTCGACCTGGTATTCGAGGGACTCTCCATAGGACCCATCTTGCAGATTCGCCTTATGTGTGAACTGCAACGTCTAGAATACAGACCGTTGTGGGCCAGTGGAAGAGATATGGTGTTTTGAGCGTCAAAGTCTGGCTCTCTTTTTACGTATGTCGCCCTCTTATGCCGATTCCCGCACTCTACTCTACCCGGACGATGTTTATTATCCGAGGACGAAACACAACGCTGTCACGTAGATACAGTGCATGTACTACAGCTATTAAAACATCGATATCTAAGCCTCTTGTGGCGGTAATACAACACTAATGCTGTAGGTAGATAATAAATTTAAACAAATTTAAAGAAATTAATACAAAATTATAGAGATTATATTCAAAGTGAATTGGAAACACGATACTAACTCCCATCGGGTGCTAGAGCAAATTTCGTGAACAGAGTGGATGGTTGTAGTGCTATAATCGTTTAAATAAAGATTTATGTCTAGTTCATGTAATACAGTTATTCATATCTCAGCCTGTTATGGCGGTAGCATGAAAATAATGCTGTAGATAGGCAATAAATTTATAAAAATTTGAACAAATTATATTCGAATTTAAAGGAAACACCATACTAACTCTCATCAGCTGCAAGAATAAACTGTTAGAGCAAATTTCGTGAACATTCTCAAAGACGGTGGCGAACACACTTGATGGTTGTAGAGGTTCTAATTGTTTAAATAAGGACTTATGTCCAGCGCAAGTAATAGAGCTATCGATATCTTAGCCTCTTATGGCGGTAACACGACACTAATGCTGTAGGTACATAATAAATTTAAACAAATTATATCCGAATTGAATGAGCAGGCTCTAGTGGAGGCAACACAACACTAACTCCATGATTTCTGGGAGTAAGCTCTTAGAGGCAGTACCACAATCCTCTTGGAAATTGCACGTTAATTTCGCTCTAACTGCTTAATAAGGTCTTATGTGTAGAGTTGAATGATTTCATGTAACATACCGACAACCTATATCTCAGCCTCGTGGTGGTAACACACTAATGCCGTAGGTAGATAATAAATTTAAAGAAATCTAATCAAATTTAAACTTATTTAAACAAATTTATAAAAATTATATTCGAATTGAGTGACAATATCATAATAACTTGCATCAGCTGCAGGAGTAAGCTCTTAGAGGAAAATTCGTGAACATTTGACAAGAGCATGGCGAAAACACTTGATAGTGGTACTACCTCTAATGGTTTAAATAAAGACTTATGCCTACTTCCTAGGAAGAGTTGACTTAGGTTAGTGGAAATAGCCAATTCTTTCCCGCCATTTTTTTAGGTTAGTAGAGGTAGCGCAATTGAGCTATCTTCCCTCCAAAAGCCACCATCTTGGATAACGGTAATCGTGTCATCAGCTAACATCAATCGCGTCATCAGTTGCCCCACTACTTGAAGTTACTCATTCTGAAACACTAAATTTTGAAAGTAACGTTAAATGTTATGCAAAAAAAGACGTTCAGTAACCTCAGTGTAACTTAATGCAAAATTTAGAAAACGGGAAGCATTTATTTTTTACTATTGAAAGATTGAACTGAATTACCTTTAAGCATATGAGAAATCGGTTTCACTTTTAAAATAACAACAATCAAATAAATACCAAGGTAGCAGAAGTCACTCTCTAAGGTTGATACAGAGTAAATGAAATAGCGCTCTCTTAATTTATATTGTTGTAGCCTACAGTCCTGAGACTGGTTTGATGCAGCTCTCCATGCTACTCTATCCTGTGCAAGCTTCTTCATCTCCCAGTACCTACTGCAACCTACATTCTTCTGAATCTGCTTGGTGTATTCATCTATTGGTCTCCCTCTACGATTTTTACCCTCCACGCTCCCCTCCAACACTACACTGGTGATCTCTTGATGTCTCAGAACATGTTCTAGAAATCGATCCCTTCTTCCAGTCAAGTTGTGCCACAAACTTCTCTTCTCCCCAATCCTATTAAGTACCTCCTCATTAGTTATGTCATCTACCCATCTAATCTTCAGCATTCTTCTGTAGCACCACATTTCGAAAGCTTCTATTCTCTTCTTGTCTAAACTATTTATCGCCCATGTTACACTTCCATACATGGCTACACTCCATACAAATACTTTCAGAAACGACTTCCTGACACCTACATCTATACTCAATGTTAACAGATTTCTCTTCTTCAGATAAGCTTTCCTTGCCGTTGCCAGTCTACATTTTATATCCTCTCTACTTCGACCAACATCAGTTATTTTTCTCCCCAAATAGCAAAACTCCTTTACAACTTTCAGTGTCACATTTCCTAATCTAATACCTTCAGCATCACCCGACTTAATTCGACAACATTCTATTATCCTCGTTTCGCTTTTGTTGATATCATCTTTTATCCTCCTTTCAAGACACTATCCATTCCGCATAACTGCTGTTCGTAGTCCTTTGCTGTCTGTGAGGTTTGCCGATGACATTGAGATGAAATAAAAACTTTGATAGTATTACAATAGATTTTAATACCTACTCCGAATTTTTCTTTTGTTTCCTTCACTGCTTCCTCAATATACAGATTGAATAACATCGGGGCGAAGCTACAAACCTGTCTCACCCCCTTCCCAACCACTGATTCCCTATCATGCCTCTCGACTCTTATAACTGCCATCTGGTTTCTGTACAAATTGTAAATAGCCTTTCGCTCCCTGTATATTACGCCTGCAACCTTCAGAAATTGAAAGAGAGAAAACTTTTGACAGTGTTGACTGGAATACTCTAAGGAAAGGCAAACATACGTTTCTAGCATTTGTAGAGTTAATCTATTTTCTAAGATAAGTCGTAGGGTTAGTATTGCCTCACGTATTCCAATATTTCTACGGAATCGAAACTGATCTGCCCTGATGTCGGCTTCTACTAGTTCTTCCAATCGTCTGTAAAGATTTCGCGTTAGTGTTTGGCAGCCGTGACTTATTAAACTGACAGATCGGTAATTTTCGCATCTGTCAATTCCTGCTTTCTTTGGGATTGAAATTATTATATTCTTCTTGAAGTCTGTGGGTATTTCGTCTGCAGATGGTAGAGTTTTGTCACGACTGGCTTTCCCAAGGCTGTCAGTAGTTCTAATGGAATGTTATATACTCCCGGGGCCCTGTTTCGACTCAGGTCTTTCAGTGCTCTCTCAAACTCTTCACGCAGTATCGTATCTCCCATTTCATCTTCATCTACATACTCTTCCATTTCCATAAAATTGTCCTCAAGTACATCGCCCTTGCATAGACCCTCTATATACTCCTTCCACCTTTCTGCTTTCCCTTCTATGCTTAGAACTGGGTTTCCATCGGAGCTCTTGATATTCATGCAGTTGGTTCTCTTTTCTCAAACGGTCTCTTTAATTTTCCTGTAGGCAGTATCTATCTTCCCCCAAGTGAGATAAGCCTCCTCATCCTTACATTTGTCCTGTAGCCAACCCTGCTTAGCCATTTTGCACTTCCTGTGGTTCTCATTTTTGCCTGCTTCATTTTCGGCATTTTTATATTTTCTCCGTTCATCAATTAAATTCAATATATCTTCTGTTACCCAAGGATTTCTGCTAGCACTTGTCTTTTTACCTACTTGTCCTCTGCTGCATTCACTATTTCATCCCTCACAGCTACCCACTCTTCATCTACTTTATTCCTTTCCTCATTCTTTCAATTGTTCCCTTATGCTCCCCCTGAAATTCTGTACAACCTCTGGTTTAGTCAGTTTATCCAGGTCCCATGTACTTAAATTTCCACCTTTTTGCAGTTTCTTCAGTTTTAATCTACTGTTCATAACCAATAGATTGTGGTAAGAGTCCACATCTGCCCCTGGAAATCTCTTAGACTATACAACGGTAAGATACAACTTAAAACCTGGTTCCTAAATCTCTATCGGATACCTGCTAGTATCACCAGGATTCTTCCATGTATACAACCTTCTCTTACGATTCTTGAACCAAGTGATGGCTTTGATTAAGTTGGGCTCTGTGCAAAATTCTACCAGGCTGCTTCCTCTTTCATATCTTACCCCCCATCTACATCTACATGACTACTCTGCAATTCACATTAAAGTGCTTGGCAGAGGGTTCATCGAACCACATTCATTCTATCTCTCTACCATTCCACTCCCGATCAGCGCGCGGGAAAAACGAACACCTAATTCTTTCTGTTCGAGCTCTAATTTCTCTTAATTTATTTTGATGATCATTCCTTCCTATGTAGGTTTGGCTCAACAAAATATTTTCGCATTAGGAAGAGAAAGTTGGTGACCGAAATTTCGTAAATAGATCTCGCCGCGACGGAACACGTCTTTGCTTTAATGACTTCCACCCCAACTCGCGTATCATATCTGCCACACTCTCTCCCCTATTACGCGATGATACAAAAGGAGCTGCCATTTTTTGCACCCTTTCAATGTCCTCCGCCTATCCCACCTGCTAAGGATCCCACAAGGCGCAGCAATATTCTAACAGAGGACGAACGAGTGTAGTGTAAGCTGTCTCTTCAGTGGACTTGCTGCATCTTCTAAGTGTCCCGCCAATGAAACGCAACCTTTGGCTCGCCTTACCCACAGTATTATCTATGTGCTCTTTCCAACTGAAGTTGTTCGTAATTTTAACACCCAGGTTCTTAGTTGAATTGACAGCCTTGAGAATTGTACTATTTATCGAGTAATCGAACTCCAGCGGATTTCTTTTGGAACTCATGTGGATCACCTCAGACTTTTCGTTATTTACCAACTGCCACCTGCCGCACCATACAGCAATCTTTTCTAAATTGCTTTGCAACTGATACTGGTCTTCGGATGACCTTACTAGACGGTATATTACAGCATCATCTGCGATCGACCTAAGAGAACCCAGGTCATTTATATAGATCAGGAACAGCAGAGGTCCCAGGGCGCTTCCCTGGGGATCACCTGATATCACTTCAGTTTTACTCAATGATTTGCCGTCTATTACTACGAACCGCGACCTTCCTGACAGGAAATCACGAATCCAGTCACATAACTGAGACGATACCCCATAGGCGCGCAGCTTGATTAGAAGGCGCTTTTGAGGAACGGTATCAAAAGCTTTCCGGAAATCTAGAAATACTGAATGAACTTGAGATCCCCTGTCGATAGCGGCCATTGCTTCGTACGAATAAAGAGCTAGTTGCGTTGCACAAGAACGATGTTTTCTGAAACCATACTGGGCAAACCACCTCCACTAGGACCTTGCCTAGTATGGCGGCGCGGGTCTCCCTCGTCGCTCCCCTACGCTCGGTAAACGGAGTATGGGACTCATCATCATCATCACTGATTACGTATCAATAGATCGTTCCCTTCGAGTTGACTCATAATGTTTGAATACAGTATATGCTCCAAAACCCTACTGCAAACCGACGTCAATGATATAGGTCTGTAGTTAAATGGATTACTCCTACTACCCTTCTTGAACACTGGTGCGACCTGCGCAATTTTCCAATCTGTAGGTACAGGTCTATCGGTGAGCGAGTGGTTGTAAAGGGTTGCTACGTAGGGAGCTATTGTACCATCGTAATCTAAAAGGAACCTAATCGGTATATAATCTAGACCTGAAGACTTGCCCATATCAAGCGATTAGAGTTGCTTCGCAACCCCGAAGGTATCTACTTCCAAGAAACTCATGCTAGCAGCTGTTAGTGTTTCAAATTCTGGAATGTTCTGTTCGTCTTCCCTGGTAAAGTAATTTCGGAAAACTGGGTTCAGTAAGTTCGCTTTACCTTCACAGTCGTCGGTAACAGTACCATCGGCACTGCGCGACGAAAGTATTGACTGCGTCTTGCCGCTTGTGTACTTTAGATACGACCAGAATTTCTTCGGATTTTCTACCAAATTTCGAGACAATGTTTGGTTGTGGAACCTATTAAAAGCATCTCGCATCGAAGTACGTGCCAAATTTCGCATGTCTGTAAATTTTAGCCAATCTTCGGGATTTCGCATTCTTCTGAACTTCGCATGCTTTTTCAGTTGCCTCTGCAATAGCGTTCGGCCCTGTTTTGTGTACCATTGGGGGATCCGTTCCATCTCTTACCAATTCATGATGTATGAACCTCTCAATTGCTGTTGCTACTATATCTTTGAATTTGAGCCACATCTCGTCTACATTTGCGTAGTCATTTCGGAAGGAATGGAGACTGTCTCTTAGGAAGGCTTCTAGTGACACTTCATCCGCTTTTATTTTGCGTTTGTTTCTGGTGGATTTGGAAGAAATGGCATTGAGCCTAGCTACAACGACCTTGTGATCACTAATCCCTGTATCAGCCACAAACAGTCCAGAGCTAAAAGCATCTTGACTAAGAGGTCAAGTGTGTTTTCGCAACCATTTACAATTCATGTGGGTTCGTGGACTAACTGCTCGAAACAATTTTCGGAGAAAGCATTTAGGACAATCTCGGAATATGTTTTCGCCTACCAACGGTTTTGAACAAGTATTTTTGCCAACATAACGAGGGAAGGTTGAAGTCCCCACCAACTATAACCGTTAGAGTGAGGGTATTTATTTGTTACGAGACTCAAATTTTCTCTGAACTGTTCAGCAGCTATATCATCGGAGTCTGGGGGTCTGTAGGAGGAGCCAATTCAGTTGTTAAGTATAACCACCACACATACGAATTCGCACTGAGTACCTACTTCGGCTTCACTACAAGATAAACCACTACTGACAGACACAAACAGTCCACCACCAATTCTGCCTAATCTATCTTTCCTGAACACCGTCTGAGACTTTGTAAAGGTTTCTGCAGAACTTATTTCAGGCTTTAGCCAGCTTTCTGTACCTATAACGATTTCAGCTTCTGTGCTTTCTATTAGCGCTTGAAGCTCAGGGACTTTCCCAGCACAACTACAACAATTTACAACTGCAATTCCGACTGTTCCTTGATCCAAGCACGTCCTGTATGTGCTATGAACCCTTTGAGATTGCAGCCCTCCCCGTACTTTCCCGAGGCCTTCTAACCTAAAAAACTGCCCAGTCCATGCCACACAGCCTCCGCTACCCGTGTAGCCGCCAGCTTAGTGTAGTGAACTCCTGACCTATTCAGCGGAACCCGAAACCCCACCATCCTCTGACGCAAGTCAAGGAATCTGCAGCCAACACGGTCGCAAAACCGTCTGAGCCTCTGACCCTCAGACCCTCCACCCGGCTCTGCATCAAAGGTCCGCAGTCGGTTCTGTCAACGATGCTGCAGATGGAGAGCTCTGCCTTCATCTAGTAAGCAAGACCGGCAACCTTCACCAAATCAGATAGCCGCTGGAATCCAGAGAGAATTTCATCAGATCCAAAGCGACACGCGTCATTAGTGGCGACATGTGCCACCACCTGCAGCTGTCTGCACCCTGTGTTCTTCATGGCATCCGGAAGTACCATTTCCACATCAGGAATGACTCCTCCGGAAATGCACATGGAGTGCACACTGGATTTCTTCCCCTTCTTAGCCGCCATATCCCTAAGGGGCCCCATTACGCGCTACTACAAACAACATAGTGAACGCATTTTGTGGCCAAGATAGACACGAAGCCCACGTCTACTACAGTAGTATAAGTTTATATGCCAATTAGCCCTGCAGATGAAGAAATTGAAGCAACTGAAGGCCAATCCATATTCAGCTACTATGTTTCTTCTCTCCCTTTTCTTACTACCGAATTCCAGTCACCCATGACTATTTAATTTTCGTCTTCCTTCACCATCTGAAGAAATTTATGATGAAATAAAAGAAATTATTCAATTTCTTCGTCATCTGCAGAGCTAGTTGGCATATAAACTTGTACTACTGTAGTAGGCGTGGGCTTCGTGTCTATCTTGGCCACAATAATGCGTTCACTATGCTGTTTGTAGTAGCTTACCCGAACTCCTATTTTTTATTCATTATTAAACCTACTCCTGCATTACCCCTATTTGATTTTGTATTTATAACCCTGTATTCACCTGACCAGAAGTCTTGTTCCTCCTGCCACTGAACTTCTCTAATTCCCACTATATCTATTTGTAACCTATCAATTTCCCTTCTTCAATTTTCTAACCTACCTGCGCGATTAATGGGTCTGACATTCCACGCTCCGATTCGTAGAATGCCAGTTTTCTTTCTCCTGATAACGATATCCCCTTGAGTAGCCCCGCCCGGAGATCCAAATGGGGGACTATTTTTCCACCGGAATATTTTACCCAAGAGGACGCCATCATCATTAAGCATACAGTAAAGGTGTATGCCCTCGGGAAAAATTACGGCTGTAGTTTCCCCTTGCTTTCAACCGTTCGCAGTACCAGCACAGCAACGCCGTTTTGATTAGTGTTACAGGGTTAGATCAGTCAATCATCCAGACTGTTGCCCCTGCAACTACTGAAGAGGCTGCTGCATCTCTTCAGGGACCACACATTTGCCTGGTCTCTCTACTGATACCCCTCCATTGTGGTTGCACAAACGGAACGGCTATCTGTATCGCTGAGGCACGCAAGCCTCCCTACCAACGGCAAGGTCCATGGTTCATGTGGGAGATTTATATTGTATCTGTAGTTATTTGTTTTGCCAGCGAAACTTACTTTGCTGTAAGTAGCTTCTGTTAAGCAATACAACAATGTAGTTACTAAGGCAGAAAATTTAGACTGAAACTGGTCAGTATGAAGTACACGAAACTAGCAGTAAATATTTAATCAGTTTTGATATTCATATGACACTCGACGATTGCATGGAAAGGAAAGGAACCCTGCATGGTAATAATGTATGAGGACAATGCAACACAGGTGTCCTAGAAATTTTAACTTTTGCTAGTTATTATTCAAGTTATTCACACTCTGTGAATGAAATGTTGCTGGTTGAAGCCTCTCTACACTACAATGTTTGTCAATTAACAGTCCTTCGATATTGTAGCTGTGCGGATGACAAGTATGTAGCCGACGACAATGCGGAGCTGCTGTTGCTGCTGCTGCTTGATGAGAGGAACCCCGAGTCGTCTCCAGAGCCACGGATACTTACGGGACAGGCAACAGTTGAAACTGCAGCTTCCCCCGCCGGTCCACTCCTACCGTGCTCTCAGTAATCGCAGGTTAACGAGTGAGGGATGTCTACACTGGCGCGAGTATAGGTACACACCGGGTCGTTCAACAAAAACTTCCGCACTCTTTCATGACACAAACTGCTCTGCCTCCCATCTGCACGCCACGCGACAGAGGCTCTCCATGCGCAAAGATAAACATCGGTACAGCTATTATCATTTCGTCTTTGCTATTGATACATCTCAATAAAGTTCCCTTGGCTATTACCCGGCAATTTATAATATTTCTATTATAATTACAATCAATTATATACCGTCAAATTTTTATTTAATACGTAATCGAAGTATTGATGTATTTAGTTTCTGTAGTACAGCATATAGCATCAGAATCAAGAGTATAGTGCAAGATATCAACGAAAATTAAACGGCGAAAATTTTGGATGTTGCAGACGGTACTTTGTCTGCATTTTTGGTGTTATACCCTCTATGAGACATGTGTATATTGATGATTACCCGGTACACGCCTGATCACGTGGTACCGTAGACATGCCAGAAAATGGAGAGACACCGAAATCCATTGCAAATAAATACATAAAAAACCACATTTAGACGTCAACTGCTAGGAGTCTCACGCGTACATCTGAAGGACTATCTCATGTATATATGTTTGAGGGAATCCCATCATTCCCAGAGTGACAGGTAGGTATGGCAACTCGCCGGACAATGATGTGACCGCCCAACATTCACCAAGCTTTTGTATGCACAGAAAGGACCTCCACTTGCTTTGCCTGTAAGTTAGGACGATAATTGCCCGTGGATGATACTGCGGCCAAGAAGATTTACTAATCATCAGGATACAGTGGTTGCGAATGCTGAGAGATATCGTAAACCAACCATTAACCAGGAAAGGAATCCTTTTACATTGACAATCTTTTTGTGAAATACGTCTCTTTTTTATGTGTGTGGCAAAGGCATTGCCCAACCGTAAGGGAAGCTGCTAAGAAGTAATTCAGCTGACTGCTTGTAGAATCCTATCTGGCTAATCAAACGTAAAGAAACAACCACGGTGAATAAAGTGCTCGGAATACTGCTGCATCCAGTAACTGACCTGTGCTGATATTTCGTCCGAGACTTCTTCGTAGCCGTAATATTCTTCACAGATGTCAGCATCTTCCGAATTGCTGTTTTATATTTTTTATTGATGTCAGAGTATGTGTTACTCGATACATATATCTCGCTTACTAAGTGGAATGGTGCTACGAAGGTAAGTTCACCCAGAGTTTCAAGAATTCTGAAGGAATTTCGTCTACTCCAGCTGCCTTCTTTTGATTTATGTGTTTCAGTGCTCTTCGGCAGCTGCTGTTGTTATAACGTCAAAACTCAGAGATTGAAAAATATTCCCGTTACGAGCAATACTATCGCTGAAATGGGTAGTTTGAAGCCCGAGAAGTTGTCAGATACTACCCTACGCCTTGTACTGTTCATGAACGCCTGCAGTTCAGCGGGGCAACCTCATGGCTGGATGCACGTTCCCCTCACGCTGCGGCATCCCGTCACACCGGTAAGCTCTGCGGACTGCCGTGTCTCATGCAGAAAAGGTATTTGTCTGGTGCATAAGTTCTAACGTAACACAGACGTTTATCAATAATACATTCTCCTTCTCTATTTAAAACAATCTGTCAACGCTGGAGTACGTTTTATATTCCGCGACTGTGGAAATCACGTGGTTTTGAGGCGAAGAACTCGTCGAGCCATGTTCATAGAGCATCTTCATTGGAAAGGGAAGTTCCTTCAAGGTTGTATCTGTGTTTGAGGACACCAGATCAGCTGAATAACGTGGTTGCGGAAGGACTCCCCAACACAACTCCCGTATAGTGTCTTCCCTCAGCCTAGCAAAATGCGGGTGGTCATTATCGTGGAGTAGCATCACTTCACGCGGTCTTCCTCCTTGTCGTTCTTGGATTGCGTCTGCAAAACGTCTCGGTTGCTGAGAATAAACGTCAGCAGTGATGGTTACACTTCGGGGAAGCAATTCGTAGCGCACTAGATGCATAACATCATCTTTTGTAGATGATTACAGGTCGTTGTTCGGGGAGTTGCTGCTTTGCTGGGCTCAACCATTCCTTTCGTTTCCCTGTGTTAGCATTGTTGTTGTTGTTTGCTGTCTTCAGTTCTGAGACTGGCTTGATGCAACTCTCCATGCTACTCTATCCTGTGCAAGCTTCTTCATCTCCCAGTACCTACTGCAACCTTCATCCTTTTGAATCTGCGTAGTGTATTCATCTCTTGGTTTCCGTCTAATCTCTTGGTCTCCGTCTACGATTTTTACCCTCCACGCTGTCCTCCAGTGCTAAATTTGTGATCCCTTGATGCCTCAGAACATGTCCTACCAACCGGTCCCTTCTTCTTGTCAAGTTGTGCCACAAATTCCTCTTCTGCCGAATTCTATTCAATACCTCATCGTTAGTTATGTGATCTGCCCATCTAATCTTTAGCATACTTCTGTAGCACCACATTTCGCAAGCTTCTATTCTCTTCTTGTCCAAACTATTTATCGTCATGTTTCACTTCCATACACGGCTGTCGTGCGGTAGCGTTCTCGCTTCCCACGTCCGGGTTCCCGGGTACGATTCCCGGCGGGGTCAGGGATTTTCTCTGCCTCGTGATGACTGCGTGTTGTGTGCTGTCCTTAGGCTAGTTCGGTTTAAGTAGTTCTAAGTTCTAGGGGACTGATGACCATAGATGTTAAGTCCCATAGTGCTCAGAGCCATTTGAACCATTTGAACCATACATGACTACACTCCATACAAATACTTTCAGAAACGACTTCCTCACACTGAAATCTATACTCGATGTTAACAAATTTTTCTTCTTCAGAAACGCTTTCCTTGCCATTGCCAGTGTATATTCTATATCCTCTGTACTTCGACCATCATCAGTTATTTTGCACCCCAATAGCGGTACGGAGAAGTCATCGCCGCTGTTGTTCACGAGCCAAGCAATGATGCACATGTGGTCACCTGCTGATTTTGTGATTTTGGCTTAGGGCATGCGGCACCCGTACCCTTGATGTTTGAGCCTTTCCCATTGCACTTAAATTCGTACGGTGGTGAAATAATTGCAGTTTACCAGCTCTCGAGTACACTCGCGTGGATCATTGTGGGTTCATGAGTGTGAACGACTTCCATCAAACAGCGAAATCATTAACGTCAAAACGATCCTCCTTATCAAGAGAAAACCACTTCCTTAGAGTTCTCTGTCCAATAGTATTATCCCCACACACGGTGCAAATGTTTCTGGGTGCCTCCGCTGCTGTAGCTCCTCGAATGAACTCAGACCGTGTAAAATGTCGGAAATGTTCCGATTTATCCTGTTTGTACTCCATTTTGTAGCGTCGACAGCTCCACTCACTATCTTCAGACACAAAATTTCAACATGTAAACTCAAATAGCAACAGTGAACTAACAATAACAACTGACAATCGTTAAGTAAACCCATAGCAACCTGAATACCAGCTGACAAAAAAAATAGCTGTGAACTTCTGCACCAGCCTAATAGATACATATTTTCAAGTGAACCAACGATTTCAGACTTAATTTTTTTGTTTTAGAGCGATTGTATCAGGACGCTAATTATGGACAAAGTATGGTCACAAAATATCGACATAATATTTACACATGACTTTGACATAACACAAATCAATATTTTGCACATTTTGCGCCATTTTCTGGAGCATCTATCTTCCTCTACATCCGCATTATGTACAAACCAGCAGAATTTCTGAGATTTATAGTAGTGTTGCAAAACAATACCTATGATGTATAAGAAAACACAATTAGTTACTTCAGACATTTTTTGAGTACACCCTGTGGTCCATAGCATTCTACTTAAAGCTCCTAAAGCATCTCGCTAACACTAGGCAGATATGAGACATCGACGTGACAATTCTAAACACTGCGTATGACTTTAGTATGACAGCAACGAAAGATTTAAGTTTTTCTCAGTTACCCTGATTTATTTAAAGAAGTTAAATCGTTTTTCGCAAAACTAGGCCTTACGCTGGTCTATTTGCTTCCTCATTTGGTCATATCCTACTCTTTGCTTCGAACAATTTATAGAGAATCATATTTTCGTTACACTGAAAAATTTGACCAATGAAATACACAGACAGCATTCCGCTCTAGGCAAAAGCACGCCAAAAAAAGAAACTAAAGTGTAGCCTGTATAGAAACAATAACTGTTGTACGTTCTCGCTTCCCACGCCCGGGTTCCCGGGTTCGATTCCCGGCGGGGTCAGGGACTTTCTCTGCCTCGTGATGGCTGGGTGTTATATGCTGTCCTTAGGTTAGTTAGGTTGAAGTAGTTCTAAGTTCTAGAGGACTGATGACCATAGATGTTAAGTCTCATAGGGCTCAGAGCCATTTTTTGAATAAGTGTTGTAGAATTAAGGAACATGTTTTATGTGGAAGAACTGCGATGTTTTTGGAAAATGAATATCTCTTCTATAAAAGTCAACATTGACTTATCAGGATGGCAACGTGAGAAGGCAGTATTGAATACTGAAAAGAATTGTCAGCACCATTGCTCTTTGCAACGTATGTGAGCCGTGGCTGGCTGGATGGGTGCCTTGTTTTTTTTTTTTTTTTTAATCATTTGTTGTAGCCCAGTGGTTACCGCAATAACGTTGCTGTCTTCTCTCCGTGAGCCGCAGTAGCAGTGTGTATCGATACTAGTACTGCTGTACTATGTCTGGTGTGGCGGATATGTTTTCCGGGTGTGCTGTGTGTGACAGTTGGTCCGTTGGGTCAGAGCAACGAGGAAGTCTCTGTGGCGCGTGGTCAGACCGGAGCCGCTGGCGGCGTGCACGTGCGGTTGGAGTTGTGAGGCACTTCTTGCGAGGGTTACGAAGTTCGTCAGCCACCGAAACTGGACACTAAAGTTGAGTGCTCACTTAACATACTATCAAGCCTCAACTGCTATCACATGTCTTGGTTTGATCCTGGTTGTCCCTTTCTGAGAGATCCACAGGTGTGTGCGTTCAAGTCGATTAGAATTGCAGCCGTCTTCCTGTGTGGTGTTAAACTTCATTAATGAAGGAATGACTTAAATTAAGTGAACCAGAGGTATCTCCTGTGTTGTGGCCGTTGACGTTCCAGTGACCTAAAGTGGTTGTTGACGTAGTTTCTGGCAGTGTATTTTCCACATCGTGTTGGTATTGTACAGCACAGCGTGTAGTGTGACAGCTGAGGTGTTGGTAGTTTTGGGCGTTTATTCTCATTTGGCTTGATTGGCCACCAGTATCCGGAACGTTGTGCGATTGACATCTTGTTGTCGTTTTGCTGTTCAGGTGCAGTAGAACTGATGTTGTTGGTTGGTTCCTCGGCTGGCTTTTTGTTGGGTTGCCTTTTGATTAAGAAGTTGTCGGTCTGGCTGCCTGTTTCACCTAAAAGTGCGTTAGTTACTTCCCCAGGTTGGAACCTTCTGAGCGCCGCTCCTTGTGTTTTACAGAGTGATTTCCTTTTTAGTCTTAAGTACTGTGTGTGGCCTTCAGCGGAGTTTTTGCTTATTGAAATTTCAAGGCTTTTCTTCTTAGGCCTTAAGGCGTAAAAAAGTTTCTTGACTGGTATGTGGCCTTCAGCCGAGTTTCAGCCTTTCAAAATTAAAATTGCAAATTCCTTGTGCCTAGACATTAAGCCGTAAATTGGTTTCAAGTAGGTATGTGGCCTTCAGCCGAGTTTTCAGCCTTTTCAAATCAAGAGTTGAAAATTTTGTCTAGGATTTAAGCCGGAAAAAATATTTTGTAGTTTTTATGTGGCCTTCAGCCGAGTTTTTCAGTTAAAGCCCAGACAAAGAAATTTCCAATTTTTAATTTTAAGACGTGAGATTATTTGGGTTTCGTATGTGGCCTTCAGCCGAGAGTTATGTGAAGCATTTTAGGATAAAGACTTTATCCTATTTTAGTTGAAATTCAGAATCTCTTCCTTTAGGCCTTAAGTCGTAAAATTGTTTTCTCCATGATGTGTGTTTTAATCTCTATTAAATTAAAAATTCAAAATCCTTGTCTTGCCCTTAAGTCATAAGATTGTTATTTTTTAATATGAGGCCTGCTGCAGAGTTTTACACGAAGTATTTTGAGATCAGGCCTTCAGCCTTTCCAAATTGAAAGCTCTTCTTCCCAGGCAAAATCCGTAAAATTGTTTTGTTGATATGCGGCCTTCAACCGAGTTTTCAGCCAATTTAAATTAAACTTTGAAAATCTTTGTCTCGGCCTTAAGCCGCGAGACTATTCTTGATTAACGTGAGGCCTTCAGCCGCGTTATATGGGATAACATTAAATCTAAGGCTTTCAGCCTATTTATATTGAAGATAAAAAATTCTGAAGAAGTGAAACCGCCAGAAGAACTCCTGTACCTTGCTTAGGCCTTGTGCCTTGGATTTTCGATGTGGCCTTCAGCCGATCTAAATTAAATCAAAGGAGGTCTTTCGTTAAAACCTTGAGAGTTTTGATTCTTGCTTGTCTGATTGTGTGTTTTAAGAAATAAATTTTGTATGATGGTGTGCAACTGACAGTAACATATTTTGACCTCTTTCCACAAATATAACCGCATCCGCTCCGTCCTGCTAGCCCAGGGATTTCACTGGTAGCAGAGCGTGGTTACGTTTGTGTTCTTGCCATTTCAGTTACTGTTAGTTTCAATTTTATTTCTGTTCTGTGACACCACATTGTTTTGGGTGTTGATTGTTTCAGGTGTATTGTAATGGCGGTCAGTCAGAGTCCGGGGATCGGCCTGCTCAGGAACATCTTGTTTACGAGTTGGAAATAAGGCGCCAAGCTACTGAGAGCAGTGATCCGGATTTAGTGGCCCGTTTAGGTGCTGCCGTTTTTCAGCCGGTTGACGTCACGCCGGCGGTGTTGGGTGAGACAGGAGCGGCCACTGAATTTTTGTTGAAGGCTGTTAGGGGCCTTGAGGACACTATTTGCGTTTTGGAAGGCACTCAACCTAGTGCCAGTCTATTGGATACGGTGTAGGCCCAGTTAATGTATTTAACAAATCGGAAAGCGGATTTGGGCATGTTAGCTTTGGAAGATCACCATAAAAAATTAGCCGCCGAATTGGGCTCTTTGGTTAGTACATTGCAGTTTAATGTTACGTGTTTAGATTTGGTGAGAAGAGGATTGAGGAGCGGGACTTGCTGTGTTCGGGAGAGGGCGAGAGCCTGCCCGGGATGGTACTGTTACGTCCTCGGTGAAGTTAGACGCAATGTTTGCCAAGTTGCCTAATCCTCTCGTGATATTACTGAATTAGTAGTGGAGTGGCTTGAACAGGTCGAAAAATTATTACGGTTGTCGGTTCGTCTTGAACTTTATGCTTCTGCCTTTCGTGGTTCCACACCAAGTAATTTTGTCACTGCCGTACCTGTTAGCTAGAAGTGAGTTGCAGAACCTCCTCTTCCGAGCCATGACTGAAGTGTTCTCCTTACAGCAATTGAGGGAGCTCGTCATTAGGCAGAGATTGACCACCGGAGTTCGAAAACAGCTTGAATGTCGTTACATTTGGGAGATGCAGCGGGATAAAGAGCAGTTACATCAGTATGTGGACAGAGTTCAGACGGCGTCCTTGGCTTTGTTAATCGATTTGCCTGAACAACAGCCGGTGTCTATTGTTCTTAGGGGAATGCGCGTTGCGGATAAGTAGCACTATGTCTTCCGTAATCAGCCTTCAGCTTGGGAAGAACTCCGTGCCGCGGTTGTAGCGATATGGGCGTTGCCGCTTGGATACGATGTATGTCACGAAGTTAAGGGGCAGGCCACCGGCGCTGGCAAGGGAAATTCCGAAGTGTCTGCATCCGCTGAAGCAGTAAAACTGGAACCCCGGGGTTGTTTCAGGTGCGGCAGCACGGCTCACTTGGAGCGCTCTTGGATTCAGCCTCGCGCTCTCAGAGCCAATAAATGACGCCGGACTGGGCAGCTATCTCGTGATCGAGCCTTTAGACGCTGGCGTACCCGTGTTGTCGCTCCCTCTTCACCGCCCTCGCCTTACGTTAGTTCTCGAGTAGGTGGCGAACCGATCTGTGCTCTTTCCGATTCTGGTAGCTCATTTTCATTATTGTGCTTCGAGTGGTTTTTGGAAGTTGGTCATTTTACGAAACTTCGGTCGGTGCTTTCTCCGGTGCAGAGATGTCGGGTGGCCAATGACCAGGTGTTGCCTCTGCATGATTGGGTCCGAGGGAGTATATCGATGGGGGATTTTTCCTGGCCCTTGTCATTAGCCTCGGTCAAGGAGCTGCCGGTCGATCTAATTTTGGGATGTGATTTCAGTAAATACTGGGTTATTCTTGGATTATTCTGGGCACACCTTTTTCTTTAAGTTAGGTCCTGTGGAGAAGTTTCTACATCTACATCCATACTCCGCAAGCCACCTTAAGTTTCGTTTTATAAGTGCGCTAAACGTATTGTGCATCGAAATGCAGATGCATTGGCCGTTCAGGATGTGGCTAATGAGTTTGATCTTACCCATCTCTCGCCGCATCACGCTTCTCAATTACGGGATTTGTTACAGAGTTTTCCTGAGCTTCTTAGTGATAACTTGAGTGTCACTAATGTTCTTAATTACCATATCCTTCTATCCGACGATAGTCCTGTCAGGCAGCCCCCACGTCGCTTCTCACCTCCTAAGGTGAAGATACTGAAGGCGAGAATATCACAAATGCTCCAACAAGGAGTTATTACGCCTTCTACATCTACTTATGCTTCCCCCATATGCCATGTTCCCAAGGATCAGGAGCACTATTTCAGACCTGTGGTTAACTACCGGGTGCTTGAACACTAAGGTTGTCTTCGAATGTGCCTCTGCCTCTGATCTGCATAACTTTTACCTGGTTTGCCGGTACTAATTGGTTTACTGTTCTTGGTTTGAACCAAGCCTGTTGTCAGATTCCATTAGCTGAAGAATGTAAACATGTTACCGCATTTTGTACTGATTGGAATCTGTTTGACAGAGTTCCTTTTGGTTTGGCAACTCGTTTGCTGGATAATATCCTTAGGGACTTGAAATTAGTGTTTGCCTATAATTATTTGGACGATTTAGTCATCTATAGCCGTTCGTTTCAGGACCATTTGGATCATATCCAGAAACTTCTTTCGAGGTTTCAGGGAGCCGGGCTGACTGTTAAACCCAGTAAGATGACATTAGAAAGGCAGCAGGTGTTCTTCTTAGGTCACCTAGTGTCAGGCCAGAGTATTCGCATCGAACAAGAGCGAACTAAGACCATACGGGCGTTGCCCCCGCCTACTGATAAACGCGGAATTGCTAGGTTCATAGGCATGTTGAACTATTTTAGGCGTTTTGTCCCTAATTTTGCTTAGTTGGCCGCGACCTCAAACGAACAGTGCCGGAAGAGAGTGCGTTTTGAATAAGGACCTGTCCAGGAGCCCGCGTTTGAGTATATTAAGGCAGCTGTAGCCAATCGTCCATTTCTAGGAGTACCATACTTTAATAAAGGGTTTATTGTCCAAAATGACACATCTAATGCTGGTATTTTAGCCGTAAAACTGGCCGTAGTGCCAGATGAGAGGTACGCATTTAATTTGAAGTTAAACACATGAGAGACACTGAAAATATCCTTGCGGATGTCCTCAGCCTGTAGTTCGCCGAATCTACACCTAGTGAGGGAACCCAGGAGACAGATGGAGGCAGGATTGGGAGAAATTCCTCTTTAGTTTGATGTCGCTCAGCGTCGGGATCAGGACCCTATTTGGCTGGGGAACTGTCGCATGAGTATATTATTAACAGTTGCATTCTGCGTAAAAGGGTCGGGCATGCGAAGCAGTTAAAGAAGTTTGCCAGTAGCTCTGGTGCGCCCGGTTTTTCGGTACTTTCATGATTCGTTGGTGGGTAGCCACTTATAAGTTCCTAAGACTCTGAAAAAAGTCAAGGAGCATTTGACTTGGCCCACCATGGAGCGAAATGTCAGAGAGATGGTATAGCAATATCGGCTTTATAATGTAGTCAAACCCAAGAATGCTCTTCAACAGGGTTTGCTGAGCTCTGAGCGCGAGTCCTGTCCTACGCACAAGCTCTATATCGATTATCTAGGACCCTTTCTTCGTACTAAGAAAGGTCATCGATACGTGTTAGTTATTATTGATGCGTTCTCCGGATTCACTTGGCTCCTTCCGAGCCGTAACGTCACTGCTACCACCACTATTTCTCATTTAACTAAAGTTTTCATTGTTTTTGTCCCCCCTAAGAAAATTGTTAGCGATAATGCGCCGGCCTTCCTTTCGGCTCCTTTCAAGGAGTCCTATTTTCAGAACGGTGTCAAGCATATCACGACTGCGTCGTATTATCCGCAGGCATGCTTTACGGAGAGGGTTAACCGAAATCGTAAATCCGCTTTGATTTCAGAAAACGCCTAGTAAGTGGGACTCTAGTCTTCCTTGGCTTAGTTTTGCTTTTAATACCGCCAATCATGAAGCCTTGGGAGCTACTCCCGCCTCTTTGATCCTTTCCTATCCTGTTAATTCCCCTTTTTCGAACTTGTGGGGAATTCAAGATCTAGTTCCTCAAGTCATCAATGAAAACTGGAACCGTGCCAGACGTAATATACTCAGGGTCCATAATAATCAAGGTGAGCGTTACAATCGTAATCGGAGAACCTTTAGAGGGAGGCTAGGAGATCAGGTCTATGTCCGTAGTTTCCCCAGTAGGCAGGTGCGTGTCGGAAATATGAGTAAATTTACTCCTCATTTTCTGGGGCCTAGCACCAATTTGCGCATTTTAGGCCCGGTGAATCTGCTGGTTAAGGATAACCATTCCGGTAACCAGTACTGGGTTCACCTTAGCCAGGTTAAATCCAGTTAGTTAGTCTGATGGTTAAGTAGCCCCCCTCCCCTTCCAGCATCGTGTTTGTTTGAGGGCGGGAGGTTGAGCCGTGGCTGGCTCGTGTTATGCTTCCCATTAAATATTGGTTTTGGTTGATATTCTGTGATTAGTCTCTCGCGGTTAAGCTGTTATCCTCTCTCTCCGTGAGTCGCAGCAGCAGCGCGTATCGATATTAGTACCCTTGTACTATCTATGGCATCGCGCTTATAGTTTTCCGACTGCAGCGCGTGGGGGTAATGCTCCGGTCCTTTTGCCTCAGAAAGTCTCCAAGGAAGAGCTATGTGGTCTACTTAGTTCTGGTGCATACCGGAAGATTAACAAAGATCCTACTAGCAAGGTGACAGTATGGACTGCTGCCTTGCTGAACGCTCATCACTACCAAAGGAAGTCAAAAGAAGTACCACCGAGATATTATGGTCTTCCTAAAGTTCACAAAATGTCTAAGTATGAGAGTGTAGAGGTCTATAAGACCTATAACGAGCGCTATTGGTTCACCGACGTATTTTTCTGCCAAACACTTGACTTCCTAATTAAAACAATTGGTAGGAAAACGGAGTCACCACATTCGTAATTCTATGGATTTTATTCAGAGACTTAACACGTCAAAACTAACTAGCACATCATTATTATTTAGCCTGACGTTGCTGTCATTATGCACCGGTACCTTTAAAGGACTCTTTCTCTTATCAGCCAACATCTTGATACGAACATTACGGCCTTATTTGAACATGTGCTTTTATCATCTTATTTCCAGTTTAATGGTGAATTTTATGAGAAGATTGATAGTTAATAAAATTTTGCGGGTTTCCAGCCGCGTCGGGTGGTTAAATTCCCACGGGCTTTCGACCGAGCTCTCCCCGGTCATTCTCAAGTGGTAAGACTGACTGCTGTGTCGTCGTGGCCGCGTCGTTATACAGCCGCACTGCTGGCTGTGACGTCACTGGTGCTCTCTTCCACGCCATATATGATCATGTTTTCATACCGCGTTCATCGCGCCCGTTTTAACATCGCGATAGCCGGGTCCCAGGCTGTGCTGAGTTGCAAACATCCGCCATTGTTGATGGTGTCTTCAGCGTTTTTTATTTCAATAGCTTCTTTTATGACGCTATCGCAAAATCCCTCCGCTTTCATAACGACAGATGTTTCGTCGAATAGAATTCGGTGTCCATTTTCTAAGGCGTGTTCTTCCACGGCTGATTTTTCTGGATAGCGTAGGTGTAAGCACCTCTCGTGTTCCTTTCCGACGTTGCTCTACCATGCGTACTGTTTGGCCGACGTAGTAACAGCCACACTGACATGGTACCTTGTACACTCCAGGCGTTCTTAGCCGTAGGTAGTCCATCACAGGCCTTATGAGCTGACGAATTTTTGCTGGGGGCCTGAACACCGATGAAATGTTATATCTCTTCAGGAGTCGGCTAATCTTTCCCGACACTGTACCACAGAAAGGCTAAAACACAAGTTTCTTGCTTTCTTCTTCGGTGGTGTTCTCTTCTCTGTTGGTGTGTTTCTTGCGTGTCAAGCCAGATATAGCCTGGACACCTGTCCGTGGCTGTACCCGTTTTCCCGGAAGACGTTTCGGAGGTGGCTCAGTTCTAGTGGCAGATTTGCTGCGCCTGGGACGACTTTAGCACGATGGACGAGGGTATTCAGAACGCCACGTTTTTGTGCCGGATGGTGGTGGCTGAGAGCGTGCAGATACTGATCTGTGTGTGTGTGTGTGTGTGTGTGTGTGTGTGTGTGTGTGTGTGTGTGTCTCCGTTTTCTGTAGACACTGTGGCTGAGGGGCCCCTTGGTTTTCCGTCGAATGAGGACGTGAAGCAAGGGCAATGTACCCTCTGTCTCGACTTACATCTTACACTTGATGTGGCCGTGAATGCTGTTCAGGTGTTCCAAAAATTCACGACCATGGGGCTACATGATGAAAGTGTCATCGACGTAACGCTAAAAGCAACTTGGTTTAGCTGGAGCCGTGTCCAAGGCGAAGTCTTCAAATTTTGCCATAAAAAGTTTGGCTATGGATGGAGCCAGAGGGCTTCCCATAGCCACGCCGTCCAACTGGACGAAATACTGGCCGCCATGTAGGAAGTACGACTATGTCACTGTGTGCTTAAACAGTCCCACAATTGTGCTATCAGATAATTGGAAGAGGAGATCTATACAGTCTTTGACCGGAACACGTGTAAACAGGGAGACCACACCAAAACTAACCATCATATCTCCTTGACTAAGACGCAGTTGTTTAATTCTGTTGAGAAAGTCGACGGTGTTCTTGATGTGATGCACACAACGACCCACATGCGGTGCAAGGAGGCTGGTCAGGTGTTCTGCCAGTCTATAAGTGGGTGACCCAATGGTGTTCACAATGGGACGAAGAGGAGAATCCGGTTGTGGATTTCTGGTAGTCCAGAAAGCGTAGGTGGTCTCGGCGCCTGAGGGAGGATAGTCTTAATAACGCCCTCTTCCAGCATTTACTGTTTTGGAAGCTCTGATGTCTTCCTCATTATTCTTGACGTCGGGTCCCGTGGCAGTTAACGCTATATATCCTCTTCAAGCATTAACTGAATTTTGGCATCGTAGTCAGCTTTATTTACAATGACGGATGCATTGCCCTTGTCGTCTGGCAGAACCACGATGAATGCGTCGTTGCGGAGTGCGTGAAGACCATTGCGTTTAGCCCTAGTCAAGTTAGACCTCAGTGGTTTAGATTTTGAAATGATGCGACACGTTTCGCGATGAATTTCGTCAGCATTCTCACTAGGCATCTTACGGATTGTTTGTTCAACCCCACTTATATCATCACAGACAGGGATGCTCTGAAGCGCTGGTGCGAAGTTAATACCTTTCTTAAGCGCCGAAATGGCACCCGCATCGACCTCTTTCTCCGTCATATTGATGACAGTTCCTTCTGTTGATTTCCGTTCTGCACCGTGTTGTTGTTAAGAAATCCGCGCGAACTACACTTTCTGTTTCTCTGTGGCCTTCTTTTGCTGTGGTGGCCGCGTCGACCCACTCAAAATCTAATTGTGAGAGTACCTCTGTCAACTGCAGATGTATAGCCAGCAGTTCGCGACCTTTTAAATCCAGCTGCCTCCTAGTGAAGTGTATCGTTTCCCGCAACAGGGCAGAGCTGGCTGAACGGTAGATTCACCTGGCTACCGAGGTAAATCGTGGAATCGCGTTCTCATCTCGACAGCGTAGCAGGAAGGCTAGAGAGCTTAACAGGTTAGCCTTCTTCCCAAGCAGGTTCCCTAGGCGCCACGTTTCCCCCCCGTAGAGGTACGCCATGTATGAATGCGTGGTTTCGTGGCGATATGAATTAATAAGATTTTCTCGGGCTTCCAGCCGCGTCAGGTGGTTATAATCCAACGAACTTTCGACCGAGCTCTCCTCGGCCACATCAAGTTTACGATGGAAGTCGAGACAGATGATGCACTGCCCTTGCTTGACGTACTCGTTCGACGGAAAACCAACGGGCACCTCAGCCACAGTGCCCGCAGGAAACCTACACACACAGATCGGTAACTCAGCCACCACCATCCGGCACAAAAAGTGGCCTTCTGAATACCCTCGTTCATTGTGCTAAAGTCGTCCCAGACGCAGCAAGTCTGCCACTAGAACTGAGCCACCTCCGAAACGTCTTCCGGGAAAACGGTTACAGCCACGGACAGGTATCACAGGCTATATCTGGCGCGACACGCAAAAAAACAAACTAAGAGAGGTGAGAACACCACCGAAGAAGCAAACAAGAAACTTGTGTTTTAGCCTTTCTGTGGTACAGTGTCGGGAAAGATTAGCCGGCTCCTGAAGAGATATAACATTTCATCGGTGTTCAGGTCCCCAGCAAAAGTTCGTCAGCTCATGAGGCCTGTGAAGGACGATCTAGATCTTAGAACGCTTCGAGTGTACAAGATACCATGTCAGTGTGGCTGTTACTACGTCAGCCAAACAGTACGCATGGTAGAGCAACGTCGGGAAGGAACACGAGAGGTGCTTACACCTACGCTATCCAGAAAATTCAGCCGTGGAAGAACACGCCTTAGAAAGTGGACATCGAATTCTATTCGACGAAACATGTCGATATGAAGGAGGGATTTTGCGATAGCGTCATAAAAGAAGCTATTGAAATAAAAACCGCTGAAAACACCATCAACAAAGACGGAACCCGACTATCGCGATGTTAAAACGGGCGCGACGGACGCGGAATGAAAACATGACTATATACAGTGTGTTACAAAAAGGGACGGCCAAATTTCTGGCAATATTCCTCACACACAAATAAAGAGAAGATGTTATGTGGAGATGTGTCCGGAAACGCTCAATTTCCATGTTAGAGCTCATTTTAGTTACGTCAGTATGTACCCTACTTCCTCTATTCATCTCCAGTTGGCAAAATAGAAGGAAGGTAATGTTGACTTCGATGTTTGTGTTGACATGCGACTCATTGCTCTACAGTACTACCATCAAGCACATTAGTACGTAGCATCAACAGGTTAGTGTTCATCACGAACGTGGTTTTGCAGTCAGTGCAATGTTTACAAATGCGGAGTTGGCAGATGCCCATTTGATGTATGGATTAGCACGGGGTAATAACCGTGGCGAGGTATGTTTGTATCGAGACAGATTTCCAGAACGAAGGTGTCCCGACAGGATGACGTTCGAAGCAATTGATCGGCGTCTTAGGGAGCACGGAACATTCCAGCCTATGACTCGCGACTGGCGAACACCGAGAACGACGAGGACACCTGCAATGGACGAGACAATTCTTCGTGCAGTTGACGATAACCCTAATGTCAGCGTCAGAGAAGTTGCTGCTGTACAAGGTAACGTTGACCACGTCACTGTATGGAGGGTGCTGCGGGAGAACCAGTTGATTCCGTACCATATACAGCGTGTGCAGGCACTATCAGCAGCTGATTGGCCTCTACGGGTACACTTCTGCGAATGGTTCATCCAACAATGTGTCAATCCTCATTTTAGTGCAGATGTTCTCTTTACGGATGAGGTTTCATTCCAACGTGATCAAATTGTAAATTTTCAGAATCAACATGTGTGGGCTGACGAGAATCCGCACGCATTTGTGCAATCACGTCATCACCACAGATTTTCTGTGAACGTTTGGGCAGGCATTATTTGTCGGTGATGTCTTGATTGGGCCCCATGTTCTTCCACCAACGCTCAATGGAGCACGTAAATATGATTTCATACGGGATACCCTACCTGTGCTGCTAGAACATGTGCCTTTACAAGTACGACACAACATGTGGTTCATGCACGATGTAGCTCCTATACATTTCAGTCGAAGGGTTCATGTGCTTCTCAACAACAGATTCGGTGACCGATGGACTGGTAGAGGCGGACCAATTCCATGACCTCCACTCTCTACTGACCTCAACCCTCTTGACTTTCATTTATGGGGGCATTTGGAAGCTCTTGTCTACGCAACCCCGGTACCAAACGTAGAGACTCTTCGTGCTCGTATTGTGGACGGCTGTGATACAATACACCATCCTCCAGGGCTGCATCAGCGCATCAGGGATTCCATGCGACGGAGGGTGGATGCATGTATCCTCGCTAACGGAGGACATTTTGAACATTTCCTGTAACAAAGTGTTTGAAGTCACGCTGGTACGTTCTGTTGATGTGTGTTTCCATTCCATGATTAATGTGATTTGAAGAGAAGTAATAAAATGAGCTCTAACATGGAGTTAAGCGTTTCCGGACACATGTCCACATAACATCTTTTCTTTATTTGTGTGAGGAATGTTTCCTGAAAGTTTGCCGTACCTTTTTGCAACACCCTGTTTGTCGAGGAAGAGAGCACCAGTGACGTCACAGCTAGCAGTGCGGCTGTATAACGACGCGGCCACGTCGACACAGCAGTCAGTCTCACCACTTGACAATGACCGGGGAGAGCTCGGTCGGAAGCTCGTGCGATTTTAACCGCTGGAAGCCTGAGAATATTTTATTAATTCATATCGCCGAGAAACCATGCATTCATACAAGATCGATGGTGTTGTCATGGGACGCCCCCTCTACCCTCTGGTAGCTAATTTATTCATGGAAGACTTCGAGGACAAGGCACTGGACTCAGCAAGTTTTAAACCAACGGTCTCCTGGAGGTACGTGGACGACACATTTGTGGTATCGCCGCATGGGATGAATGAATTACATCGATTTCTTGAGCATTAGAATTCCATCCATTCTAGTATCAAATTTACTATGGAAATATAAAAAAACGTCTACCTCCCATTTTTGGATGTTGTCGCTCGCCGTAAAGTTGATGGCACATTAGGACACGCCGTATACCGGAAACCAACGTATACAAATCTATATGTTCATGCCAGTAGCTGCCATCACCCTTCACAGACCGTATGTGTTCTTAAGACCTTAGTGCATAGGGCACCCTGTATTTCCGATAAAGACAATTTGCAACAAGAGCTCACATACCTTAAGAGCATTTTTAAATCGAATGGATTTTCTCCGCAACAAATTTGTAGAGCATTCAATGTAAAACCTAGGAAGAAGATAGTAATTCTTTCAAATCTAGTACTTTTTTGCCGATGTGGGTGTATTCTTGAGAAATTCTGTGTTGTGGTGGTCTTTCACCCCCCCCCCCCATCCCCCCCAACGAAGACTGCTGCAGCTTTACTCTGTGAAGGACGATTTACAGCTTCGTAAAGCGGGTGTGTATCAGATTTATAGCGGAAATTGTGAGAAATCGTACAGAGATCAAACAACACGCACCGTTCATGAGAGATGTGTAGAGCATCGAAGATACAAACGCTTATTACAGCCAGACAAGTCAGCTGTGGCCGAACATTGTCTTGGTACAGGTCATTCCATGAATTACAGTGATGTGAATATTTTAACATCCACGTCTTCCTTTTGGGAATCTGTCTTCAAGGTATAGAGATTAGAGCAGCTAATAATTTTATTAACAGAGATAATGGTTTTAATTTGGACAAAGCATGGCATCCGGCTCTTGGGGTAATTGAACTGCAGAGAAGTCGTCACGGTGTCACCGCCGCCGATCATACATCGATAAGCGAATCAAATGTCTGTACGCCTTCGCCACAGGCGGTGCATGTATAAGCGTATTTCTTTGCCGCCGACCAACATCTCTCACTCGCATGCGCAGTACCGCCGCGGTGGAGCATCTAAGGCCGCGCTTGGCATCTTGTCGTCAGTCTTATGACTCACTCTGAGGATGGCCGGACGATACGCGGCCGAAATATCAGCGGAGGAAATTTTATTTGCGCGGCTGCGTGCCCAAAATTTAATGGACTGTTCATTACGCCGCGAGAAATTGAAAATGGACAGTGGTTATGAAGTTTTTTAAGTGAGAAACTGAGGAAAAATAGGGAGGAAACGTTTATGAAAAAGCACATCGCCGATTCAAAAATGAGCTTGTAATGTCTTCACTTACGTTGTACTATATCCCACAGTATGTCTCGTTTCACCAGCTATCGATGCCCCTTAATAATTACATTGTTTCATCGTATAATGCGGTCAATAATTAAGTTTTGCATGTTAACCATACGGCAAAGCACTCTTCTCTTTGCGTGCTGTCATTTGCGAAAATCTTGTTTCCATATCGCAAACCGTTTGAGATGTGAGGAATGTTGAGAATATCTCATTCTGGCTTTTTCGCTGGCTCGGACGGTTGCAGATATGTGCGCTACATCAGATTAATTTTTCCGTCATTGGTGACTGAGACTTCCACCAAAGTCTAAAGAAAAATTCATTACCTCAGCTGAATTTTATACGCGGCAACATATTATGTAATGTGTACCAAACGCAAAATCTTAGCAACCCCTATTTTCTATTTTAAGCTTTTTCGTATTTCATGCAGTGTCTTACTTAAATCGAAGTACCATAATAACTGTCACCATTAACGAAATGATGGGCACGTCACACGAAGCTGGCATATAAAGCTATAAGTAGGGAAAAAAGATTTTTTTTTTTTTTTTTTTACGGAATAGTATCTGTAAAATCGTTTGAGGAAGAACGCAGGGCGTGTGGCTCGCTTCTGCCATCGCAGTGTTTCGCCAGCCGGCTGGAAGTGGCCAGACAAGGTCGGCCCCGCCTAAAGAAACAAATGAAATCGCTCAGTAACTGTTCCCTGCGCATCGGCCACTGTATCCAGCACGGATTCCACCATCTGCCACAGCATATTACACGGCTTGCAAGGTATAGGGTAGATGTGGACCAGTGATTTTCCACAGCTGCCACTTTGCTCTGTATGTAAGTAAAGATTTTACAGCGGGTTTGTCGTTCAGAAATCGCATTTGAGTGTTGTTTGTTTGTGGGAAGACTGTGTGACACCTTGTGTACGAAGGGGAAACGTCTACCAGCACGTACCAAAGTCCGAGACTGCAGTTTGTCGTTACGCTGCTCGCGCTGTCACGTGAATACGGTGCCTATCGGTTCGCGAGGGTCACGTAGGCTGTTAATGGCCCTACGTGACTAGCGCCTGAGAGGCTCGACGTGCTGTTTGGTTGGCTGTGCAGGACCACACAGACACACCAGGTTCCCTGTGTCATGGAACGCAGCGAGCTCACTGGTGGCCAGAAGAGCGCCCTCACGGACAGTGCGGCGACGTCCAGCGACAACTGTTGTCGAAGCCCACATCGACGCGGCAGGAGACCGAGGCGGTCGACAGTGGAACTCCCAACAAGGAGACTGGACATACCAAAGTGGCACTATGTCGTCTTTGCAAACAAGTCCCAGTCCTGTGTACAACATCACATTGGACGTATCCATGCATGCAAGCTCTGAGGAGGACGAACGTTGCCAGACTGCTTTCGTCATCTTCTCATGGGCTCATCATCTGAATTGTTGGTATGGGGTACCACTGGGTAAATAAGATGATCGCGTCTTGTCCACACAGATGGTAATTTGCACTGTACCTATCACATTTCTGGCGCCTTAAGGACGGTGGCTATGACCCTTCTCCGAGATCTTCGTGACATTATCTTTCAACACATTACACCAACATCGCATGGTGCCCATGCTGTGCTGACCTGTGCCGCACACCGGAGTATATTTACCGAAATTATGGCCAAAATGGCAAAAATGGACGTTTGGTCAACTATTGTAGCAAGTACATGAAAGGTTCTCGGTTCACTTGCCTCGTCAAATTTTCAGAAAATTCCACGCTTTCGATGATACCCTCCACCATCGTCGTCAGGGACTAAAACTGACTGTCGTGAACTGGCAAGGTTCCCTCTTTCATACTCATAGGAAGGCATCTGATTTGCTGGATTACGTCACGGTGTAGCATACAGATGTGTTGCCCCCCTACGTAGATAGATTTTGCTTGCAATCGAGCGCTGCATGCAGCACCATCTATCGCATCAGGCTGTGAACTGCGAGAAGTAAGACAATAAACCAACGTGCAATTGAAAAGAACTTTGCGAGAGGCCTGGGACAATCACCTGCTGTGATCGGTAACATTAGACAAGTGAACGTAGCAGAACCAACCTAGATTAAACATACTAACATGCACTTCTCAATACGCACATATATAACACAGTACATAGCTATAATTAGTTTGAAGGCGCATTTAAAAATTGCGAGAAAAGTATGGCAAACTAACTACATATGGAACAATCACACACGTGACGAGCAATTCGGTGCCCTAGTAGAAGCAGTCCTGTCATCACGTCACCAGTAAAATCGGTACAGCAAATTAAGGGTATCACACGAATCAACTTTGAAATTTTCAAGTACAAAAGGTTAAGAACTAGTGGAAAGTGGCATGGTACAAACTGAAAGACAGGCAGACAAACTAACAAATGCATGCCGAGTCATCCCAGGCCAATCTCTATGGACGGCAGTGGAGTAGTTTAGGGGTATTCACAACTACAGTTAACCTAGTAGTGAAAGGGAGTGCTTTAAAGGTTTGAAACTATCAAAAATAATTTTGGCCACGATTTCGGTACATGTAATCCACTGTTGGTTGGTTGAATTGTTGGAGGGCACCAAACAGCAAGGCCATCGGTCCCTCACATTATGGAAGGATGGGGAAGGAAGGTGGCTATGCCCTTTCAGAGGAACCATCCCGGCATTTGCCTGAAGCGATTTGGGGAAATCACCGAAAACCTAAATCAGGATGGCGGAATGGGTTTGAACCGTCGTTCTCCCTAACTAGAGTCCAGTGTGGTAACCACTGCGCCACCACGCTCAGTATATAATCCTCTTTGCGTCGATACAGAGCGTTCCAGACTGTTGCTTTAAACAGACACCAGAAACACTGGCTACGAACTGTGCAGAGACAGCCACAACAGGGGGTGAAACCCGTGTAGGGGCTACACGTAACACGACTTCGGTTCGCTGTCAGGCCACTTGCAGTGCTGCAAGTTTATTAATGCATCATGTCGCTTTCTTATTGGATGATCTTTAGGTTCTGTGTTTGTTTTCGTTCCGTAGTGAACGGAACTTAACAGAAGCTCGTTTCAAATCATTGTGCTTCTCATTCCTTATTGTGTGCTTTGCACTCTTTGAGTTACGTTGTAAGTATGTTGCTCATATTCTGATTGAGCTCTGTTGACATCAGTAATACTGGGTCGGGTAAATGGGTCCATATTTGGTTGTTGTTCATATAAAACAGAAGTTGGTTTCTTCACATGATGTTCTGAGATTTATGATTTTTGTTAACACTTACGAATCTGTGTGTTAACTACGCGATTTAGACAATTGTTAAGAACGCTGCTTTTATTATACTTTATGTGGTGGCACCGCCAGACACCACACTTGCTAGGTGGTAGCCTTTAAATCGGCCGCGGTCCGGTAGTATACGTCGGACCCGCGTGTCGCCACTATCAGTGATTGCTTACCGAGCGCCGCCACACGGCAGGTATAGTCTAGAGACTCCCTAGCACTCGCCCCAGTTGTACAGCCGACTTTGCTAGCGATGGTTCACTGTCTACATACGCTCTCATTTGCAGAGGCGACAGTTTAGCATAGCCTTCAGCTACGTCATTTGGTACGACTTAGCAAGGCGCCATATTCAGTTAATATGAATGTATTCTGAACAGATAATATTGTGAATCATGTACCGTCAAGAGCGACGTTCATCATTAATGGATTAAAGTTAAGTATCAAAATAATTACGTCCGCTTTCTGAATTCTAATTCCTTGTCATGTTCCAGATCTGACGTATAGTTCTTTCCTCCTCACGCCAGCCTGCGTGAGCTAAAACGCGTGCATTTCGGCCTCCTCTTGTAACACGGTGTTGGCTCTTCTGCCAACACAACACTTTATATCTGTTTACATACGTGTCCTGTACTTTCACGCTTTTAATGAAGAACTCCATCTTATCGGGTGTCGACAGTATTGCTATTCCACATTATTACATCTGTTGCGGAACTTGTATCTAATTCTGCATTGAGTGCTGTTGCTTCTCGTCACTGGATGCCATGCGTTTCACAATGGCTCGAAGAGTGTCGATGTAGGTGTAGATGTCTGTTTCGTAGTCTCAGTAACTAGCAAATGTTTTCACACGTTATTAACAGGCAGTGCAGATAGTGCATTTTAGCAGAAGTCAATGAAAATTTTGGTGGAGTACGAAAAACGAATGGGAACAAAAATAACAAAGGATACGAAGAGTACACTAACAATGGATTTCAATCGAGGTTCTTAAGCTGTAACAAAAATACGTGAGTCTGCAGAACACCGCGATACAAAACCAGCGTCCTTTAGCATGCAACAAAAACAAATACAGAAGCATTTAGTTCACCCTATAATACGGATGTCAGCAAAAATTAAACAGAATACGAGCAACGTATTTGCAATGCAATTCAAAGACTGCAATACACATAGAGAGGTCCTCAAGTGGTTTGAATGGCTGTGAGCACTATGGGACTTAACATCTGAGGTCACCAGTCTCCTAAAACTACTTAAACCTAACCAACCTAAGGCCATCACACACATCCATGCCCGAGGCAGGATTCGAACCTGCCACCGTAGCGGTCGCGTGGTAGAGATGTCTTAATCGGGAACATAATTTCAACTCGATTACAGCCAAACGGTAGAAATTGCATTATTGGGTTTTAAAATAAATGCACTTTGGCACCAGACCCACTCATATAAATGAAAAATATTATCATATAGTACTCGCATTTTGCAGAGCAAGAATACAGATTATCACGTCATATTTCCCCGAATTCAATGTTCACCGCCAGGCCATTTGGAGCGCTAGTGTCGGTCTCTGCGACCGTACCTTAACATAGTCGCTACTCTTGTGATATTTTGGCATTCTGTGTGGCGGATCACCACCCTCCATTCAGTACGATACAGAGTCGTATCAGCGTGGAATGCCTCGCGGCACCCCTGTCTGTCACACGAGCTTAGTTCGACTCGATGTGCTGCCGCTTGTCACTGCCTGATGTAGCTTCACTGTCTATTAATTTTCGAAGCCTGAATGAACAAAAAATTAAGTACTCTAACTAGAAGAGAAACCAGGCATTGAGCAAGTATTTATTTCTTCTAGTCTTCCGTTATTCCATCTCTTCCTGTCCACCTTCTTCCCCCCTTTCTCTAGCCATCCTCTCTCTCTCTTTATCCACTCTTCTCTCCCGTCCCTCCTTTATCCACGGCCTCCACACCTCCCCTGTCTCTTGCCATCTCGTCCTCTCCCCTCTCTCTGTCCATTTCCTCTCTTCTGCTGTCCATGTCCTCCTCCTCCTCCTCCTCCCCTCGTCCCTCTCCGCGCTATCACGCTCACCCCAGCAGGAAGCTGGTGGTTTTTAGCTCTTCATTCTAGACAGCGACTAATATGTGTGCCAAATATGACTGAAGTCGTTCCAAGGATTAGGATGAGAATTTTACCGCTAGTTTGCTCGTATACGTACACGTCACCTAATTTCAGACAAATTTCGATCATATTTGTATACATATTTCACCTGTATGCCTAGCGAATTTTCACCCTGCTGTTGTGTTTTCATATAGCTAAATGTTTATGACGTCGTATATCCTGAAATATGTGTTGTACAAAAAGATAATTTTCCAGGTAGATCCAGCAGTATACGTGGCCACTATCTGCGAAATGCGTTGTGAACACAGTTGGCAGTAAAGAGGTAATAAATTAAAACGTCACACATCATCTGACAGTTTCTCGCGCATCTCACTGTTTATGACGTAATATCTCTTGAACTATTTGTTATAAAATTATATATTTTTGTAGGTACGTTGAGCGGCATATATGGATGATGTTTGCGACTAGAGTTGGTTTCAAATAAGTGATAAATTAAAACGTCATGCATAATCTGAACGTTTTTCACTCATGGTTCAGGAGACATGTCAAATACTGAGATGAGTTGTAGAATTATATATTGTAGGTACATTCAGCGACAAATGTGGATATTGTCTGTAAAAAATGTTGCGAATAGAATAAGTAGCAACTAAGTAATAGATTTAAACGTCTTACATTATATGGTAGTTTTCCACGCAGTCAGTGTTTATGAAGTCTTGTCGCCACCATACATGCTCCGGACACTGCGAGAGGGCTGTACAAGCAATGATCACACGCACGGCACAGCGGACACACCAGGAACCGCGGTGTTAGCCGTCGAATGGCGCTAGCTGCGCAGCATTTGTGCACCGCCGCCGTCAGTGTCAGCCATTTTGCCGTGGCATACGGAGCTCCATCGCAGTCTTTAACACTGGTAGCATGCCGCGACAGCGTGGACGTGAACCGTATGTGCAGCTGACGGACTTTGGGCGAGGGCGTATAGTGGGCATGCGGGAGGCCGGGTGGGACGTACCGCCGAATTGCTCAACACGTGGGGCGTGAGGTCTCCACGGTACATCGATGTTGTTGCCAGTGGTCGGCGGAAGGTGCACGTGCCCGTCGACATGGGACCGGACCGCAGCGACGCACGGATGCACGCCAAGACCGTAGGATCCTACGCAGTGCCGTAGGGGACCGCACCGCCACTTCCAAGCAAATTAGGGACACTGTTGCTCCTGGGGTATCGGCGAGGACCATTCGCAACCGTCTCCACGAAGCTGGGCTACGGTCCCGCACACTTTTAGGCCGTCTTCCGCTCACGCCCCAACATCGTGCAGCCCGCCTCCAGTGGTGTCACGACAGGCGTGAATGGAGGGACGAATGGAGACGTGTCGTCTTCAGCGATGAGAGTCGCTTCTGCCTTGGCGCCAATGATGGTCGTATGCGTGGTTTGGTGCCGTGCAGGTGAGCGCCACAATCAGGACTGCATACGACCGAGGCACACAGGCCAACAGCCGGCATCATGGGTGTAGGGAGCGATCTCCTACACTGGCCGTACACCTCTAGTGATCGTCGAGGGGACACTGAATATTGCACAGTACATCCAAACCGTCATCGAACCCATCGTTCTGCCATTCCTAGACCAGCAAGGGAACTTGCTGTTCCAACAGGACAATGCAAGTCCGCATGTATCCCGATCGACCCAACGTACTCTAGAAAGTGTAAGTGAACTACCCTGGCCAGCAAGATCTCCGGATCTGTCCCCCATTGAGCATGTTTGGGACTGGATTAAGCGTCGTCTCACGCGGTCTGCACGTCCAGCACGAACGCTGGTCCAACTGAGGCGCCAGGTGGAAATGGCATGGCAAGCCGTTCCACAGGACTACATCCAGCATCTCTACGATCGTCTCCATGGGAGAATAGCAGCCTGCATTGCTGCGAAAGGTGGATATACACTGTACTGGTGCCGACATTGTGCATGCTCTGTTGCCTATGTCGATGTGCCTGTGGTTCTGTCAGTGTGATCATGTAATGTATCTGAGCCCAGGAATGTGTCAATAAAGTTTCCCCTTCCTGGGACATTGAATTCACGGTATTCTTATTTCAATTTCCAGGAGTGTAAATGTCGTTCCACGATGTATATTTCTGCTACATTCAGAGCTATAGGCGAATACTGTCTGCATAAAAAATTTGCCACGAAAACGTTAGCAACAAATACCCAATTAATTAAAACGTCACTTGCCAAGTGAACAGCAACACTGTAGTAAGCGACATTTTTTTTTTGTTTTCATTATTTTTTGGTGTTATGAGAGAGAAAAAGTTTCGTAAAGATTTGAAATTATGTGTCAAGTTTATTGCAAGTCTGTAAGTGATCTGAGCTACAAATGCTGGATGACTGAAGAGTGGGTGTTCTCGCTCGTGGGCTGCGCTGGTTTTGCACTCCCATCCCCCACCCCCACCCCTTGTGGTCCTTACCACCACAGTGCTCCTTTCCACTCAGTAAATGATACGTGCACCAAGTTTGGTTGAAATTCGTCCTGTGGTTTAGGCAGGTGTGTTTAACGAACAATACATACATACACATATACATACAAACATGTATATAATTTGTGTGAAGTACACAGTGAGAAGATTTAGTTATTTACTGTCCTTCCAGTGCAGTTTTAACACTCGCAATACCAAGCCATTTTCAGTAACGTGTATTACCAAAGAGAGGGGGGCGGGGGGGCTACTTTGTACCCACCGTAAAGAATTTATAAAATAAAAACGTTTCATTAATTGTTTTTAAATTGCGTTAATAGCATACTTTTGAAAGATCTATTGAACATAGTCAGGATCCAGTACCTCAATATGTCTTATAAAATGCATTTTTGAAAACAGTTTTAAACCTTTCACTTACATCACTTCTAAGTTAAGTAAGTCTATCTTGAGAAAAATTAGTAGTAAAAGTCGTTATAATACTATTGAAGTGCACTTTACTATAATTAAAATAGTTACAAATACCTGAGGTAATATAGAAATATAGTTATGTACATAACATAGTGTCGTGAGAGTAATTATTCACGACTTTCTTGGGCTTGGAACATACAACAGTTTTTTGCTGTTTTGCACATATGTACCTCTTACAATTGTGGCAGACTATTATTGTTTTGTTCACTTTGTTGTACTTTTCTGCTTTTGAAAGGCTTTCACTAACACACAAAAGACATCTACCTTTACCTCCATGAGCTTCCTTTGCACCGTAGTCCTGCTGGATTTTCCTCTGAGAATACCCTCCATTCTTGAAACTACAGGCTTTGGCAGTCCAGAAATATTTTAGCCCTTTCTTCAGTGTATGGTTTCGCGAGCTGTAGTCCAAGTTCTTGAAGAATAAGTCGTCACTTACTAGGTTCTTCTTATCCCAGTCCGGCATGTTCAACAAAAATAGTGTAGACCTATTCACCACTGCTATGTACACAAGAGTACAGAAAAGAGATAGCGCCCACCTTCTTGTAGCCCTCTTAGTTGAATATTTCCTCACCATTTGATCTATCATGTCAACGCCACCTTTAGTCTCATTATAGTATAAATTTATGATCAGATGATAGAAATAGCAGATTTCTTTTGGGTTTTTTACGGGGGATACAATTGTGATTGGAATATTTCCAACACTAATATGTAATTCTCGTCTTGAGATGTCTCTCAGTTCTTGAGGTATGTGTTTCCAATTAGCTTGTTATGTTCCCACGAGAGTCAGCTTGTGATTCCTCTATAGATCTTCGGCCAAATCAATTGAAGTGTAATATCTATATGTGGTGACCTTTCTCATGAATTATGTATAGGAACTTTCAGGCGTTTGACCACAGCTGCAGCGGAATTTGAGTGCTGTGTACCATTATTTCTTTTCCCAGCATAAGGCTCCGTGCAGATAACATATCTGGTTTTAGCGTCTGTGAGCATGCGTGTAAGTACACCGTATTTACCATGCTTTTCCTTCACGAAGACCTTGACGGGACACCTGCCACGGAACAATGGAAACTTTTTATCAATAACAGTGTGAATCCCAACAGAATAATATTTTGCACAAAATTCATTCTTTTTATCAAAAACTTCTTGTATTGCAGCAAACTTATCACGTTTATTGCGATCGCTTCGTGACTCTCTGTGATCAAATCTTATTACTTTAGTAAGCTGCTCGAATCTGGTACGACTTGTAGCAGTATAAACAAACATTCCTTAAGTATAGAACCATAAATCTATAAATGATGACTTACTGTCGTTTTCCTTCCCCATTATAATAAATAGTCCTATATACGCTATGAACGCAGGTCTGTCTGTCTGTCTGTCTGTCTTGGGTATTTTCTGCCTCAATGCTTCTTGATTGGTATGCTTTATTATGATGTTGACAATTTCTGGATCAAAAACTCTTCAAATATGTCTGTTATTGTTCCTAGTTTACCTTCGTCTCTTATGCCTTCTCTTTCTTTCACTGTGTTTTCTGCTACTCGTCTTCTAATTTGAGGTGGTTTGGAGGTGTAAATTTTTCCAGTGCTTGTAATATCCTTGTCACTAACCTCGCAAACTGCGACGTCATCAGTTTCAGGTACCCAGAGTTCATCATCAGCTTTGTAAGTGCTCTATCACTGTCCACATCCTAGCGCACAACACAATCCTCTTCAGGTCCACTCACTACAGCTTCAGTTTGATCAGATTCCATTTGAGAAGCCGTAGCTTCTTCCAAAATCTGTGGTATTTCTCCATCAGTAAGTGAATGTCGACAAGTTTTGAAGCACAGTTGTATTAAGACTGAACTAAGTGCCACTGAACAGGAAACAATAAAGAAACAAAGGGAAATGAATCATTGTTGGGACTATTGTTGCTATCAGTCCAGAGAAATATAATTTCCATGTGTTCTAAGGTCATATAATGCTGTTATTTGTGGAGTAAGACAAACATTGTGGGAAGTCTCATCTACTACCAAGGGGGTAAGACATTATGACCACCTCCCTTCAACTTAAAATTTCGGATTAATCTTAAACGAAAAATGTAAAACAATCATAAAATCTGTAAGAAGATTTCATCAAAGACAACAAACATTTTTTACAAAACTTAAGAAAATAAAGTACCCGAGTACATTTCAATATTTTCAAAAGGTGGGTACAAAGTACCCCCCCCCCCCCTGGTAATGCGAGTATTGCGAGGGTTACTGGTCAAGACTGTAAGTGATTAGGATTTCCATTACTATATTTGACCGATATACTACTAACTCGCAAAAAAGAAACGATATTGCTCGCATTACTAACAATTTTTTTTAACGAACATTTTCTGAGTGTGTCGTTTTTGACCTGCGATAGCGCCACTACGCCATCACAAAAATTGCATCAAAACTAATAAAGTGGACCAACAATTTCCTGCAAACGTGTTCTTACGCTCTATAGAGAAATTTCAAGTAGCGCTTCTGACACGAAAGAAACGACAATGATGTCCCGATACCGGATACGCTCCGTTGCTGTAACCTGCTCTGAGGCAGACGAGAGGACCTTGCTGAATTGCCCTCTGCCACTTCCTTCATACCTACCGCAGTTCAAGGTCAGTGTCGCACGTGTACTTCCTTGCGTACGTATAGTACGACACAGTTCTCAAAAAAGGTTGAAATATCGCCTTTGCTTAATATACTCGGAAGTTCTGTAACCTTCACAGAACTCTTATAGTTATCTTCTTAATATATTCCTCCGCAAGTGAGTGTGCAGCGAAATGATTGGCCCGTGTCACGCACACGGCGCCTTCAACCATACCGCTAGAAAATAGACTGAAGCACCAAAGAAACTGGTATAGGCATGCGTATTCAAACAGAGAGGTATGTAAACAGGGAGAATACGGCGCTGCGGTCGGCAACGCCTACTTAAGACAAGTGTTTCGCGCAGTCGTTAGACCTGTCAAGGCTGCTACAATAGGTCATGATTGTGAGTTTGAACGGGATGTTACTGTCCACGCACGAGCGATGGGACACAGCATCTCCGAGGTAGCGAAGAATTGGGGATTTTCCCGTACGAGGATTTCACGAGGGTACCGTGAATATCAGAAATCCGGCAAAACATATAATTCCCGACATCGCTGTGGCCGGAAAAATATTCGGCAAGAACGGGACCAACGACGACCGAAGAGAATCGTTCAATGTGACAGAAGTGCAGTCCTTCCGAAAATTGCTGCAAATTTCAATGCAGTTGGAATGATATGGGACCCCTGATACGTCTAGATACTACTCTGACACGTTCCTAAGCATCCTGTCTGATCACCTGCATCCGTTCACTTTCATTGTGCTTTCCGACGGACGTGGGCAATTTCAGCAGGACAGTGCGACACCCTACACGTCCAGAATTGCCTCAGAGTGGCTCCAGGAACACTTTTCTGAATTTAAACACTTACGTTGGCCACCAAGGTGCGCAGCCACGAAAATTATTGAGCATATCTGGGATGCCTTGCAACGTGCTGTTCAGAAGAGATCTCCACCCCCTCGTATTCTTATGGATTTATGGACAGCCCTGCAGGATTCACAGCGTCAGTTCTGTACGGCATTACTTCAGACGTTAGTCGAGTCCATGCCACGTCGTGTTGCGGCACTTGTGTGTTCGTGGGGGACCTACACGATATTAGGCAGGTGTACCAGTTTCTTTGGCTTTTCAGTGTATATTACCATCGGATTGGCAGTTCTAACATAACATTTGCGTGTGGTACGTGACTCACATTGTCCCTTACATACTCACTTCAACGAGAGACACAACGGGCGTTAGTGACTACTTAAATATGCAACAGTAGTTTTAATAACCAACTTACAACAGAAATAGAAATAATTTTCCTGCAATTTTCTAGAAATTTCTCCCAGTAAAATAGATTAATGGCCGATGTACATGTATTTTGATTGTTTTTTTAAGAAGAGTTGTTATTGCTTGTTTTTCCTGTGAAGAGGAGCCTTTTTCTTGTTGTCTTCCAGAGTAATTTGTTATAACTTCCTTTCTTCGCGTGACGATGTTTAACAATTTTGCGAAGAGGAGTGTTACTTCACAGTTTATTCCATTCTTTTGCATGAAGAAGTTGTTTCTCTGCTTTTCACGAAGTAGCTCACCTTGTACAAAGACCAGGTTATAGTTTTGAGAGGGTTACTTAAGCATTCTGGAAGAGGAATCAGGTCGAATCCTGTGAGGAAAATACCGTTACGAGCTACAAGCCTCCATCAACTTAGGAATTCTTTTATGGTGAGCGTAAGACGGAGCTAAATGGGAAAAGTAAAAAGGAGCGTAGCTGTGATTCGAATCTTGCTAGTAGCAATGTCTATTTCTAGTATTTATGTTTCACATTTATTAACAAATGAAAATGTTATTAACTGACATTATCTCATAGTCTTTAATGATAATAAAATCTCTCCATTTCGAATTACTGACCGCGTAAAAATTTGATATAGAGAGGCGAAACGCGTTTATTAAATAAGAAAGTTGTACATCAACAACGCAGTTCAATCTCTAGAAATGAAAATAGGGTTTATTTTGTATCTGATGTTTCGCATTTTTGTACCCAATAAATTTTAAAAAGTACGTTATTTTTATTAAAAAATGTGATTCGATACTTGATAAGAAACGTTTCCATATTATCATAAATTCGGTATTTAAATAAAAGTAAAAGTGAATGCTAATAGCGAAATTCGAACTAACGATTTTACGCTTACAGGCCTCTACGAAATGGCTCTGAGCACTGTGGGACTTAACATCTGAGGTCATCAGTCCCTTAGAACTTGGGTTAGTTGGTTTTAAGTAGTTCTAAGGACATTACACACATACATGGCCAATGCCTTTACACTATGCATTTCAATACCAGTGAATACGTTAATGGTAATAAATTTTTTGTACGGTACTTAATAATGAAGAGAATTCTTATGATATTCAAGAGCGACATATTCGAGGTGTTTCTTATTTAATTGTGTCGTATTTCGTTAGAATGTTGCTATCCCAACACAAACCTTAATATCCCGTTACGCCAGTGCTATGCAGCCTTCCTTACTTCTTTGCCTCTGGAGGTTTACAGGAGGTACAAAGTGTCTGAGAACCATGGCGCCCTGATTGCTTCCCACTCTTCAGCTCTAAGGCGTGCAGGGCTGCAGTGCTGCCTGTGACTTCCAATGTGCACTCACATTAATATGACCATCTGTCGGATGACTTTGCGGCTAAGAGTGCTGGGAGACGCGTGGGAAGAGAGTCGCTGAGGTTCTGGAAGGTACCGGCAGGGATGTGGAGCCGTGCCAAGTCTACAGCCGTGGCCAGCCTGGCTACTTGTCTCAGCTGAGCAAGCATGGAACGAGCAGCCCCATCCAGCCACTCTTTGAAACCACTCGTACACTGTGAGCTGTGTGACTCGTTGCATTGTCCTGCTGGTAGATGCCATCGCGCTTAGGAAAAACAAACTGCATGTAGAGGTTGACATCGACGCATATTTGTGTTGATCCACTGTGGCTTCCAGAATGACAAGATCATTCAAGGAATTTTGTGTCGTCTTGTTGTCACTGTAGACTTGTACTGTGGGAAGCAAGGAGAGCATGTTGTTTGGTGCCCAGTATCCTCTTCTATAACAAAAGGTGCATGGGTGTATTAACAGGGTTCTTTACTTATAAGAACAAGAAGTTACTTAAGATGGCCGACTTTTACTTCACACAAGACCTGGACTATTCACACTATTCTGATGGCTAGGTACTGACTGTGAGCTAGAGGCTGAGCTAACTGCGATTTCGACTCCCATTAGGCTGTGACTGATGACTCAGTTCGTTGACTCACTGGACGCCTGCTGACTACCCCCCTCTCCACCCCAAATCTGCGGCGGCGATCTAAATACTGGAGGTCGAGAGGGCGCTGGCGGCACATTGTTTGCGAGTGCGTCTTTGGCCTCTCTCCCGATAGGCTCGCTTGCTCCGGTGACTACAATCAATCTTCTCACAACCTCTGTGTCACCTGCTGTGCTGGCGAGAGCTTATGCCAGCACATTACCTCCCCCCCCCCTCCCCCCGAAATGGCGCACCGTTGCCGTGTAGTGAGGCAGTTAATGACAATGGGGAGGGAGGCAGGATGCTGGACGTAGAGATGAGCGAGGAGCCGTAGCTGTGGAGAATGGCGTGCTTCTGGCTGTACCCTGCCTTCTGGCTTGTGAGGCAACAGCAACGCACTCCAGAAAACTGCTGCCAGGCCGCACATCCAGGCCTAAGGGCGTGTCCTGGGGCGACGAGGGCGACGGCGATGCTGATGCCATGTCCACCTCCATTGGGTCGGCGAGCGGGTACGGTAGGGCGAGGGCGTATCGTCCATCTGTTTCTTGGTGGCACCAGCGGGCATCTGCGAAGGCCGTGCGCCCCTGTGAGGCAGTGAACATGGGGGAAGAAAAGCAGCAGAATGGTGGAGAGATGACACGCACGAATTTGGTTCTGATGGCGACGGTGCAAACCATTCGAAGCTGCAATCAAATATGTAAAGAGCCAATGCGTTCCTGAACCACGCCTCTTGCACCAGCGCTCACTGTTGCCATAAACAGTACAAAAAAAAAAAAAACAAGATTACGCGGCACGAAGCGGTACCTGCGGCCCATTCGCGGCACCGGGTGCTGTGGTGGGTGTAGCAACTGAAGCACTGACCTATGGCTGCGGCCGTGCAGAAGTTCCGGCAGTGATGGTCCGTCTCGTGGGTGTGAGCGATAGGAGGCGGAAAAGAGTTGCAGCGCCTGTTCCGAATTAGAATCTTAATAATTTTACAATAAAACACCATTCCGAGGTTTTTAATTTAAACTATTAATCAGATTTTATTCTGTATTATAGTAAATGTGTAGGTGGTGAGAAGCTTGGCCACTGTTGTTTGCAAGTCCGTATGAAGCGATCTGCTTGTCCGCTGGTCTGCGGGTGAAACGGAGCACTTGTTAGATGACGAATGCCGTTTCGTTCACAAAACTGTTCAGGGTTTGCCATGAAAACGTTCCCAATACCACAACGCTCCCGCCTCTGGCCTGGACTCTTCTGACGACTGTTGCCGGGTGTTTTCTTTTAGATGTTTCTAGCCATAAACGCCAGCAGCTGTCAGTCTAGTGGACCATAAAAACGGGAACCACGTGATGAGGCCATCTGTTGCCACTGGGTGGACGTCCAATTACGGTACTGGGCTGCGAATTCCAGCCTCTGTCGACGACGAACAGCGGTCAGCATGCTGACCTGAAGCGGGCGCCTGCTGTAGAGGTTCAGACACAGCATCGTGTGGTGAACGGCCGCTGAGGAGACGCAGTCGGCAGCCCCTCGGCTAAGATGGGCGGCCAGCTGCTCAACAGCTGCTCGTCTCTTCGGCCGTACACGTCTCCACAGCCATCATTCACTCCTGTCATCTGTGGGGCGCGCTGCACTACACTTCCACTGGCGCCAGGTTTGGTTAGCGCCGTCTTACCGTTGACTTCATGCTTCAGCCACGGTGACAGCGAACAATTTTTAAACTTAGCCGCTTCCATCCCTGGCTCGAAAAACAATTGTCGTGCCCTTTTGGTCGCCAATTCAGTTTCTCCTTTTCCTATCAACGACTGCACCGTTTTCCGCGTCCCCTGACACGCTATGCGTACACCCTCCACTGCTAGAGCTGCACTTGCTGTCTGTGAGTGGTTACTGCATGTGTGACGCTATTTCAGTGATTACATAATCATGTCAAGTTACAAAGAACTTGACAGTATGAGCCCATTTATCAGTTTGACGTTGCGCTCCTTCTCTCCTAGCTGCCATGCACTGATTCGGTTGAGGAAGATGCCATAAGGTCAGTTTACCCCGGAGCCACTGCGCTGAAACAGTTTATTTGGCGTCTTCAGTCCCCAATACTCGGTCTATGTGCAATCTTGAGATGCAGATCTCCAATCTAAATGTACATGTGCACCACTGCAAACATTCTATTTTCAGTTGGTCATCCTGCTAAGATGCAGATGTGCTAATGCCGTCTACATTATTTAATGGGACCCACATAGCAAGTCTTTCTGTTCAGTACGGGACGTTGGCCAGCAGAGATGTCTATTGAGGCAATGGAGGACTGCAGGATAGGTGTGTTGAATCTGCAAATATCTTACATTAGGTGTCAGGTTACCAACTTGGGAATGCTTGGAAAACTCCCCCCCCCCCCTCCCTATTCCCTGAGAACCAGTGAGAATTGATTAAAGTCCCCAGAGTAGTCATCGAGGCAACTTTGTCATGTGACAAAGGTGACGACAACCGGCTCACTTACTCTCCCCTCTAAGCAATGAGGATCAAGCATTACCTCCTCCCCTCTTTTATAACTGGGACACTTGAGTGCGAGGGGCTACTCCAGAGCTGTAAAGCACGGGGGGGGGGGGGGGGGGGGCATCAGCCAATGGCTATTTGTTTGTAACGAATTACATTAAGTCATGTCACTTGAGTTATACTTGTTAATACCAGTATTATATAATTAGAGGCACCAGCGGATGCCGCATCCAGGAAGTACTCTCATTATTCCATATTTTTTTGTAGTTTTCACCCATTTTCATATTTTTTTGTGTATTCCTCAGTTTTATGTATTTTTCTTTCTTTTTCTTATTGCTACCAGATTTTCCACAATTTTACGTATTTTCCACCACACTTTTCCCGGCGTCACGTCGCCATTGTGACTCTATCTGCCAATCACAGTCCAGCGTGGTTCCGATTTACGGATCACTGCTAAGCCACCACTCCATTACTAGTGTGTGTGTTACGTCATAGTGTTAGAAATGAAGAAATTGGTAGAAATAGTGACGTCTCGTCTAATACATAATAAAGAATTTCTAACCAAAGATATTCTATGTATAACAAATACCACACTGTGATACATAAATACCAAATACATCGTCAGATTGTGTGATGTCATAGCGATATATTGATGCTTCCAATCAAAGCTACTGTGTTTGTAGAACAGCACTACAAAATATGCCTCTGGAGAGGTGAGCAGTATCTGCAACAAACCTACCTAATGAACAGCACATCACCTGCAGGATGGTCCTCCACTCAGAGACCCAAGGAAACTGAGTTTTGTCATTTAATACTAACATGGCATTCTGAGTCATATGTTTCGTCATTTCAAGTATTTCCAGGTGGATCATCCTTTTGATATTCTTTACAGAATGTAAAATCTTACAATCAACATAATTTGAGCGATTAGTTTTCTGTTATCAGATAATTAGCAAAGGTTTAACTTTTCTTTCTTAATCTGTAGTTTCTCTCATGTTCAGATAACCTAAGTTATTGGTCTGCCGCTGTGGTTGCCCCGGTTGCCGCCCGCAGTGGCGCTGAGCCCTCGCCTGTGGTTGATTGGGAGGTCGTTCCAAGGCCTGGCAGGCAGCGAAAGGCGTCCCCGGAGGCTGATCAGAAAGCCTCCCCGGTGTGTCTGACAAACCGGTTTCAGGCACTGTCTCTGGCTGAGCCAGATGCAGCTGCCTGCCCTATTTCAGAGGATCATTGTCAGCCTTCAAGGTCCGGGCAATCGCAGAGGGTAGGCTTACTGGTAGTTGGGAGATCCAATGTTAGGCGCGTAATGGGGCCCCATAGGGATACGGCGGCTGAGGAGGGGAAGAAATCCAGTGTGCACTCCGTGTGCATTCCGGGAGGAGTCATTCCTGATGTGGAAAGGGTCCTTCCGGATGCCATGAAGAGCACAGGGTGCAGCCAGCTGCAGGTGGTGGCACATGTCGGCACTAATGACGTGTGTCGTTTTGGATCTGAGGAAATTCTCTCTGGATTCCAGCGGCTATCTGATTTGGTGAAGGCTGCCGGTCTTGCTTACGAGATGAAGGCAGAGCTCACCATCTGCAGCATCGTTGACAGAACCGACTGCGGACCTTTGGTGCAGAGCCGGGTGGAGGGTCTGAATCAAAGGCTCAGACGGTTTGGCGACCGTATTGGCTGCAGATTCCTTGACTTGCGCCATAGGTTGGTGGGGTTTCGGGTTCCGCTGAATAGGTCAGGAGTTCACTACACTCATCTGGCGGCTACATGGGTAGCAGAGGCTGTGTGGCGTGGACTGGGCGGTTTTTTAGGTTAGATGGCCTCGGGAAAGTGCGGGATGGGCTGCAATGCCAAAGGGTGCTTGGCAAATACAGAACGTGCTTGGATCAAGGAACAGTCGGAATTATAGTTGTAAATTGTTGTAGTTGCGCTGGAAAAGTCCCTGAGCTTCAAGCGCTAATAGAAAGCAGAGAAGCTGATATCGTTATAGGTACAGAAAGCTGGCTAAAGCCTGAAATAAGTTCCGCAGAAATTTTTACGAAGTCTCAGACGGTATTCAGGAAAGATAGATCAGGCAGAATTGGTGGTGGAGTGTTTGTGTCTGTCAGTTGTGGTTTATCTTGTAGTGAAGTCGAAGTAGATACTCCGTGCGAATTGGTGTCTGTGGAGGTTATACTTAACAGCCGAATTAAGTTAATAACTGGCTCCTTCTACCGACCCCAAGACTCCGATGATACAGTTGCAGAACAGTTCAGAGAAAGTTTGAGTCTCGTAACAAATAAATACCCCAGTCATACGGTTATAGTTGGTATGTTGGCAAAAATACTTGTTCAAAACCGGTGGTAGGCAGAAAACGTCTGCGGAGATTGTCCTAAATGCTTTCTCCGAAAATTATTTCGAGCAGTTAGTCCACGAACCCACGCGAATTGTAAATGGTTGCGAAAACATACTTGACCTCTTAGCCACAAACAATCCAGAGCTGATAGAGAACATCATGACTGATACAGGGATTAGTGATCACAAGGTCATTGTAGCTAGGCTCAATACCATTTCTTCCAAATCCATCAGAAACAAACGCAAAATAATTTTATTTAAAAAAGCGGATAAAGTGCCACTAGAAGCCTTCCTAACAGACAATTTCCATTCCTTCCGAACTGACTATGCGAATGTAGACGAGATGTGGCTCAAATTCAAAGATATAGTAGCAACAGCAATTGAGATATTTATACCTCATAAATTGGTAAGAGATGGAACGGATCCCCTTTGGTACACAAAAAAGGTCCGAACGCTGTTGCAGAGGCAACGGAAAAATCATGCGAAGTTCAGAAGAACGCGAAATCCCGAAGGTGGTCTAATATTTACAGACGCGCGAAATTTGGCACGTACTTCGATGCGAGATGCCTTTAATAGTTTCCACAACGAAACTTTGTCTCGAAATTTGGTAGAAAATCCGAAGAAATTCTGGTCGATGTAAAGTACACAAGCCGCAAGACGCAGTCAATACCTTCGCTGCGCAGTGCCGATGGTACTGTTATCGACGACTGTGCCGCTAAAGCGGAGTTATTGAACGCAGTTTTCCGAAATTCCTTCACCAAGGAAGACGAATGGGATATTCCAGAATTTGAAACACGAACATCTGCTAGCATGAGTCTCTTAGAAGTAGATACCTTAGGGGTTGCAAAGCAACTCTAATCGCTTGATACGGGCAAGTCTTCAGGTCCAGATTGTATACCGATTAGGTTCCTTTCAGATTACGCTGATACTATAGCTCCCTACTTAGCACTCATATACAACCGCTCGCTCACCGATAGATCTGTACCTACAGATTGGAAAATTGCGCAGGTCGCACCAGTGTTCAAGAAGGGTAGTAGGAGTAATCCATTTAACTACAGATCTATATCATTGACGTCGGTTTGCAGTAGGGTTTTGGAGCATATACTGTATTCAAACATTATGAATCACCTCGAAGGGAACGATCTATTGACACGTAATCAGCATGGCTTCAGAAAACATCGCTCTTGTGCAACGCAGCTAGCTCTTTATTCGCACGAAGTAATGGCCGCTATCGACAGGGGATCTCAAGTTGATTCCGTATTTCTAGATTTATGGAAAGCTTTTGACACCGTTCCTCAAAAGCGACTTCTAATCAAGCTGCGGAGCTATGGGGTATCGTCTCAGTTGTGCGACTGGATTCGTGATTTCCTGTCAGGAAGGTCGCAGTTCGTAGTAATAGACGGCAAATCATCGAGTAAAACTGAAGTGATATCAGGTGTTCCCCAGGGAAGCGTCCTGGGACCTCTACTGTTCCTGATCTATATAAATGACCTGGGTGACAATCTGAGCAGTCCTCTTAGACTGTTCGCAGATGATGCTGTAATTTACCGTCTAGTAAGGTCATCCGAAGACCAGTATCAGTTGCAAAGCGATTTAGAAAAGATTGCTGTATGGTATGTAAGGTGGCAGTTGACGCTAAATAACGAAAAGTGTGAGATGATCCACATGAGTTCCAAAAGAAATCCGTTGGAATTCGATTACTCGATAAATAGTACAATTCTCAAGGCTGTCAATTCAACTAAGTACCTGGGTGTTAAAATTACGAACAACTTCAGTTGGAAGGACCACATAGATAATATTGTCGGGAAGGCGAGCCAAAGGTTGCGTTTCATTGGCAGGACACTTAGAAGATGCAACAAGTCCACTAAAGAGACAGCTTACACTACACTCGTTCGTCCTCTGTTAGAATATTGCTGCGCGGTGTGGGATCCTTACCAGGTGGGATTGACGGAGGACATCGAAAGGGTGCAAAAAAGGGCAGCTCGTTTTGTATTATCACGTTATAGGGGAGAGAGTGTGGCAGATATGATACACGAGTTGGGATGGAAGTCATTACAGCACAGACGTTTTTCGTCGCGGCGAGACCTTTTTACGAAATTTCAGTCAACAACTTTCTCTTCCGAATGCGAAAATATTTTGTTGAGCCCAACCTACATAGGTAGGAATGATCATCAAAATAAAATAAGAGAAATCAGAGCTCGAACAGAAAGGTTTAGGTGTTCGTTTTTCCCGCTCGCTGTTCGCGAGTGGAACAGTAGAGAGATAGTATGATTGTGGTTCGATGAACCCTCTGCCAAGCACTTAAATGTGAATTGCAGAGTAGTCATGTAGATGTAGATGTACCACAGATCTACCTGACTCACAAGCAGTACTGTGGAGAAGTATAAGTTAGTCACTCTATACACAACACTCATTGCCAGTATTTCTCGGTGACATAAGCAAAGTGATACTTTCCTATGTAAACAATCTACATCTCATTATCTTTGGATCTTATGCATTTATAACATCCACGAACTCAGTTTGAATTACCTTTGGCAATAAGACCGGAGCTCATTAAGGCGATTAAAGGGCAATCACCACGCAGCATTGCAAGAGAAGATCTTAATGAATTCTCGGTTCCACAAAACCAATTACAGCAAAATAAGCATCTCCGGTTTAAAGACTATGAGACTAGCCGACAGAGATTTTCCAAGCCCTTTATAGCTCCTAGGTCTCCGTGAGACACCCTATTGTAGTGCAGAAATGAAGCAGTTGCTGAAGTGAAGCACATCCTGTTCATCAAAGAGAACTACTGACGGATGTGTTATGGAAAAATGTTCTTCTCCCCGTGTCCAGTGCAACTCTGTTGCGATCATGAGTAGTTGCCATCTACGATCACTGTTTGTAGGTAATGTCTAGTAAAGTCATTAGAAGATCGAAATCGGTTGCAAAACGATTTAGTAAAGATATCTGTATGGTTCGAAAGTTGGCAGTTGGCAATTAGCGCAAAGTTAAGAAAAGTGTGGGGTTATCCGCAAGAGTGCTAATAGAAATCCGTTAAACATCGGCTACACGATAAATCAAATCTAAAAGCCGTAATTTTAAATTAATACCTAAGAATTACAGTTACGAACTACTTAAGTGGAAAGAAGAGAGAGAAAATGATGCGGAGAAGACAAACCAAAGACTGCGTTTTTTTGGCGGAACAGTTAGAATATGTAACAGATCTACTGATGAGTCTAGCTACACTGTGCTTGTCCGTCTCCTTTCGAAGTACTGCTGCGCGGTGTGGGATTGTTACCAGATGGAATTAACGGAGTACATCGAGAAACTTCAAAGAAGCGCTGGTCGTTTTGTATTAATATGGAATAGGGGAGAGAGTGTCACTGCATGATACACAGTTAGGGGAGGACGTCATCAAAACGAAGGCGTTTTTCGTTGCGGCGGAATCTTCTCACGGAATTTCAGTCATTAACTTTCTTCTCCGAACGTGAAAATATTTTGTTAACGCTGACCTACATAGGGAGAAACGATCATCATAATAAAATAAGGGAAATAAGAGCACGCACTGACAGATATACGTGTTAGTTATCCCACCACGCTGTTCGAGATTGGAATAATAGAGAATTATTGTGAAGGTGGTTCGATAAACCCTCTGCCAGGCACTTAAGTGTGATTTGCAGTCTACCCATGTAGATATAGATGTAGACAGTGGACGCTCATATCAATAAAAGTACCCCGTAACTCCACAGGAGAAAACGCAAAAATCACTGCATGAAGGATAATAATTAGTGTGTTTATGATATGTTGAAATGTCTGTGTAGAGTCGCTTCATAAGACTGTTGCCCTGTTTGATTCTGTTTGTCTGCAGTTGGTTCTACTAACCCTCCCAGAAGGACTGAGAAGTTTCAGTGATAATCTGACGTTAAGTCAGACCAGGTCTTTTTATGTGTCTTTTCAGGTTTGTCTTGGGTTTGGTACTTGAGCTGCTTTTCGTCTGCTAGAAGCACAGGATAACCAATTTTGTACCTCTTACGTGGGCAAAGAGGTCTATCGGTGCTGTTCGACAGCTTCGTGGTTGTCAAGTTGGTATTGTCCGTTTCCCGTGTGGGCTTTCCATGCGCTCCGAGCCGAGCGGTGGCTGTCGGTGGATGTATGGCTCTGAGCGCTATGGGACGTAACATCTGAGGTCATCAGTCCCCAAGAACTTAGAACTACTTAAACCTAACTAACCTAAGGACATCACACACATCCATGTCCGAGGCAGGATTCGAACCTGCAACCGTAGCAGTCGCGCGGTACCGTACTGAACTCGGTGGATGTAGCTGTGCTCTTAAGTGAGCCCTCTCCTGCCAGTGATGAGATAGGTCGTAGCTTCAAACGCGGTCTTCATGCGTGGAGCCGTTCGGAAAAGCTCTTGGCCTGAATGAAGTGTTTCGATTACTTCTTGCTTTATATTGCTCTTGATAGGCAATGCTTGAGTCTATGATTTTGTCAGTGTCCGGAGTTTGCTTTGTTCCTTTCTACTATTGTGGTGTCAATGCGCTCTACGGGATATGGTTAGCCTGAGTTAATGTGCTTTAAAGCTTTGTGAATATGACAGAACTTGTGTTTTCGTGTATGTGCGATATTTCTTTTTATGTATTGTAGTTTATCACATGTTCTATTTTCTGCTGTGATCTCGAGTTGTCTTTATTCTGTGAGCGTTGCGCTCTATTACTGAATCTCAATAGTTGGTCCGTGTTATTTTAACTGATAAGTGATGGGTGAATATTTGCGTTACTGCATTTCCGTGTTTTGTGGGAACGTGTAGCAGCTGCCTTTGTTTAATGGGGGCCATATGTTTCTCGAATCATTGGGGCCTTCCGCCTTGATGGTTTTATTATGAATTCGGTGTGATTCATGATCTATTCGTTCTTACAGTGGTGTACTCTCATTGATTTATACATTTAGCGATTTTCACTCACATCTGTTTGAAACAGATGGATGTGCAACTCAGGTGACTTCTTTCCATGATGCTTGCGTGAATTCTCAGGTGGTGTATTTGCTGTAACAAGATGTTTCAATCGGTGTAAACCCCTTTGATGTTAGTGCATGCACGCAATGCAGGTAATGTTCCTCTGAATTTCGTCGTTTTCGTGTGAAGCTTGATTGGATAACTGAAGTCATATGTTTCTGTTCCCTTTCCTCTCTTTTCCCTCACGTATGCATAGTTAAATTGCGCTATGTAATTTCTTCTTGCCAGATCAGATTAGTTTATTTCGTGTTCAGGCACAACTTAAGTATATATACAGAATGTCCACCCATAATTCTTTGTGGCTATTTTTGAATAAATGTGTTTCATGAAAACTCAAATCGTGTGTCCTCTAACTACTTCAGAACGCACCAAATAGCTGCCAGACTTTCAACTCGATGCTCTTAACGGCTTCTTTCTTTGATATATTAGCCTGATTTTTATATGCTGCACAAAAAGACAGTGATAACGAAGTACCCAGAGAGAGGAATGAGTAGAACTAATGTGCCAAATTCACAATCCATTGATTAATTATACAGGTTCATTTAACGATGTTATGTACTATGGTTAGATTTAGTATTGCATTAACTGCATGCAAATTTTTTTTCCACTATGCTCAAACAACCTCTGTGCCGGTTGGTGAACTCACGAAGGGACTGAAGAGAAATTTAATGAGCCGAGGAAAGTGAATGAAAAGCTATTTGATGACTTAGAAGCTGCGAATCTTAAGCTCGAACGGAACGTGGAAAGTAAAGCGAATGACTTTAGAAGATGCTACGGGATGAAATAGTGATCGAGTTAGCGAAAACGTCGAGGGTCGTCGAGAAGCGTCTGTGAAGCTGAAAGCGAGCAGTTGCCGCTAAACAGAGTGCTCGAAGAACAGGAGAGCAAGGTTATGGCGACGTTCGTGGCTGTCCCAAAGTGAACGCGTAGAGCTACTGTTCCGAGCTGAGAGAGCGGCTGCCGGGCGTTTGGAAGCCACGAAGGGTCAGGCAGAGCAGAGAAT